>NC_072024.1:10979440-11279440 GCF_027791375.1 Indicator indicator | reverse complement strand
GCAGGCTGATGAGCCTGGGTGCTGCAGTTTCAACCACTAGGCTATGAAATGCTGCTTCTGTCCTGTTCCAACTCTGATCATCCAGATGATGAGGTCTTGGGAAACCAAGTCTAGTCGAGAGGCATCCCTGCCAATGGCAGAGGGCTTGAAGTAGATGATCTCAGATCTCTTCCAACCTAAACCAGTCTATGATTCTATGAAAAACCCATACTGTTGGAGAGCAAAGGGCCTCTACCACTGACAGGAATAAGGAGGCAAATGAGAGAGCACTGACAGTTTCGGGGACAGTATCCACAAGACCACATCATCTTTGCATACTGAGGTACAGAAGAGATAAGGAGCTGTTGAATATGTAGGATTTGGACATAATAGATGTGCAAGCTCTGAGCAGCTGTGCTCTTCAAGCATACATCAGAGTTGCCCTTCTCCTGGGACCTGGAGGGGCCATATCCTGCAGGAATAATTCCTTGCACTATGCTGGCCACGGGAGCTTTTATCTAAGTCACTAAAGATTGCCAGACCATGTACCACCCCATTCTGAAGGGGAAAAATCAGAGATGGAAAAAGGGCAAAGAGATGATGCTCCCAAGTGGGAAGGAATGGATTGAAGCTTGAGGAAGGCCAATTTAGACTAGATATTAGGAAGAAATTCTTTACACTGAGGGTGGTGAAACACTGGAGCAGGTTGCCCAGGGAGGTTGTGGATGCTGGAAGTGTTCAAAGCAAGGTCTAGTGGAAAGCTGTCCCTAACCATGGCAGGGGGCTTGGAAATAGATGGTCTACAGAGTCCCTTCCAACCAAAACCATTCCATGAATCTATGAAACAGGAAGAAAAGTGAGAGGCAGTACTGCTCCCTGCCTCACACAGATCACAAAAGGGAGGTTCATGAAGGCTTTTAATGAATGTACAGTAAGGAGATTCATCTTAAAATAGAAAGCAAGGCAAAAACATAAAAAAATAAAAAACCCACACCATATTCCCAATGGTGTTCTCTGTTCAGGATTAAGACATAGCTCTCAGATAAGCTGCTACGAATCAGCTAATAACTCATCCTCCCAACTCTTTCCCAAGTTCATCCCACTGTGACAGCCCCAAGGAATTTCCCCTGTCTTCCAGTAGGCAAAAGCAATGGATCTGGGCAAGTTGGGTTTAATGAGGGAGGCCCACTCCTGGAAGTACCATCATTTCCTTCAACACAAAGACTCGACCTTCATCAGGAAAGCACACTGGCACCAAGTAAGATAAGAGCAACTTAGCATCATTAATTCCTGTGAAACTGTCACACCAGCTGACAGTTTGCCTTATTCTTTTTGCCTTGTTTCTTTGCATCTCATTTGTGGATAAATCTTCAAGGCCTCTGCTGCAAGGGGATGCAAATGAAGACAAGCCCTCCTGCCCCACCCCCTCCCCTGCCATAAATCTATACACTGCATCTGTGGTGACAGCCCTTGTCAAACTGGGACCTAAGGTAAGACAGAAGCCCTTTCTGCTCACACACTGTAGAATCACCTAAATTTTGCCCAAAGAACAGAGAAGATTTATGCTTTTAATGGAGGACAGGAGGAAATCAAACATCCAGAGGTCTCTCTCAGCCCTATTCAACAGAACTCAAGTGAGATCCCTCAACCTTGATGTAATGTTTGCCTCTAGAAGCAGCACCTCCCTGGGGTTGTATAAGGCAATACTGAAACGTGAGCCAGGACCTTTATTTCTCTGCACAGATGAAGTGTCACCAAGATGACTAACAGCATCACAGATACAAGAAAAGGTGACAACATCTATAATCCAAATAAATGTTCAGAATAGCCTCCAACTCTGGCAACAAAGCAGCAGCCAAGGTTAATATAACTGCTAAAACCAAAAGCTGTGTAATGCCTTGTTCAGAGTGGCAATAAAGTTGTTAAGCAAAAGTGTGTACTTCTCAGACAACTTGAAGACTGTATAACTGAATTTATTTTGCAGCCTCAGCAAGAGGTTTCTACTCATCAAGACGAAGCAGTTTAGCTGGCAGGGTCACTGACACATCTGGTGAAATACACAGATAAGACATGGATCAAACCACATCTTAATGCACAGCATTTCCTTGATCTCAAACAGCACACGGTAGCCCCCTTCTCCTTAAATGCACAGTGGTCTTGATGCAAACTGCTTGAAGCTGTCTGAGGAATATATTTGATTGAACCAATTTCCCAGTGGAAAGCAGCTCACCCAGTGCTATCAGTAGAATCAATTTTTTTCTGGAGCCAGGAAACAGTTCTGGCTCAAAACCGAAAGTCAGTAATTACTATATGCCAAGTTCAGCTAACATTAATGAGGGGGAAAGTCAGCAGCAGGGAAATCACCGTAATTGTAGAATTTGTTTGGTTTGGTTATTTGAATTGCTTCATCTTCCAAAGACAAAGGGGCAGGGGGAGGGTGTAAGAAAATTTTTTTAAAGGGTAATTCATTCTCTTGACAACAGAGCTGGGGAAAAAAGAAATCCTACTTGAATTTTAAAAGGAAAGCTTCATTAATTTTTCTCTCAAAGGAAGGAGTCCATGGGGAGATCCAGTACAACTGGACAAAATGCAGATCCTTCCAAGAGGAGATGTTTTGTCCCAATGTATCATTCACCCAGGCCAAGCACTGCAGAAGAGAAGGTGCCATTTCCAACAGACACCATCAGCATGTGATTTATTTTCCAGCTCAAATGTTACTCCTGTTAGACCAGTGCCCATCCACAGTAGCTGTATTTGTTTTAGGAACCCAAACAGACATTTACGTGATGTAACAGTATTTGGCCCAAGAGGTGCATGCAGGACATGTGGGGTCAGGACCAGCATTCACCAGAGCAGGAGATGTGTGACCTCTCTGGCAAAAAGAGACCATCATTGGGGAAAAAAACCAGCAAGTTTTCAACTTGCTCTAGACATTACGCAAGCCTTTCAGGCATAGATCACTGCTCTCAACCTCAAGGGTTAGGACTGGCTCTTAAAGAGATGGTTCTATTTATGTGATGCTCCAAATATGCCCAATTCACTGCCTTAAGGCTCATCTACAATGGAATAATTTCAATAGAGCTATACCTAATCAATATTCTACTATTTTTACACCTCTGCAAATTCACATCTGTTTCAAAATAAGTAATTTTATTCAACTATAAAATCAAATTATTTTAAAAGGCCATTTTTATTCTAAACTACACATTTTTATTCTAAAACAGGACACCCATAACAAGGCTACACAGTTTTAACAACAGAAAGACATAACTCAGCATACAGCACATGCCCTGGTGGAGAACTCTCCTCTGGCTATCCACCCAGCAAGGGTCTGGCTGTGGGTATAACTACACAGTTCCCCTGTGCTGATTGTCTCCATAAAAGAGACAAACAAAACAAAAAACACAGAACAAAACATCCACCTCTTAGACTTACAGTCATAGAATTACTAAGGTTGGAAAATACCTCTATGATCTTGGAGGTGAACCTAACACTGCCAAGTCCTAACACTTGCCACACACCTCAGTTGAACCTAAGCAATCTTCATTTCAGGGCAACCCAGAGCATCAGAAGATCTCTGGGTCAGCAGCTGCAATCGCATTTCAAGACTGGAGCAGTTTCAAAAACAGGTCCATTTCCTGGGAATTGTCCATAGTGCTTTTCCACTATGCTTGGCATGAGTCCAGCAGGTTTGGAGAACAACAAGCATGGCCTGAATCCAGACAGATCTGGCTATTTTTCTCACTCTGAAATTCTCCTGGCTACCATAATTCATGGTTTCCATCAAGGTCTTCAACTTCCTGAAAGGTTCCCCTCACACTTTCCAACCTTGGCACCTCTAAAGGGAGAGTGTGCCAAACCACTGCGGCTGATGCATTTGCCCAGTGCTGAGCATCATCACTCAATACTGCTAACAAAAACTCCTTTGCAAGAAGCCCTACAGAGTGTAACAGCTTAAGCAAAAGCAGAGCTGCATGATGCCTGTACAGCTTCATATGGCCAAATTCTGTCAATACAGGATCTCATTCAGGTTGTAAAAACTGGCAGACCGTTTCAAAAAGCAAAATAACAATCAATCTCTGCTTTTAATCAAATTCCAGCAAGGCTTTAGAGTCATTCTGTAAAACCCTTGTGGCTTCATCTCCACTTTGTGCAGGACTTCTCAGTCAGAGCTAAATTTTACAACTGCTGAAGCACAGGATCAAAAGCAGCAGCCCAAACTCAGCGCAGCATGACAGTCAGTGAAGAAGAGAGCAGGCGAGCACAGCGCTTGGGTGCAGCTATTACTCTTTCACTTGATGGGTACCAAATCCACATCAACATATTAATGAACGAAAAAGACCCCATCAAAGTCTAGCAGGATTTGCTCTGGCTGTCCCATCAGTTTGATGAATTAACATTATCCCTTAAGCATTACCACCACAGCCTTCAAGCAATCCTAATTCCCCACCACAGTTGACTGGAGGGTCAGAACCTCTATTTCTACATTTTGTTTAAAAGCAGTGGCCTGTATAATGAATATTACCAACAAACAGCAGCCCATAAATTCCTGAGCGCTGCGTGTGCACGTCCTCATCTGTGACAAAGCTTGGATGCACCATAAAGTAACAGTACCACATGCAAGAATATATTAAATATGCTGCATTCAGCAGGCAGACAAAATAGCCCTTTGACCACAGAGCAGCTCTACTGCACACTATTTAAGTGACAGCTACTCTGTTAAATTTCTTTGCTAAAAATTAAGTACCAGTACAACAGATCACATCATTGCAATTTGGACAAAAGGACTCTGTAAAGGCAGCAGACTAAAACTGAACAGACTCAACCCAGCACTGAAAGATGGTCCTAAGACAACTTGATAAATACAAAAAAAAACCTCCTTTCTGAATGACTAGATTGTTTCTGATGTGGCAAGCAAAAGAGAAAACATTTACCTTTATGCAGCAGAATAGTTTAACTGATTTTGAGTTATGAACACCATCACAGTCTGCAAGATCAAAATGTGGAAAAGTGAACAGAAGATAATTCACATTATTTTTTAATTACTCATTTGAGTTTATTCTACACATCACACATACATATCACAAGCAACATGGAACTCAGTGAAAGATCTTCTAATTTTCTGCTAATCATGCAAAGCCAGCAAACATTCATCTTATTGGGATTTTTCTCCTTGATATGTGCGATTAAAGAAAGAAGGATCCCATTTCCCACCTTAATCACAGTTTCACAGCTATGGAGCAAAACATCTCAGTACACTGTTCTGAGGACAAGAATGGAAAGCTGATGTTTATAGCCCAGCTGTTATAAACCCCCTCAAGACAGGCTGATGCAGTATTTTTACCTTCCTATTATAAAAATTTAAATAGCTCTGCCAAATCCATGAAAAACCACCCTTTGCTAAATTTTCCCCAGAGACCCACTCCTGCCAAATTGCACCTGCAGCAAGACAAGGTGGGCAAGAAAGGGAGACCTGCAATGGGTTTTTAGTTTGTTGCCCTCATCCTGCACCACAAAGGACCTGCCCTTCCCCATGCACCACAGGACACCTCTGCCCATGGCTGCACAGCAGCAAAATGCCCCTATATGCTCCTACAGCTGTTTCCAAGGTAACCAGCACTGAGCCATATACAAGGGAAGGAAGCAAATAGCAGCAACACAATCCTGCAATACTGTCACTTTTTGGAACAAGTCTGAGTTGCTCCTTCCCTTGCTCCCTCCTTTGCAGCTGCCCCATGACCCATGCAAAGGTCAAGTAGCTCCATATTTTATAATCACATTACATCAGCCTTTCTTAAGGGTTTGGGGACTGGTTTAGTTTTTAATAGGCTGAAGTGAGAATCAAATTTTCTGGTTTTACTGAAGGAAAATCATATGGGGGAGGAAGGGGAATTATATCAACAACCTAAATTTACACTCAAACTCTGTATTCCCTCCCAGCAGAGTCAGAAAAATGTCTCAGGTTTAACAAAGGGTGTGTGCCCACTACAGTGACCCATGTTATGCAAATCATATGCCTCTAGATAACACACAGTTAGGATAACAACATCCCTACCACTCTGTCTGACGATACAGTTTATCCTTTCTAGGCATCCAGTTTCCACATCCACTCAGATATGCCAAAATCCCCAGAGTTTCCCACCTGCCCACGTAGATTCATGCTCCCAAAGCAGAAATTAGTCTTTGCATCTTTTGCTACTGAAATTCTGGAAGCAGCAAGAATAAAGTCCAGATCCTGCCATTCTCATATAAAGGATAGCAGCAAGAGGGGGAAAAAATCTGAATGGGAAAGGGTCTGCAATGGCAAACTAGTCCTCTCCACTGCCTCAAGAGAGGCAGGCAGGTATCAGAGAGGTAAACCAGCACAAGTTCTGGCCACACAGCTCTGTATACACAGCAATGGACAGAACTGCCAGGCTACATGCTCCAACCTCTGCCCCTAGGTCAGAAGCAATCCTACAGAGAAGCAAATCAGCAAATCAACCCCCTGACCTGGGAGTAACAGGGTGGTTATCAATACTAGATGGAGGGAACATATTGTTCACCAAGAATTTCCAAATCATTAATATCCATTCTTTTTCTGCATGAAACAGGAGTAGCAGCACGTCCCATGTACAACCCTCTTGTGGTGGGGAAGAGCAATACATCACAGAAGGGACCATCTCTGCACAGTGGTCAGGAGTCACCTCCATTCCCCAAGAGAGAAATTTTAAGGTAAAGCACACATAAGGAAACTCACTGTGGGTGATTTGAAATAGAAATTATATCTCAGCCCAGTTCATGTGCATCTCATATTTCCCTATGTGACTTACCATGGCTGACCTTTTGAGTGCCAAATGTGATTAATGAAGCTTCCAATCCAGCACTGAATGGCTGCAAATTGCAAGAGATGCTCATCACATTAATATTCAGTAACCAAAATACAGTGCTCTTCTAATCACCACTGCGCTCCTGATGAACACCAGGACATTTCCTTTGGAAACTTGAGTACTGTGGTCCTGAGAGGAAGTTAACATGCCCATGGCCCACAGCATGTGTGCCTGGGGAAGAAGCTCCCCAGCTCAGATATCTGAACCAAAGGCTACCACATCTGCATAGTCCTGGAAATGCCAATGAGGCAGATGTAACTTGTTTTGAATAAGGAAAAGCAGAAGTCAGGATTTCTTCATAGACCTTTTGGAGGATGGTTTGCAAGATCAAAATCTGAACAGAACCACACAGAGATTTCCTGGCAACATTATACAGGACATGGGGTGAAACCCTCTCTACCATTCAAGTTAAACCCCACACTGTTAACATCGCAGTGCTACAAAAACCTAACCAAACCCTCCTCTGCTACCCCTGCAGAGGCTGTAATATGACCATAAAATGGGACACCTTGGGGAAAGGGGAAAGAAGTACCCTACAAACTTAGTTATTCTTTAGTAGGCATACACCTCCTTCTCTACACAACACATCAGCTTGAGCCTCCAAGATTTATTCCTCCAGATACACTATTCTGTGATTAAGTATATGGTAACTTCCAAAGACAGGCTACTCTTGAGCCACCCATGGAAATAGATGCAATCTCACTAGGGAAAACGCTTGACATAACTGAAGGGATGCACACTGGTCACAGACTCCCTGCTGTGCTGGGAGTGAAATATGAGGAGGTGGGAAGATGAAGAAGAAAGGCGTTATATAGACACCAAAGGCAAGAGCCAGTACAGACATGAAGTCACAGAGCAAACAACCTGGCAAACACAGTAACCCAGTACAGCTGCATGACAAGAGCTTGCTGCTGTAAACGTTTCATAAGGCCCCTAAAGCCACCCCTGGTCCACTGATGCAAAAGCATCCCCGTCAGCTGCAGCAGGGCAGCGTTACAAAGCACTGCACCATAGCAGGACTGAACTCACACTAACAGGTCTCAACATGTAAAACAGGGGATTGATTCACTCTTCTACAGGACAAGATTTAACAGCTCTGTCCCAAGTGGCTGGAGTGTCCAGCAGAAGCTGTGCTCCCAGAGGGGTCTGACATCAGAAAGAAATGGTGTTCTCCCAAAGCAATGAGAGTAAGGAAGCAGCATCAGACTCAGCAGCTTAATGGCTCTGTCCTGACACCTTACAGGGCATCCAACAGCACAGTTTCTTTTTGTGCTTATTAACCAGCAGGACCAGAGAATGTTGCATTACTCACACCAAATGATGCAACAGTGCCACTTCAGATATTTGGTAAATCTGCTTACCAGTGCACCATCTAGAGAGGCAGCCAGGGGAAGAGATGCAAAGGAAAAACCTGCCATTAACCACTTGCACCAAAGCAGCTGAGGTTACAGACACGAATTCCTGTTTACTTCTGCTCATCCCAGCTCAGCTCCTCCACATGAGGTTTAAGAGACCACCTGAGCATTGCACTTCATTCCAGAGACATAAACTTTCCCCACCACTCTCAGCCCTGTTCATTTATAAACCCAGGAACCGGAGTGCAAGTTTAAACCACCCCTCTGTTGTGCCACCTTGTGGATGTCTTCTCCCGACTTTTATGAGCTGCAGGTCCAGCATTTATTTAACATCACACTCTTGAGCATGTAAACAAAATAATTCACAGTCACTGTGAGCAACAGTAAGTAGTACAATAGGAATCAGACTACCACAACACGTCTTCTGTGTCATCTGCAAACCTTTTAATCCCCAGATGGAGCTGGGGAATGGAGAGGGGGGGAAAAAAAAGCCATCTGAAAACAGCAGCATCAGTAGCTTTAGAAAGTTAGAGCTCAGATACTGCAAACCCATCTAAATACCCAGGGAGGACCGCATAGGGACCTCTCACTCAGGCTTGCCCCCTCCTCTTTAAGACGGGAAAAAAAGCAGAACCCAAGCGAGCCCAGGAAGAGGACCGATTCGCTGCAGGGAAGTTTACCGGCACGAGGAGCATCCCCCCCTCCAGCCCCTTTCTTTGCGGAGCCTCATGCCCGCAGAGGATCACCTCCCTCCCAGGTAGACCCCTACACCCCACATCCCTCCCAAGCAAAAAAAAATTACATTAAATAAATAAAAAGAAAAGGCCAGTCGGAGGTCGAAGCCGAGCACCTCCATCACCTCCATCACTCCTTTCTCCCTGGCCGCGCTCACCGTCCTCCTGCATCCGCTGCAGGCACAGGGTGAGGCTCTTCCTCCAGCCCGGCATGGCGGCGGGGGTAGTACTGCTGCCGCCCCCCGGGGCAGCGGCACAGCTCTACGGGCCCGGGGGGGCCGGCGGGAGCGGCGCTGCCGGACGCGGCAGGGCTCCCCGGCGCTTTATTGCCGTGCGGTGCATGCGGCGGCGGGGCCGGGCGGGGCGGGGGGAGCGGAGCGGCGCTGCCCGCCCCCGTCTGCGCACAGCCCTGCGGGGTGCAGCAGCGACGGGCCCCCTCCCGCCCCGGTTCGCTCCCCGGCAGCCGCCGATGTTGAGACAGAGCCGGAGCCGGAGAGGGGAGCGTCAGAAAGAATTATGTGTCTGTATTGCCCACTGGAGGGGTCTGCTTAGGCAGGAGGGGCCCCGCCTGCCGCCGAGCACCAGGCTCGGGTGCGCACCGGCGGCTGCTGATGAGCGCAGAAAGGCACAGGACAGGTGACGGAACGCATGGGACAGCACAGGCACGCACCGCTCTCTCCTACAGCCCCCTCACAGCTGTACCCCAGTGCTACCCCTCTCAAAGCGGGCTGCATGATCGCCCTGAACAGTCGTACTCCTGGGGTCCCTCATTCACTCTGAAGTTGAATTCTCGGTAGTCACCCAACAGTCAGGCCGATCTAGTCCATCTTTTTCATCACCACTTGCAAGCAGCTGAAGCGCAGGGGAGGACTGAAAAGCATCTTTGTCCTTCCTTAATATTCCAGAGGTTTTGGTGCTTTGAGAGGAACACAAAGGAGATGTTTATTGCCTATGCCAGAATATTCGTGGCTTTAATTTCCTCGGGGCAATATATCTCCGCAATGACTAGCAGGTGTTTTGGTGTGGTTTTTTGCTCTTCATTTGGCCTTTTATTAGCTGGCTGGTAGGTCTCACTCTGCATTTCTGCCTCCCTTTGTGACAGTGATAATATTAGGTGCAACATCTGCTACAATCTAAACTATCACGGCCCAGCCTCTCCCTGGGATAGCATGAGCTAACTTCAGTTTCAGAAGGCTAGTGTCTGACATCACATGAACTGGACAGGGCAGCTGCAATGCCAAAGGAACACATCTGTCTAGATGCATCCACACAGCCTTCAGCTTAATTTTTAGATGAGCTTTTCCATCCCTACCTGGATGAAAAGCAGTTGTCATAGCACAGCCAAGCAGCCTGCTAAGGGGCAGCAGCCTCACCTTCTGTGTTCTGCCTGCAGCTGACATCTGAGAAGCATTTGCCATTTTGGGTGCTGGCAGACAGGTTTACAGGGCAGCCAAGTGTGACAGGCATGTTCCAGTCTGGGCAGCAGCAGTCCAGAAACCTCTGGACTGCCTCACAAAACCGGATGTGGCTCAACCCAAAGGCATTTGGGACAGGGTCTGCTTGAAACAACCTCCTGCAGCTCTGCACACTTCAAGGGAGAAAACCAGTTTCTGCATTGAGGGGCTGAAAGCAGAAGCCTACCTAAGTCCAAGACTCTGGGGGAGTCTGAAGGGATGAGGATCCTAACCGAGGTACTTAACTAAACTTTAACCCATAAAACCATGAGAACAGCCCTCTTCATTTAAGCATAAGAGTTTGCAGCACTGCAGAGGGCAGGCAATGTTTGAGAACTGCATGAGAGGTTCCTACTGCATCAAAGGAGAGTGGTGCTGTAGAGGCTGACTCCCTTCCATATTTCTAACCAGGGAGTTACCCATCAGTTTAAAGGACAGTGACTGGAGCAATGGCACCTGAAGGCTTATTCCAGCCAGCTGGAGCAATCACTTCTGAGAGATTTCTCAAGGACTAGCAGCAGCAGCAGGAGCGCTACTATAGCTCAGAGTCTGCTTGTCCGCCACCAGCAGTACAGAAAAATTCACTTGAAACAAAAAAGATATTTTTTCCCACATTTAACATTAGAGTAGAAACATAAGTAAGTATTCACTCTCCACCCAGCTACAACTTCTTAAAGAGCTCTTTTCTTTATGCTAAGTATGGCACAATTCTGCAGCTTCCTCCTTAGGGGAAAACACAGCCCTCTGCAATTTCACTGCAAATATACCTGGTACCTTTGGGACTCACCACGAATCACAACTCTCTAGCTGGATTAGATCAGGGCATGTCATGCAAACTTACAGGAAGCTGGTGATATGTACCAAATATTCCAGCTGACAGCAAAACTCGAGAGCTTTTGAGAGAAGGACTTATCTGGAGCCAGCACGCATCCTGGTGGAAGGAGATGATGCTCGTTCTATAGTTAAAACTCAGCACACGGAGTCAAGCACTGTTGAGTTATTCTGGACTCAACCACCCACACAGGCAAATCACCTGCCTTTTCTGTGCCTTAGTTTCCTCAGTTGTAATTTATAATTGTTTGGTGATAATCAGAATATGGGTATTGAAAAAGGATTCCCAGGAAAGTGATCATTATTGATCTAACATTGCTCTCAGGAAAAGCAATGAGAGTCCAAGGAAAACATGATATAGAAAGGGGCTTTTAAAAGTAAGGTTAAATCACACATTTTTGTAGCTGAAAGCTCCTCTGGTTTTGCCATTTACACTGGCTGGTCTCATAAAACATGCTTTCCCTTAAATCTCTTTCAGCAATCACAGGTACAACAGTGCTACTTTTAAAGGACATGGCTGCCAGAAATAAACACCAAATAGCATGAAACCATGAAAAGAGCAAGCACATTATTAGCTGAAAATGTAGCTCAGGGCTTTAAACAATTGAATTTGACACACACATTTTTGTAGAAACAGCCAAAGCTACTGTGGTGAGATTTTCTCAAGTGCTCCACATTAGCTTAACTTCACTACTCACACGGGAAACTGTGTTAGAGAAAACAAAACACAGCTAAAAATACCAGTAGTGAGTTCATGAGCAGCATCAATCTAAGACAGATGCTTTGGTACATCTTTGGAGGGGAATCATGGAAGGATATTTCAAGCAGCTGGAAGTCCAAAGGAAACCTCAGAAATTACTATCCATGTTCCCGAACAATGTCTAATCTGTTTGTATGCAGCTGTAGGATTTTAGGCAGCACAGTGACATGGATACTGCCACAACTTCAGAAAGTGCTGCCATCCTCCCACACAGCTGCATCATTCTGCAGAAATGGTTGTCAAACCAAATTTGTGAGGCCGAAATCCCCCTCTGAGACAGGACAACCTGTTTTCTTCAACTGGTGACTTAACCATGCCCTGTGCATTGATGGTGCCACCAGCTGGTGGTCCTGGCTCCACTGAGGAACACAGAAAGTACAGTATGACTGAAGACCCACCTGCTTGTAAATTGGTATATGAGAAGAAAGAGTTGGGTCCATCATTCTTAAAATACCACTACAGCTGTAAGAAGAAATGAAAGCACCAAGTTTTCCAATCTCAGGAGTTGCCTACTGAGCAAAGGTTCATCTGTGTTGCCAAACATGCACACCAGGCTTTTCAAATCAGATGGATCTCACACTCTCCTGCACACTGTGTGCACAGGGTGGTGAGCAGACAATGATATTGATTGTTTGGTCAGAGGAGGCTTCTAAGTACATATTCCTTTCACATGCAAGGGTTACCGGAGAATGTCCAGGTGTGTTAGCTTCTGTTTTGTCCATGATCTGTATGCCTCAGACATCTCTAGCAAATCCACCTGTCATGCACTCCCTCAATTGGATGGTTACTCACTTCACCAGCCCACAATGACAATAAGCTGCTTCCCTGCAACCAGGAAAGTTAGTGAAATAAGACAGTCTTCACTTTCTGTCTCAAAACAAGTGATTTAAGAGTTCCCCTTTTGCCATTTCTGAGCCAGTGAGGATCTGGCACTTGGGAGATCCTTAGGTATGGTGTTCAGTCCTCCAGCATCTTGAATGAAGATGTACCACTAGTGAGGGGACACCCCCCAAGACCACACTGTTTCATCATGAAACCCCCTGGGAAAACAGGACTGTGGACTTTCCCCTCCCATATGGACCTACTGCTACTGCCTAGAAGTATTCAGTAGTTAAAATCAAGCTGGAAATTACTTTGACCTATGTAATCCTGCACAAAGGAAATCTATTTAGATATCCAAAATAATGTTTCAGTCTCCCCCTCCTGGACCTAATTAAGTAAAAAAAAAAAAAAAAAAAAATTTTTCTTTACCAAGGTTGGGCTACTTTGCTTAGCATTCAAACAGAGCATCCTGTATCCCTACAACTGTACATGGGGTGGGCAGGGGTCTATGGGCAACCTATTTCCACCCCACAGGTCTATGGGCAATGTATTTCCACCCCACCATGACATGTAAATAGCACACAGCTGATTTAATGAAGAACCAGTTTCTACTTTCACTTCCAGGCACATGGAATGGGACTGGGGATATAAGGCATAAATCTCTGTCACAACACAGCATCAGGACAGGCTTGTTTCACTGATCACTGCTGCACTCTCACTTGTATGCAGCTGTGTCCCATAACTCACAGACAACAGTGAACGGCACAGAGATAATGGAATTTAAAAATAATCCTGTCATGGTAGAAGGTTAAAGGCAATTTTTAGATGGATTATCTTAATTTTGCTACCACCACCAGAGGTCAATCAATAGTAAGTTTACTTACTAATCCAACTTGGCTCTGTTTTGCCTTAAACTCAGGCAGTGCAAACACTTTACTCATTTAGTTGCCAGCTTCTTGTTAGGAACTTCAGGCATACACTCATACTATGGACTTCTGCAGCAGTGCTCATGTCCAATAAGGTTTTGAAGGCTGTAGTAATCTGTCATTCTGCTGCTTCTAGGTGATACTCGTCTCTCTGAAACACAGAGGGTTTCCTTAGATTTCACTAACACAACTATATACCCCAACTACAGGCACCATGAGGATATGGTCACCACCATGCTCTGTTCCCGCTGGAAGGGAGCTCAAATGCTCCTTGTTTCTGTTCCAAGGGTACACTTAGAGTCGTCTCTGAAGCTGGTTCCACACTTCCTTCCTTAGAAATTGCAGCAGAAGCACAAGGGAGCTCAGATCAGTCTCTCACCTCCTTCCAAAGTCAGTTTCAGTCTGTAAGAGCCCCGGTAGGTAAGTGTACAAAAAGCTCTAAAGCAGTGAGGCTACTGCCAGCCAGCAAACTCAGTGGTATGAAGTATTCCCACTTGGATCTTCCCCTGCTGCAACATCGTCATCATCAGGTCTCCTCTTCTGGGCACAAGGCTTATCTTTGCTGACATCACTGCTGGGCCGCTGCTAGTGACAAAGCTTTGGCTTTGCTCTTTAGAGCAAGTTGTAAACAGCTGACACATTTTCTGCCAACAACACTGGACTACTGGATGCCCACCTTCTGTTCCCAAACATCATCTCATCACTTACTGCCAATGCCCCCCGACAGGGATTCTTCACATCTACTTACTAAAGACCCAGCAACACAGAAGACAATGCTGTGAGGACTACACAACGTGGCAAGACAAAGCACCTTCCTCACTGTTTGCCCCAGACCATCTGGGTTTAAGCAAGACTCAGAGATCTGTGTTTCTTCTCCTGCCAACAGCAGAGTTCAGGGCTGTGCAGCACCCAGAGCTCCACTGCAGCTGCTGCCTATTGATTTCCAGGCTACTGAGGCATGTGTCAGAAATTCAATAGCTGAGGTGACAGTGTATGTTACATGTTGTTCTGTGTACCCTCCAATGCCAAGCAGTCAGCACAGAGCCTGAAGCACTAGCAGCTGATACAGTTGCTTAATACTGTTAATATTTGCTTACAACTGTACAACTGCTATTTCATCCCTCCTTAGGACTGCCAGTGGACAGCTTACTTTGAGTTACTGTGACGATGCTGTGTGATCTGATCTGTTATTTAGGAATACAGGAGAGTTTAAAAACAAGCCTGAACTTAGTCACAGCAATGCAAGAGCCAGCTTTCTAACTTGTGATTTGAAAAGGTGTTGCTGGAAACATCTTCTTTCCCCTTCAAAACTGCTTTCAGGACTCCCTCCTTTCCCTTTTTCACTTCTGTTAATTTCTGTCTTGCACATACCACCTTTCCTGTTAGACATAGACACACACAGCATCACTAATAAATCATCACCCATGTGCACCATGTCAAGTGTTCACCTTCATGGAGTCACATAATCCTCTCAAGTCAGAACAGTGCTTATCACAATTTACTGACAGTAATGGATCTCCATACCATCTCACTGATAGATAAAGGTTTCCATTCCAGGCATTCACTTAGCAGCAAGATTTGCCTCTGGCTACATACAGTTTCATCTCTGTTGCTCATTGCAGAGGTGCCTCAGGGAAGTTTTATAAATCACTTCAGTGAAAGAGTTATCAGGTACAGGATAGTTGACTCTGCACCAATTAGAGCCTCAGGTATCAGATCTCATCCTGGGAAATTTTCCAATTAGGACATGGTCTACATTCTGCTTTGATTTCTTGATTGACAAACTTTTCTATATGGAGATCTCTAATCTGTTTCTCCATTCCTGGGCTGCATCTTTCTTGGTTACTAGCTGCACAAGTAGACAAGTTGCTCACCTGGGATTTGCATTTCTCACAGGAATAGCTTAGTGTCTTTTAACAACCATGGAAGAAATACATAGCAGAAGTAATTCTGTGACATCTATTAACCTGACAGCACTATCTGCCATGCCCAGAACTCCATTTGCAACTACATTGAAAGGGAAAGGAGGACAAGACCAGCCATCCCACATGCTCAGAACAGCCACACAGGGCAGCAGCTGGCAAGTTTGACTCTGACTTGTTTGGTTCTGCTGATCCTGCTCCAGTCAGACCCCATGAACTGGGAGGTGTGCTAAACAGGTTTGTGACGTGATGAGTTTCCATCGTGGATCAGTGGCAGATGGCTCAAGTCATGAAGACAGGCTTGGACCCACCCTTCATGCATACAACAGTCTCAGGTTCCCTCCTGAGCTTCCCTTAAACAACAGTGGACATTTAGCACTCATTCCACCCAAAACCACTTGAAACTACTGCACTTGATCATAAACAGAGAAACACCACCCAGCCAGCCAGCCACCTATCCATCTCTCACTAAGGAACATCAGCATTTGCATCTCATGATGATTACTTTCAATAGTGCCGCTAGATAAAATTGAACATTTTTCTTTTTTCTGGTTGGTGAACAGAAGCAGTTTGAGAAATGAGCAGGGTGCAGAAAGCAACACCACAGCTCTGTCA
Organism: Indicator indicator; assembly: GCF_027791375.1. Taxonomy (NCBI): domain Eukaryota; kingdom Metazoa; phylum Chordata; class Aves; order Piciformes; family Indicatoridae; genus Indicator; species Indicator indicator. The sequence continues at coordinate 11,263,173 of NC_072024.1, read as the reverse complement.
ACATATGTTGAAAGTCATTACTGTGACTGTCTTGCTTTCTCATTGTGACCCAGCTCCAGCTGCCAGTAGCAAGTTAATGACTGCAGTCAATTCTGGATCAGAGAAAGAGGCAAGACAGTTGGAAATCATTGATATTGACTGTTGGTCTTAATGAAATGCTCTGTAATTTTGCTTGTGCATTCTGAGGAGATGGAAAAAGACAATAATTGACCTTTCAGTATTCTGATCTTTCCCAAACTAGCTGGCAAGGAAACAAGGACTGTGGGGGCAAGAGTTAAAAAATGAAAAGCCCCCTTCATTTCCATGTAGTGTAGGCTCCCTCCTCCAGTGTTTCATAAAATACTGGAATTTAGTTTTTGTACAGCTCCTTGGTATATCTGAGGAATTGCTTGGCATTCATCAAGGCTTTAATAAAGCAATCATTGGACTTCTGCCTGATGTAGTTATTCATTTTGAAGTATTATTCTAGTTCTCATTCCACTTGTCTATATTTGACTAATGACAGCAGTGCCACACACACTTCCAAAGCTCTCTCTATGTACAGAGACTCAATATTTCTTTTCTCAATTATTTCTAAAATAACATCTATAATCATTCTAAGCTCTCTTTTGTGATACATATAGCAACATTTTGGTGCCTTCTGGGCTTCTATTTTAAGTCATCTTTGTAACGGGAAGCCTGTCCTGAGGGCTGAAGTGCAACAACAGGACAGTGCTCATGGAAGCAGAATACAGATTTCCTTAGGCTGTGTGTTTTGGTATCCCTGCAAAGCTAGCAGCCCTTTTGGAGAATTCTTTACCTATTTATAGTCTCATCCCTTGCAGAGCCATTGCTAGCTGTGAGTTTTAAAGGCTGGCAGCCACCATGTTCATAATATTTAACACATGAGAACTTGTCCAACCTTTATTTCAGAGACCTGGCCAAAGCAGTAAGCCAAAACCTGAATCCCACTAACCCACACAGAAAATGAATGGGCAGCCTGAAATCCAGGGTCAGCTCTTCTTGCAGTTCTGGGTTCACCACTTGCCCTATTTCCCACCTAACTTCACACGTGCAAGACTGGAGGAAAGGGGAAAAGAAAGCAATCTGTACCTCAAATGCCAGAGTGGTGACAGGGAAGTGCAGTGGGGACTCATTCATGTAAGGTAGCCTCTGATAAGTGCTCGCAGCACCCCGAGATATGAACTACGTGGCTGCAATGACAGTCTTGTACTGCCATCTACTGCAGTGAGATCCCACTACTAGCATGAGTGACACCTCCCTGACATTGCTGCAGAGGGAAGCTGGAAGCAAGCCATCTATAGCCAACCTTTTCTTCCTTACATGCTGCTATCTTTTCCTGGGGAGGATTTTGCTGTACAGCCTTTTGAGCATCTACTCAGAAATTCACTTTGTCCATACAGACAACTTACCTCCTTCACTTCATATTTTGGGGGCAACTGATGAGATGATAGATAGTGAAAGAAAACCTTACTGCAGATAAATATAACTGTTGAAAGTAAAGAGGAATCCAAAACAAGAATGGGTAAGGCTTTGAGATACAGGGGTGGGGGGAGGAGGTTTATAACTCCCTTGGTTCTAAAACATCAAACAGCAGCTTCTCAGTACCAGAATATCAGAGAAAGAATATATATACACAGGTTAATTTTGTTCTCCTAATAAATTAATCATAGCTGCCACTTAGCCATCTACACAGGCATATGGTAGATGACTTCTAGGTAACCAATGCCCATATGGTAGAGAAACTCCATACCCAATTATGCTGATTTAAATCTCTCCGGAGCAGCAAGGTAAAAATGACCTGCCCAAGTATGTAGCTTTAATCAGTCCTATGCATCAGGAAATCACACATAGGGCCATAATGTGCTCAGTTATGCCAGCCCACCTTCTGCTCAGCATCAAGAACTAGACCCTCCATAAATAGGAAAGGTACAGAAGGGATGTCTTTATGTTTGCATCTCAAAGCACAATTTAAGGATCATCGATAACCAACAAAACATCTTTTTTTCTAAACGCATTCTTAAAACACACACAAGCTTTGAGGTTTCTAGCTTGAGAAGACAAATGAGAAACCTCAGGCTAATCTTCTCTGGTTCTAAGGAAGAAACATGCTGCTTTGTTTTGAACTGAAATCCCACTCAGTTCACACTTTAATGACATTCAATATATGTTTAAAAAGCACCAACAGCAATTCAGTGATGTTGTGTGAGGATTAGTAAATATAAATTATCCCCCCTCCTTTAAAGTAGTCCAGCACTTGTGCTACAGGACTCAAATTCCTGCCACTGTGTCAGAAAACCTGAATTTGCTGCCATGAGCCCACTGGTTTAAAACAATTCAGCTCAAACAGTGGGATATAAAGAGAAGCATTTCACAAGAAGTGAAGGTGATATAAATACAGCTCACATCATCACCCTGACACTGAATGTAAATAACAGGGTTTAAACTCAAAGCTAGATAGTAGCCTCTTTGGAAAGTTACAGCTACAATGAGCATGTAGCTGTACACTTAGCATGTAGCTACCTACCTGACACAATCAATAGCCCAATGTTTTCTTTAAAAAAAAACAAAAACAGAGCATGAAGTAGGTATGTCAGCTTTAAATTTCCAAGCTGTTATGCTCTGATAAATGCCTTTTACCTGTAAAACCTGCATCTGCTAGGCCAGGTTCAGATTAAAGGCAGAGCTGTAAGCAAAGCAGGCATGCATTTACTAACAACATCATTATGGAGATCTGGAGCACCATTTCAGAAGAGGAACAGATTTTAAGTTTAAAATATGCTTTCTAATAGTAAAGCTACATTGTGGTTTGGGTTTTTAAATACAAAATCACAAGTTTGGGGATAGATCTTGCAGCTTCAACAATATCAATGAGTAGGAAAAAAGAGCATTGAAACAAACCCCTCCTCACGCCCTAGACTATAGTCTCCTTCTTTGCTGTCATATGCCCCTCTTGCCTTACCTCTGTCCTGCACTCTTTGCAGACAAAAGAAAAGGCTCTTCCTCCAGCCTGGCATCCCAGACCCAGAGACAAAGAAATACAAGTCTGTAGTCTTGAAGGAGCTTGCAGCTGTGCAGCTGGAATACAAAACTCAGTTTCTTTATAGGGCTACACCTTGACAGAAAAGCAAGTCCACCTGTGATTGCAATGACAGAAAACTGCTTCATGTGAAAGCCTGACTGTGAACCATCCAGGCTGCATTTTGCTGCAGGGATGGAGCAACTTCACATGTCCACAGTGAAAGAAACAGATGGTGAGAGAAGAGTGGAACAGATGAATGGGTAAATTGCAAGGAGTTGTGCAGTTTCTTAAAGGGCATATTTGTCTTTTATGCCAGCCACCCAGAAACCACAGAGAACAATATATTCACAACACAGTGTAGTCCAATAACTTAGGACTCCTGTTCAGAGGATGAAAATTTCCATGGCCACCCCAAATTGAATTGTTAAGCCAGTTTGCTTTGGAACTTGTTTGCTTCTTACATCTCCAGTTTAGAAAAATGCATGTACTTATATCCCTTAGTACAGGAAACTGCACTGATACTCAATTTTTGCTCATGCCTGTCAGACTTAAGAACATTCACACACACTCCCCAAGGGCAGAAGGGTTACTATGCCCATTTTCATCAAGGCTTGCTAAAATGTATACTAAAAAAAAAAAAAAAAAGCCTATCAAAAACAGTTTTCTAAGCTGATTCCAGCTGCAATAACTGAAGAGATCCTACAGATCTGCTGTAAGATGGCATTAAGCCTATTACTTAAGTTGTTGGATGCTCTCAGGGAATCCCTGCTTTCTAGCTGTTTTTCAAAGGAATTACAATTTCTATGCAAGTAGCACAGAACAGCATTCCCTCTCTCACAACACATGCAAAAAAGAGAAAGGGAGGGCAATATTGTTGACCCAAAGCATGATTTCAAGTAGATTACAAAAGTGTACATAAAATACAGGTTCCCATAGAACAGGACAAGGCTACTTTAGATCTCATTTCAATTCAGCTTTAAATCACTATCAGATTTCTCTTCTGTGCCCATTTTGTAGTTTGCAAGTAAAAATGAGCTAACACAAAAGCAGTTTGGCATTGCAGCTTGTGATCCAAGAGATATAAAACAGAGATCCACAAGTGCCAGGAAGGTGTTATGCACTATTCTTATACACCACCTCTGGTGTTGACTTTCTGCCTAGGATCATGGGAAAAATATCAAGTATTTATCAAATAATTTTTCTCCAAACCTGCACACCTGCTAATTACATACCCAAAGGATTTTAACTGTTAGTCTTCCTGAAAAAAAAAGTTATGTTTAGTGTCCACCTAACTTTTTACCAAAGGGGGTTTGATTTGTTTGTTTGTTTTGCTGCAGAAATTCAAAGCTTCTGTGGATACAATGATAAAATACAAAAAACTAGGGTATGCCTCAGGTGCCTTTAGGAAAGTATACAGAAGTAAGTAAAAAATCCAAAGTTTTGCTGGGGCTTTATCTTGTGAAGAGATGTAATCTTTGATTTGAAGGAAAGAAATGTTTCTGGATCTCTCATGTTACACAAACTGGTTTGCAAACAGTGTTGCTTGCGGCCTCATACAAGTGAAGTCTTTAACAAATTCATCAAAGTAATATTCTAGCCAACCAAGAATACACAAACTCTGGAAAGCAAAAAACACCTTGCTGTTTTAAAAATTTGTTGACACAGCACAAATTCCCTCATATGATAACTTCTGAGATGAAGAGTCTAAAAAAAAGAAAAAACTTTTTTTTTTTTTTTTAAGCAAAACAAAACTAGAAAGAATTTTTCCACCCCTCAGAGAAACGTGGATAAGTTGCTTTTTGTTGAGTGGTTAACAAAGTGCGTGAGGACACAGAGCCCTGGCATCAGGGCTTATCTCACAAAATGTCCAGCTGTTATTCCCCCACTGCTTTATTTCATCTCAAAGCCAAGATGTAGGAAGCAAGCTGGAACATTACATCCTTAGGATTGGATGAAACCTTAGTGTCTCTGATAAGAGAATCAGTCCCTGAACAGCAAATCCCTTAAACATCAATATTTGGGTTTGGGCTCCTGCAAGTCTAGTTTTGGTACGGGGGTAGCATAGGAGAAGTCCACACTGAAGCTTTGCAACTGATTAATATCAGATTTGTGCAGCATCTCTCACCGATTTTACAAGACATGGAAACACCACCATTTCATACAAAATCCCCTTAAAACAATCCACTACAATCTCCTGTCTTCCTTAAAAATAATAAACACGTTTTTTGTGTTGATGCAGCTTTGTGTAAGTAAACAAATTTAGGCTAAAACGAGCAGCATACTAATGAGGAGTGCTGAATCAATTATTCCTCAGGAATTCAGGTCTATCAGCAGTCTGAGATCAGACGTGGTAGTTTCTACAGCTTTCACAGATTCCCAACAAGAAAGAAGCATTGCATAGCACGCTGAGTCTGTGCTATACACACAAAGACAGATTCCTCCCCTTCCTCGACTCATTTCTTTAAGTTAAGCTGATTTTGCTTCACAACTTGGAAAGCTTCTTATTCCAGTTCCCCCTCCCTCATTGGAATTTCATGAATGCCTGTGGGCTGGATTAAAAAAAAAATGCCCAGAACAGCCTTCCACAGGTTGGAGTCGACATCAAGCCTTTTTCAGGGAGCCATATGTGTGAAAGCTTGTCAGTTCTTGGGCTGTAAATACAAGAGTACTGAACCAACATTCACAAAGCACTCAGAAAGCCATCTGTCTGGATGGGCACTCAAGTGCTGAATCCCACACCTAGAAGGGAGCTCCACAGCATCTAGGGCAACCCCACAGCTCCAGCAAGTGTGGTGGTCCCCTCTGTCCGTGTGTGCTTTAGTCACTTGCCTGTTGGTCCTGCTGATGCGATCTGAGACAGGATGCGAGATAAAGATTATCTCACAGTGTGAGTTCAGTTATACACAGCACCAGTGACACTGACTGACTCATTCCAACTCAGGCATGTCTCACCAGACCTTTGCTACCCACAGAATAATCTGCTGTTGCTTGCAAGTGCAGAAGTGCCAGCTCTGTGATCCTCGCTCACAGCAACAACATGAGCTGGCTTGCCATTTCTAAGATTAATTCATTTTTCTGCATCCTGTCATGTAACCACTCAGTAGCACAGCTTTTCCTTGCAGCCCTGGTAATGTATCTCACCCTCAAGCATAAAGGAACATTTTAGGAGAGATGCTGACATCTCCAGGGCCTCTTTCTGTCTTCACTTATCCCCTAAAACTATCCAAGTAGCATTTCACAGTCTCACAGTATATCAGAGGTTGGAAGGGACTTCAAGAGATCATCAGGTCCAACCCCCTGCCAGAGCAGGATCACTTAGGATAGTCCACACAGGAATGCATCCAGGTGGGTTTTGAAGGTCTCCAGAGAAGGAGACTCCACAACCCCCCTCGGCAGCCTGTTCCAGTGCTCTGTCACCCTCACTGTAAAGAAGTTTTTCCTCATGTTGAGGTGAAATTTTATATGTTCTAGTTTGAACCCATTGTTCCTTGTCTTATCACTGTGAACCACCGAAAAGAGCCTGGCCCCCTCCACTTGACACCCACCCCTCAGATATTTATAGACATTGATCAGATCCCCTCTCAGTCTTCTCTTCTCCAGACTAAATAAATAGCCCCAGGGATCTCAGTTTCTCTTCATAGGGGAGATGCTCAAGTCCCCTAATCATCCTCATGGCTCTCCGTTGGATTCTCTCCAGCAGGTCTCTGTCTCTCTTGAACTGGGGAGCCCAAAACTGGATGCAGTATTCCAGGTGTGGTCTCACCAGGGCAGAGTGGAGAGGTAGAAGAACTTCCCTCGACCTGCTGGACACACCTTTCTTGATGCATCCCAGGATCCCATTGGCTCTCTTGGCCACAAGAGCACATTGTTGTTCCATGGAGAACTTGCTGTCCACCAGCATTCCAAGGTCTTTCTCTGTGGAGCTGCTTTCCAGCAGGGCAGCGCCTAACCTGTAGTGGTGAATGTTGTTATTCTTCCCCAGATGTAGGATTTGATACATAGAGGGCTGCTGAGATGATACTGAGCATTTTTATGCAGCACTCAAAATAACGAGTTTGGACAGGTAAATACAAAAACAGAGTGCTGGGACGAGAGAGCAAATCAAAGACAGGGGTTTGTAAATGTGGAAAAGAGAGGGTTGGTTGTAAAGAAGAAAAGTGCTGCTAGGAATTGAAATCAGGATGGAGTGACATGCAGTTTGCTAGAAGATATGGGCAGGTCACAGTGGCAAAATGTAGCAAGGACAGAATGAAGCAAGAAGCTGCAAGCAGCTTTACAGGAGCTTAGGCATTGCCAAGGAACATGGAATCCCGCAAGCAAAGGTCCAGTTTCAAGCATGTGAAAGGGAGAGATGACAGCCAGGTAAGAAAGGGTCTTTCAGAGCAGTAGCCTGAATAGACTCAGCATTTGTATAATTTTACATTTCAGTCAGAAAATAGAAAGAAAATGCTGATGTACCTATACAGCTATTCAGTGTTACATTTCTAATACTGGTCATGTAGGAATCCTACCCCAGAGCCTCAAACATTCAGCTAAGTAAGAATCAGTCCTAGGATGTGTTTGGGCTGCTTTTTCAGTATTGTCACTAGGTGAGGTTTGAACAAGCATCCATGGATGATTTGTTGAAGCGAGATTTAATTAGAACAGCACAGATGTTTTCATTCCTTTGTCCTATTTTTCAGTAATGCTCATTTCTCTTCTTCCAACACAGATTGAAATAGTAAACCTGATGGCTCTAATATGACCTGCACATTTTTGTATGTGGTGTCTCCCACCGTTTTCCATTCTCCGTTTAAAAAGAAAAAGCAAGACAGCCCACTAAACCACAAATTGCTCTTTTTGAATTGCATACTTTACACTTCCTGGAATATAGGTGTAGCTTACTTGCAACTGAGTATCTCTGTCAGCTTTGCAATTGTGTGTCCATGAACTATTTTAAATGTGGGCCTGACCCAGCTTCCCAAACACAAAAGCAATACATTTCAAGAATCAAAATAACTGTATCTGACACTTCCATCGGCTGTCACATTTCCAAGCAACAACATTGGAGCACCTTACGTTTTTCTACTTTATTAAAGACAATATGCAGGGAAATAGGGAGGAGCAGTAACAGAACCTTCACTTTGGACTTTCGGAGGGCAAACTTCAGGTTGTTCAGGCAACTTATTCAGAAAGTTCCCTGGGTAACAGCCCTTAAGAAGAAAGGGGTCCAGGATGGTTGGACCTACTTCAAAGAGGAGCTCCTAAAGGCACAGGAACTGGCAGTTCCCACATGCCGTAAGACGAGCCGGCGGGGAAGACGACCGGCCTGGATGAGCAAGCAGCTCCTGAAGGATTTAAGGGAAAAAAAGAGGGTTTATCACCTTTGGAAAGGGGGGGAGGCAACTAGTGATATGTTTAAGGATGTTGTTAGATCATGTAGAAGAAAAATTAGAGAGGCAAAAGCACAGTTAGAAATTAAACTGGCCGCTTCTGTGAAAGACAACAAAAAGCATTTTTATAAATATATTAATGCTAAAAAGAGGGGCAAGAGGAGCCTCCACTCTTTATTGGACGTGGAGGGTAACATTGTACCTAAGGATGAGGAGAAGGCTGAGATTCTAAATACCTTCTTTGCCTGCATTTTCAACAGTAAGGCAGGAGGACTTCAGGATAACTGGCCTCCTGAGCTGGTTGATGGGGTCAAGGAGCAGTGTTGTACTCCTGAAATCCATGTGGAATTAGTTCAAGACTTGTTGAGTCATTTGGATATTCACAAGTCCATGGGACCTGATGGGATTCATCCTAGGGTGCTGAAAGAGCTGGCAGATGAGCTGGCCAAGCCTCTCTCCATCATTTTCCACCAGTCCTGGCTCACCAGAGAGGTCCCAGAAGACTGGAAACTGGCCAATGTGACACCCATCCACAAGAAGGGACGGACAGAAGAACCTGGGAACTACAGGCCTGTCAGCCTGACCTCAGTGCCAGGGAAAATCATGGAGCAGATTGTCTTGGGGGCAATCACTGCATACTTGAAGGATAGCCAAGGAATCAGGCCCAGCCAACACGGATTTAGGAAAGGCAGGTCCTGCCTCACCAACCTGATCTCCTTCTATGATCAGGTGACCCGCCTGGTGGACGTGGGAAAGGCTGTGGATGTAGTCTACCTGGACTTCAGCAAGGCCTTTGACACTGTCCCCCAGAGCAAACTCTTGGCCAAGCTGTCAGCCTGTGGCTTGGACAGCAGCACTGTGCTGGGTTAGGAACTGGCTGGAGAGCCGAGCCCAGAGAGTGGTGGTGAATGGTGCCACATCCAGCTGGCAGCCTGTCACTAGTGGTGTCCCCCAGGGATCAGTGCTGGGCCCCATCCTGTTCAATATCTTTATTGATGATCTGGATGAGGGGATTGAGTCCATCATCAGTAAATTTGCAGATGACACCAAGCTGGGAGCAGGTGTTGATCTGTTAGAAGGTAGAAGGGCTCTGCAGAGGGACCTTGACAGGCTGGACACATGGGCAGAGTCCAACATGAGGCATTCAACAAGTCCAAGTGCCGGGTGCTGCACTTCGGCCACAACAACCCCATGCAGAGCTACAGGCTGGGGTCAGAGTGGCTGGAGAGCAGCCAGGTGGAAAGGGACCTGGGGGTACTGGTTGACAGGCGCCTGAACATGAGCCAGCAGTGTGCCCAGGTGGCCAAGAAGGCCAATGGCATCCTGGCCTGCATCAGGAATAGTGTGGCCAGCAGGAGCAGGGAGGTCATTGTACCCCTGTACACAGCACTGGTTAGGCCACACCTTGAGTACTGTGTCCAGTTCTGGGCCCCTCAGTTTAGGAAAGATGTTGAATTGCTGGAGCATGTCCAGAGAAGGGCAACGAGGCTGGGGAGAGGCCTTGAGCACAAGCCCTATGAGGAGAGGCTGAGGCAGCTGGGACTGTTTAGCCTGGAGAAGAGAAGGCTCAGGGGAGACCTCATTGCTGTCTACAACTACCTGAAGGGAGGTTGTAGCCAGGAGGGGGTTGGTCTCTTCTCCCAGGCAACCAGCACCAGAACAAGAGGACACAGTCTCAAGCTGCGCCAGGGGAGGTTTAGGCTGGAGGTGAGGAGAAAGTTCTTCACAGAGAGAGTGGTTGGCCATTGGAATGTGCTGCCCAGGGAGGTGGTGGAGTCACCATCCCTGGAGGTGTTCAAGAGGGGATTGGACATGGCACTTGGTGCCATGGTTTAGATAGGCATGAGGTGTAGGGTGACAGGTTGGACTCGATGATCCTTGAGGTCTCTTCCAACCTTCTTGATTCTTGATTCTTGATTCTTGACAAGTGAAAGGCAGCTTCTTCTTGTAACCCCAGGTAATTATGATCTCCAGAATCATTTTGAATTAAAACCTACCAGTCCTTTTATTCGTGAGGATGATAAAGGATGCAATGAGCTATCCAACACAAGTAAAACAGTGAATCTGACTCCCTAACAGCCACCTGTGCTAATATCTGATGTCACAGAGCTGGATCCAGTGCATGTAGGTAGGTTTATATTTGGCTATTATGGACCACACTTAGCAGTCCTGCAAAGCTGTGGTTCATTATCTCCCACCTCCCTCAGCATGGACCCATGCAGGCAAGAGGGCCAAGGACAGCTGGGCAGCCATAAGACTTCATCCCAAGTTCAGAGTTTCAACAAGGCAGCCCAGAGGGCAATGGTCACAGGACTAAAGCAAGTATTGTTGAAGGACACAGTGATCTCTGACTCCAGGCAGCATTTCAGGTCTCATCTCCCTGGCACTCATGTATCAACAAAACCAGGAGAGATTTTTTTTTTTTTTTTTTTTTTCTGCTGAGACCAAATTTCAACTTTCTTCGTTTAGCTCCAAACACAGCTCTGGGCTAGCTTGCATTCCTGCCAAGCCCTATTTGTTTATGGCTACAGTGGCTCTCCATCAGCCCAGCAAACCCAGAACACCCACACCACTCTCGCTGGCAGCTCCAGCCCCCGGGCCACACATGCCCATTTCCACTAGGAAGAATTCGGTCTCCACCTGCCAGGTCCACTTATTTTCACACACAGCTGGGGCACTGCCAGGGGAGTTGCTGCCTGGGAGAACTTCAGCCACCACTGGAGCCACACCAGGCTGAGCTGGCTTGCTCGTAGGCTGCTCCGCGGTCACAGCGAGAGGTTCTGAGGCTAGAAGAGCCTGGGATCGCAGCGCACAATCAGCTTCGGTGTGACCGAGGCCAGGACAAGGCGGGGTAGGGTAGCGCCGCACCATATCTCCCCTCCGCTGACCTCCCCAACATGGCGGCGAGAGGCAACCGCTCACCCTCGCTGTCGCAAAAGCGCATTGCTTTATGATAGGCTGCAAAACGGGGGAGGAAGCGGCCGACCAAGGCAGTCGGTGGAGGAGCGGAGGCCGGTATGGATCGGAGGAAGAAGCCTCTGGATGTGGCCGCTTCCTCGGTGAGTCGGCGAACCTGGCTGCGGCCGGGAAGACGCGAAAGAAACTCCTCCAGCTCTCCGGGAGAGCCCGTGGAGGGGCTTATAATGGAGTGAGAGCTGCCGTCCGTGACCCGTTACCGTAGCTGCGGGCTCCGGCGGGTAGGCCCGAACAGCCAGGCCGTGTCGTGTCGGCAAATTAACCTCCTGTTCTTGGCGGGGGGAAGGATTAATTTACAACGCTGCGCGTCGTTGTTACACCGACCCGAGAAACAAATGCTTTAGGGTTTGGGATAAATATTAATAGCAAAGGCTTCCACTTTACTGATACAATAATGTGCATTAGTGAAATTTGTGTGCTGTAGAACTTCGAGGGCAAGTGGCACAATATCGTCTTCCAGACCAGAATTTTAATGTAATTTCAGGATAATATCGCTGCTGGTGATGGTTACTAATGAGATGGGCGTTGGTCCTATTTATATGGCGTTTTAAAAAACAAGGAAGAAAGAAAAGCTAAACAGTAAACATGTGAGAAAGTGTATAGATATTCTGAAACTTTATCAGCTCTTTTCTGGGACAGATTTTTATTAATTATCTAGCGGTTAGAAGTTTTCAATTCAGCAGTGTTATTTTATTAGTCCTTTTCTATTTGTTTGTCATTAGGAGGCTGAAAAGAATCTCAATGGAATTATGTGTCTCATTCTCATTATGTATCAAAGGATCAAGGGTATCTTTGTTGTTTTTTTTTTTTTTAATTCCTAACTGTAACTTGCATTCTTTCTTTTTTGTATATTTTTTGCTGTAAACATAAGAGTGATTGTGACTGGATCAGTGTGTTGAAGTTCCACATAACAATGCAATCAAATGCTCGTCTAACTGTAACTGCCAGATTGTTTCACCAGAGGTGCAGTTATTACTTCGTTACAGCAGCCAATGTATATTCATGTGATACCTCTTAGTTAATTATCTGTTTATTTTGTTGCTGATGTAGTTGGTAGATCTCAAAGCAGAACTCTTCCGGAAGCAAGAAGAATTCAAGAAAGAAAAGCTATTGAAAGATTCTGGTATCTTTGCAAAGCCCAAAACTTCTAATAAGGTAGAAACATTTTTCCATTGCTGTTTTTATCTTTCTTTTTAAAGTAAGAAAGTTAATACGCAGATCTAAGTAAATTAATGCTCTGAGCTCTGTTATTTTTCAAATGTAAAATTAACATGATGAAGATGTTCTTTAAATTTCATTTCCAGGTGAGGTTCTTGTGCAGAGCAGAAAATTTATTTCATGATTATGGACATCAGAATCCCTACTTAATCTTTGCTCCCCAGAGAGCTGCAGTTTTTGTATCTGTAGGAGAAGACACTTCTGTGTTTTCTCCAAGATTTTGTGTGTTTCTCTGAGAGATGGGAGGATGAGACACACTTCTTGATAAATGCTTTGCTGTCTGTTTCTCTGTGTTGCAGTGTGTAATAATGAACAGACAATTATCTCTCATGTTTTACTCTTACTGCACTTTGGGGTTTATTCTTTCAGTAGCTTTTTAGTAGTATCATTCAATATTGCTGCTGTATTTGAAGGACATGCAGCATTTACAGTGTTATGCTGTAAACAGGCAAAATTACTGCATTTATTTTGTATCTAAAATGAAAGTAATAGAAAAAAAATCCATGGCTTTATTATTACTTTCCTAATCAGCAAGATTATTCTTACTAATTTTTTTTAACCCTAAAATCTTTGCCAGAATAGATTTTTTGGGTGCACTTCTATTTTGGGGGGGGGGGTTGGAGTGTTTTGGTTTGTTTTTTTCTTCTCATCCTGTTCTGAACTGTATCTTGCTGATATCTGTATAATAATTTTAGGACATACGTACTGCATCCTACAGCACCATAGGTGTAGTCTTGAGACAAACATTTTTAGATGTTGTTTACACTCTTTCATTACTGATTTGCAAAGTTTGCATTATGGAGTTAAAAATACTGAAATAGTAAATTGTTATTTTTTACTTTATTTGTTGTTATGAAATTGTACTCCACAGAAACCAAGTGTCTGGAACAAGCAAAACACAGGAGTTGCAAATCGAGCTGAGAAAGATGTTGAGCAGAAGGCAGAAGAGGAAAATATGTTAGATAAATCCAGGTAACTCTTAGGCTTTGTAAGAAAGGAATGCTTTGTAGAAGTTGTTTTTCATTGTTTAGAAAAGCACATAAAGCAAGTAATGCATCTTTTGGACAAGCAGTTCTCATTAGACCAGCCAGTGAGGCCAGCATCAGTTCTGTGCTTTCTTCACTAGTAACATACAGATTGCATCCCAGCAATCAGGATAGCTACCTTCACGTTATCGTAGATGTCTAAATATGTCAGGTTACTAATTTTTGAAAGCCATCTTCAGAATTAAGGGCAGCAATAGATCCAAATTCTTGGACTTGACAGAAAACAGCTCACTCTTTTTGCAGGATTTACTTCACTTTCTAACTGGGTCAGCTGTGCAATAAGATACATGTTGAAAATGCAGTTTATAAGCCATTTGCTGTTTTTTCTGTAAGCAGTTTCTTGCTTTTCAAAATTGTCTTCAGCGATTCCAGAAACTAGTTAGGGTTTTATCCTCAGTTTCTAAGATTACATGTAACTCCATGTTATCTCTTTCTTTTCTTCTATTTTCTTTTTTTAATCCTGTAGAACAGTATTTCAGTATTTCACACCTGCAAACAGTGATCTAGTGTCCAGTATTTATCTGACAGACTTGTAGTAGTTCGATAGTGGTGGAATACTTGGTGCATCGTATTCTTGCCTACCTAACAAATTACACTTAAGATAATTCTGTAACTCTACGAAAATTATTTTCAGTATAAACTCAAACTGAGTATCCGTGTATCTTCAGAAATGTCACTTATGGTTCAAAACAAAAACCAGGCATAAGTCATCTTCTAGTAAGCATTTCAAGCACTCCTGGTACTTTCCTGTTCCATTTAGCTAACGCTATGCAGGTTGTTTTGAACTATGTTTGGAAGTGGTGGGATTGCAATGGTAATTTTTTTTCTTTTTCAGGAAGAAACTAGAGGAGAAAGCAAAGCTGTATGAGAAAATGACAAAAGGCGACTTTCCAGGTGAAAAAAAGTAGTCTAAATGAGTATTTGATGCATATACATTATATATGTATATGAAAACTGTAAAGTTTACCCTAAAAGCTGACAGACATTTCTGACTATTTGGTGGTTTACAGCAGCTACACTGAATTCACTGCTTGTCTTCTTACATGGGAAAGTTTTTTCTGCAGTTGTACAAAATGACTGACATGGGTTATGATGCTTAGAAAAGGAGAACACTATAGGTGCTAGAGAAAATAAAATTACTTTATGAAGGACAACCTGTCCTAGTAGAGCACTATTGGCTTATTTCACTCATTCATTAAGTGGGTAGAATATATTCTGGTTTTCAATACAGAATCTTAGAAAAACAAAATAATTTTATTATCCACTTTCTGGATTGCATTGCTCTTGTTATGTTCTGCATTTTGGACCTTTACAAAGAGAAGAGGAGCAGGTGGAGAACCTGGCTGGTCTATATGTGAATGCCAGCTAGGCAGCTAATAGGGTTAGAGTATTCTAATCTGCCCCTTTCTTCTCTTACTCATGCAGTCCCTTGCAAGAAGTAATTATTAATACAGGATCCAAATCTCCTTGTGATTATTCTGTTTTCTTTGTAATGTCAGTCTTTGTCCACATGACCCCAGCACTTCTACTTTTCTAAAAAGTACTCTAGTGTTTGCTTATCTGCTGGCATACCAAATGTTAAGCATCAAACAAGTATTTGAACTGTGACATAAATTCTGTGCTTCTGAAATAGTTAATGAGCAGAGAATATTTTAGTGCAAAGCCTGCAACCTATCTGTATTGTACATAAACGATTAATTGCTTTAAATTACCCTAAAACTTCTATTCAGAAAGACAGGTTATCACTGTGGAGCCAAATTATAGCTCTAAATTTGTTTGGCACTGAATGAGATTTAAGTATTTCCCAGTAGTGTGGTCAAGGGCATTGCTGGCAGCTGAAAAGCTGATTGTAGCTATTTTGTATTGATTTTTTGCTCGGTTCTGTTCTTTTCATGGCTTTTCTCTAAGAATTGATTTTCTGCCTTAGATGAAGAAACTGAGGATTTGTACCTAGTGGATTTCACTCAGAAGATCATAGACAAACAGCATGAAGTACAGGAACTGTATCAGAGCGAAGCTGCTAGAAAGACTTTAGAAAAAGAGACAGATGATGAGGAAACTCAACCTGAAATGGAAATACCACCGCCTGAGGACCCAGATGAAGAATGGTTGGTACTACTGGTCAGGCTAAACTGTCCTGAGTAGTCTGGTTCTTGACAGTTGCATGAGAAAATAATTTTATTCTCCAAAGTATGTGGAGCAGAACGAGTTGTTTTTGGTTTTTGTTTGTTTGTTTGTTTGGTTTTTTTTTAGTAATACCACACATTGAGAAGAGGTGGTGATGTTCTTTTATTTCATGTCCTTCACATTCCTTTCCTTTCCATGTAGGTAACACTGCAGTACAATCTACATCCAGGATTTTGAAAGATATCAGTCAGGGAAATGTACTTTAAGTGAGACATTGTAATATCATCCCTTACTTCCTTGCATAGTTTATAGGAGTTCTGATCAGAGTATTGATACAATTTTATACTTGGATGCTTTGAATTGAAATATACTCTAACAAAACTTGGGGAGGTTTATTGTATCCACCTTCCCTTCTCTAATGGCAAAATACTTGCACAATGAGCAGTGGTGTTTCATTGTGTGACTTCCTCTTAAAGGATAAAAATTCTAATTGGAAAAAGAACACAATTTTCCAGCATTTCTTCCACAGTTTAACCTCAGCATGGCAAATAGTCTGAGACCATTTTCCATGACGTTCCAAGTAATTACTAGTTTTTCTTCCAAGGTGTTAGGAATAATCATGAATCCAGTTGGACTAAACATATTCTTTGCCCCTTTGTTCAAGGTGCTTACGGAACAGAGGTTTTACTTTTGATAATCAGTTTAAAACAGCAGTAACCAGTATGAAAAAGAGTAGCCCTGTTGTCCAGTTCATATTAGACCAAGATAAGACCTTCAATGAACTGGGAAAACAAATCTATGGATAGAAGAAGACTGGTGGGTTGGAAAGGCAAATACACCCATTACCAGCTTCCTACTGAAATTCAAGATGAATCTCTCAGTGATCCAGCAATGGGCTCACACTATTTTATGCTCTCATATCCATAAAGTATGAGAAATTTAAACTGGCCCCACTCATGTGATGCTTTTCTGTCAGTGCCTACATCTTACTTCAGTAACATCTAATGTTTCATCCATCCCGGTGAGGCCATGTCCTCATGATGATATTTGAGTGCTAGCATAATTAATATTAATTACTCTGCAGTCGTAGTTTTTATTGCAGAGAATGCAGACTTTTTCTTCCACATTTTAATAAAAACCAAATGGCATGGAGTATATATTAAGTTGTAGATGTCCTTAGAAATGATGTAGAAGACTGAAAGAACAGTTAAAAGTTTGGCTTTTGAGAATTAAATTGCCAATCATACATTTTCAGATGCAATATTAATTCTTTAGAACAGGGTAATTGAGGCAGCTTGATGCTAAAGAATTTTCTAGCATTACAGGACAATAACTGTAGCACTAAACAGCTTTTTCAACCACTTTCAATTAAGTGTTCAGTGCTTTAAAGAGTTGAAGTACAGTATGTGCTTCATAGGAACATTTTGCTTACATTTTAGTCAGCTGTTGTTATGCCACTTGAATGAATGCTGTCAGCCTATTCTAAATTAGCTTTAGACTAATAATTGAAATACCATAGCAATTTCATATCCATGAGAAGTCAATGCCACACCATTATTTTCACCATGGGAAGCAAGTACTAGGCTCAGTTCTATTTTGGTCAGAAAACTATGTGACACTAACTTTGGAACCTTTTTTTTCTACATCATCATATTGCTGAGGCAAGCAGCCAGCTCAGCAGGAGACTGGATAAACGTCTGAGGTAAAACTGTCATATGCCCAGTCCAGAACGTGTCCTCTTAAGCTCTGAGTCTGTTAATTGAAAGGCAGAAGAAAGTGTCACGCATGGAGAGGCTTGATGGGTCAGGGATACTCTTTGGAAAGCATCACTGCTCCTCTCCTGGTTGAGTTCTGTAAATCTGCACATGGAAGTTTTGCATGAGATTTCCTTTGTTTTCGTTGCAGGGTTGATTATGTTGATTTCTTGGGCCGATCTAGACGCTGTATGAAGAAGGATTTGCCAAGTCTTCTTAAAATGGATCGGGAACTTCAAGGGAAGAGGTGTGGTTTCTTTAACGTGCATGTTCCTTCCAGTATTTTACAGACATTTTTAATAAGGAAGAGATGCTGCACTTTGTTACTCCATTCTCAGTCCATAATTGTTGATGTTACTGCTTTGTCTATATTTACTTCAGACAAACTTCTGTTAACAACACTGTGTTTTAAAAACTGGACAGAGTAGCTACAGAGCAATTGTGCATGGCTGTGGTTTTATTAAAACCTTCTATTATAAATTCAGATGGGATTCTGGGGCTTCTATCTTATTTCACTTTGGCAGCTGACCATTTGAAGTACCTGGCTGGTGTACTGGTTTTAAGTTGCAGGAGAATGGAGACTGTGGATATCAAATAAAAGTACAAATGAAATTTTAAATAAAATACTGAGGGACACTTTCTAATGTAAACACCAATTAAATCTAAGATATCACTTAGCACAGTTTACAGAGAAAAGTTGTAATAAACTGACTTAGGAATCTCTCAGATATAGATGCACCTTTTATAACTCTGGTCCTTGTATGGAAACTGTATTTTATGATACCTTCCAAGAAAAAGCTGGATAAGCAATTCCTGGTTCTGTTTAACCTGAAAACTAATGACAGTCTTCAGCAATTCCAAATTCATCATGACATTCAAAGTGGATTGCTTGGATCTCCATTTGTTTGGGTTTGCTCTTCTGTTAAACAGCTGTTTAGCAGCTCTTCTGTTGAAATCATATGGCAGCACTGAGAGCTGTTTTAAGAAAATAATCTAAAGGCATCTCAACTAACCCCTAACTGGTGCTGAAATGAAAATTCTTCCACACTAACAACTCAGTAGTGTGTTCTCTGTATTTTAAACAGAAGATGGAGAACAGGAGTGCTTTGAAATGGCACTCTGCACTAATAGGGATGACAGCTGGTCAGCAAAACCAACTTTTAGCTAGGCAATAAAAGAAGAGGATCCTGCTGCTTCTCTTGGAAAAACAAAAATATTGCCCATATTGGGTATTAATATTTGCCATGGTCTTCTAGGGTAAACTGATGGCTAGCTTTTTGATATTTCAGGTATCTTTGTTAAATCTGAAATGCTGCAATATATTATTGCTAGAATCTGAACAGATGCAAATAAAAGTGATATTCTTTTTGTCATCTCCCATTCTGTGATTTGATAATGAGTTCATAAAGCTTCTAAGAAAGGTGCCTCTACCATGCACCATAATCATCAGTGCTGCATCACGGTGGTGCCTACGATGATCTGTGTTTTGTAAAAACTGCAGTAGTAGATCAGACCCAATCATACTTCCACTGATACTGTAAAACTGGTAAATTCTACTCTGTAATCTCCAATTTATTTATTTTTTTTCCTCCTAATTAGTCAAGTTCCTGATGGGAATACTCTCTTATCTGAAGATATGATAAGAGAACTTCAGCGACAGCAGTGGGAAAAAGAAGAAGAAGAAGCCCTCAGAAAACCCATGGGACCCATACATTATGAGGACATTCGAGAAAATGGTATAGCCTATACTTTGTCACTTATCTTTTTATCAGCAAAGAGATTATTTTTAGAGGAATGAAAGTTAATTCTTGTGCTTATGTGGCAAAATGTAGGTAAGTGGTAAGCCACGTGTATAACAACCAGAGTATCACTATGTAAATCTATACTTATTTTTTCCCAAATTGTATCTTTATCAGATATGTTTTTCAAATTTCATTATCTCTTTCTGTGTCCTCCACCAGGAAGCTTCACTTTGTGCATCAGCTAAAACAAGCTCATTTTAGCCATTTAAAACTGATGCTGTATATGTCGTTGGAAGTAATTCTGTGTCTGAAAGCAGGAGGCATGGTGCTTGTAGGTACTGTCAATTATAAACTGAGTGTACTTAAGTTTATTGATGTTTCTTCTTTGCAGAGGCAAGACAGCTTGGTGTGGGTTACTTTGCCTTTTCACGTGACAAAGAACTTAGGAATAAACAACGGGCAACACTGGATATGCTAAGAGAGCAGGTATGAGTTCAAAGAGCAAACTGGGGTATGAGGGCATCCTACTTTGAGTGGCCATTGTTTTTGATTTATTGTGGAATTCTTATACTAGGTGATGCCTGCAGGTGACCTGAAAAAAATTTGACCTGTTTTACCCTGTTCAAACTCAGAACTTGATAAAGATTGCTTTTAGTTGTTTATAGATTGAAAATGTTTGTCATAACAAAGGCAGATTAATTCATGTTTTCCTTTGCTGTTAAGACACTTGATCAAAGAACTAAACGTGAACAGCTGAAAGAGAAAAGGAAGGCTGCTTTAGATGCAAGGCTGTCTAAACTTCGAGCACGGAAGGTTAAGAAGTTAAGGGAAGCTGGATTAGAGGAAGAGGCACAAAAATTGGAGAACGGAGGTATGATCTGCCTTTTTAAGTTAAATACTTGCTCTTTCATCTTGATTGATGGACAAGTACAACTGATTTAGGCTCACACACTGAATGTATTGGTATGTATTCTATATATACAACTAGTATAACTGTTCAGATGGAGTTCATATAATGGTGTAAATATAAAATGTCAGAAATAGCTTAATAATGCAAGTGGAAATGTGATATGTAGATTGTAGGCTTGCTTTGATTCATAGCTGAAAGCAGGAATCCTGCAGGTTGAGGTTAGAGCTGCTGAAATTTTACTGTCTTTTTATTCTTTTAAGATTAAATAGAATAAAAAGTAATAAGGATTTAATTTTTACATCATAGTATATACAGAGTGCAGTCTGTAAATTAGACATAGATCTGAATTTAGGATTTAGGATGATGAATTTGAGTTCTAATCCCTTGTACTGTCTATCTCCTGCTGTGAATTGTGGCTAATATTTCACAGTGCCAGAATTCTGTGCAAGTGATTAACTGTGAAGTGTTCTGGAAATGAAGAACGCTAATGTGCCACTGCTAACTGTTACTGTTGTTCAGAACAATAAGAATGCAAATTGTTTTCTCTAGTAAATGAAATGGAGATAACATACTAATGTTCTTATTTTTACCCAATTTTCTATCTTCAATATAACACTCAGCACATTCCTTTTTGGATTATTAGGCAATTGATTTTTCAGCAATCTTTTTGATACAACTAGAAAGCTAATGAAGTGTCTCTTGGCAGATATGCTTCCTGATTATCTGGCTTACTCATTATCTTTTCTAAATTAATATGTCATAATTAAGAAAAAAATCACCTCCCCACTTAATGCATTTCATTATTACAATTAGGTAACTAGTATGAGCTCTATAAATTCAAATAACTCTTGTTTCCTATTCCTTCTATGAAGTTCATGTAGATTTTAATGTTACTGACAAAAACTACTCTCTTTTTGCAACACAGAGTTGAAAGGTGCCACTGAAGAACCAGAAGCTCCCAAAGTTACTGCAGCAAGTAGGAAGGTAGAGGTTGTCATCCAAGAGAGAAGAGATACAAAACCTGGCGTGCCTTATGTCCGAGAGTGGGATAAAGGCAAAGGTAAGGAAATGCAGATTAAGAAGCATTGTCTCAAAGCAGTATGCTACCTTCATTTCTCTTTTGAGACAAGTATGGTGAGACTGAGAAGCAATTAAATACTTTCTCCCTTTGTACTGATGTCTTTCTAGTGTCTGGTTGCAGTGACCACCAAAGTGTGCCTTAGTGCCAGTAGCTGCTGTAATGTCCCACTTTGTTTTTTCTATATGAGTTGTTCTACTTCCAGATGACCCAGAGAGGCTGACAGAAAGAATGACAAGTTTCATAATTCATAAGATTTACTACCTTTCAATGTGATCTTTTCTTGATGTATTTCAGTAGTTTGTGCCATGTGATGGTAGAATATATTAACCTGAAATGAGTACATCGTGACACTAAAAAGTGGCACAGGCAGAGACCACTTCAGTACCAAAGTCCCATCTTGAAGCATTGTCCTTGCCACAGTGTCTAGTGATGGCTGTCTTTGTGTTCAGTTAATGAACATCATTGTGAGAGGAAACTTTGTTGTTCCATTAAAAACTTTCAGGTCCTATCTGTTAAATCTTTATTTTGCTATGACACAGTTTTTTCCCTGCCTTTGAGAAATCCTGGTATCTGACTGACCCAAGCAGGTGTTCAAGTACACAACAAATACTACAGTCAGAAAGCAGGGGACAGCTTATTCTAAAATGCGAAGTAAAATAACTGGGCTTCACATAAATGTAACACAAGCATCTGAATTAGTATCAGAAGGGATAAACAAAACTGCTCACACTCTTAAATGCTTTCCTCCTTACCGTTTCATATTTTTACCCAAGCAAAGGAAGAAATACTGCTCTGATTTGGACTATTTTGCTACATCAGACATGTGTAGCCCTTCTGTATCCAAATGTTCTACTTATTTCTTACAGAAGTCTTGATAGAAAATGAATACTGAAAAGAATTTTACTAGTTTTAGAGAGTAGGTTTGGGAGACATTTTTGGAGTAGGTTTTGGGGATATCTTTAAGTATGGTGATCTCAAGCTGTCATTCCATTGCAGTACTTCAGAACTATTTTCAATCATAAATCAGCAGGTGTCACAATAACTGAGTATCTACCAATTCTGTTGAAAGGAAGTTACTGGGTTTTGCCTGTGTCCACTAGAGATTATCTTATCATAGCCATCTTCTAATAACTAAGCTCTTAATGCTTTAATTGGTTTGTATTTTGATTCACCCTTCACTAATTAGTCATTTCTTATAACCAATGATGACATTGCTAAAGGGTCTTAAAGTGACTAGGATGAGTTATAGAGGATGATAGTTATCTTTAATGCTCAATGGTTTTGTTCCTGCTCTCTAAAGAAAGTGGACTGTCAGGCCGGCCAGCAATCTAGCACTCAATGGAAAAGTAACTCCAAATGGCTTTAGACAGCTGAACCTTCTCTGTTTGCTGATTTGTTTTCCTTCCTTTCTGACTGATCTTCAGATCCTAAAATCTATATTCAATATACCATTTTTCCTGTTTCTATCAGAACTGATGTTTGGGCAATGGTCAAAGAAACAGGAAGAACTCAGAGATGAACGAGATCCAGAATTTGCACCACCTTCTGATTACTTCACGGGACAAAAGAAAGATGGTAATTATAGAAGTCGGAACTTGAGCAGTCCTGAAACCTCCTCTGAAAAAGCAGAAATGGAGACAACACAAAACCAACAGATGCCATCAGCACCGGCCAACGGTGGGAGTACTGAAGGTGTGGCACCGTCAGTGCAGGCCCACAACAGCAGCGTTCACAAGCCAGCATCAAGAGCAGCCTGTGGCAGTGCCACTCAAGATGGACCATCATCATCAGAGGATGACAGCAGTGATGATGAGGATACGCTGCCATCTGCACAGGCTTACGGCTATGGCACTCATGGTGCACCGCCGCCAATGCAGGCTTATGGCTATGGTGCTCAAGATGTGCTGTCATCAGTGCCACCCTACAGCTACAGCACTCCTGAGATGCCATTTCCAGGACAGGCTTATGGCTATGGTGCCCAAGGCATGCTGCCACCAATGCATGCTTATGGCTATGGCGCTCACGATGTGGCGTTTCCAATGCCAGCATACAGCTACGGTGCGCAACATGCACCACCAGCAATGCAGGCTTGTGGCTGCAGCGCCCAAGATGTGCCACCTGGGACACAGGTCTGTGGCTGCAGTGCCCAAGATGTGCCACCAGGAACACAGGCCTGTGGCTGCAGCGCCCAAGATGTGCCACCAGGAACACAGGCCTGTGGCTGCAGCGCCCAAGATGTGGCACCTTCAGTGCAGGCCACCAGCAGTGACACTCAAACTCAGGAACCATTGTACCAAAGTTTAGATGATATGCTGTCATATTACAGACAAGTGACTTGAACTGAGCAAAAAGATAAGCAAAATCGTGATTTAAAGAATTGAAATAGAATTACCTTCTCCGCCAGATTATTTTCCCACATCTGGAAAATAGAACTTTCTGAAGTAGGTGTAAATAAATCTGGAGACCTAAGACGTTTTACATCACAGCTGTACTTTTGCCTTGTTGGTTCTCTGGTTTTGGTTTGGTTTGGGGTTTTAATTTTTCCTTTTCCCCTATTTTTTTTTTTTTTTTGGCAGTACGTAGTAGTTTAGTACATAGTTTGAATTCTGCCACTTACACTTGAACTTTGGGGTGTATTAATGGCTTACTTTCAAAAGACAAACTCCTCCTTTATTCACTCCCTAGCTAGATTCTGGTTTGGAGGTACTATAAGTTCTGTGCTATCTGTAGAGACAGTGTTGGAATGGCACACCCTCTGCTGCTAAGTACAGAATGGTTTTAGGGAATCTGTTACCTGCTCAATCTCTGGCCTTTAGGAAGTGCAGAATATTGTCTAGTGCACAGTGGTGGAGAGTAGTTCACATGGTCATAATGGCTGCTGCATTCCTGAGGTCTGTTACAATTCTCTGAAGCAGATTAGAGTGGAGAAGCATTGCTGAAATTGAGAAATAATGATGGTTACACTTCACTGAAGCAGAAGTCTTGACACCTGGAATTACTTTTACTGGCTTAGACAATGCTCTCATAATTCTCCAAGTGCTATATTTATGGCTTTTTTTTATTTAATACTTTTTCCAAAAACTGTGATATGTCACCAGATATAAAGGCAGATCAACCTCTACCAAAACAGCTTTTATTTCAGAAGCTTAGTAGATGAGATTAATGCTTATTTACTATGTAGAACATTTTTATTTCTGAAGATAACTTAGATACCCCCCTTGATACTTTAAAAGCATCTTATACAAAGATAAGACCTAGAAAAGCAGGTCCTGTTTTAACCTCATTTAGGAAAAACTTCCCTCTCTTCTCTTCCCTCTATCACTGGCTTTTGCACAGAAGTGTGCCAAGCAGGAATAACACCTCACAGCAGGAACAGCACCCTACAAGAGCACCAGAGCTACCATTTTAAAGGTACAAAACACTCCTGACATTTGTTCCTACCAAACAGTTAAGAGACTGGTGCTTTCAAACTTTTTCTCTAGGAGACCTAGGAGTTCAGGATAGTTTTGCTCCATTAATGGCCACAGCCACCAGAAAGGCACAGAAAGCTCAGCAACAGCTCATGGGGTTTTTTGCTGCTGACACTAACCTGAACTTGGCTGTTGCAAATGGCATTAGGGCACAATTTCTTCCTTGCCTTGAATCTCTTCAATATGAATAAAGAACCTGAAAATAAATAATGATTATAGACTATTAACTAAAAGGAAGAGGAAGATTATACAAATCCATCTGCTTTTCCCACATGTGACAGCATCAACAACAAGGTTTTTATTTTCTTCATAAATTTGGAACAATCTCCTAGATGGCAGTCTGGTCTGATTTTGTCTAAGACAGTTTGCCAGTGTACATTTATTTTCTGCTATTACATAGTAACAATGAAGTAGCCTGATGGCCCTGATCTGAGTAAAATTTTTTTCCAAATGCTCCATTGAGTTCAAAACAGTTGTGTTGTTAGCAGCTTTCTTCCACAAAGATCGGAAGTGGTCAAAACACAAATTTCAGATTTGACTAGTTAGGAAAAAGTTTTCTTGCAGTGCCTCTAGCTGTTGAACTTGTACATAGAAACTGATGTTAAATGTTGTAACGTTTCATAAAGAACTATTTGGTTGCCCACAGAGTAAGCAAGGCAAAAGCTAATTGCTAAGCTAGAGTTACTTGCAAAGACTTTACTACTTTAGGGTACCAGACTACTTTGAGTAACCATCCTCAGAATCCACCACCAGATTTCACTGCTGTGCCTTGGTATGGAGATCACCACCTTTGTTTTCATGTTTAAGCAGTACAGGAACATGTGAGATCAACAGAAGTGAATTAATAGTGACTGTCGTGTTTAATCTTAACTAATTGGGGCAGCGTAATGGTTGTTACAGCATTAGCAGAGGAAATAAAGAACCTCATTCAGTCTGGGAATGCTTTGGTGAAATGATTTAACTTGTGTACGTGAGGGAATGGTAAGTTTGAACTTCAGTCAATCATACCCTTTGATGGATTTCTCTGTAAAGCATATTTACATCTATTCTGCTGCTATTTTAATCATTGACCTTAATTTTCTACTTCCTGCTGGACTTTGGTTTTCTGTGCCCTTCAGACTGTGGCTAAATGTATGCATACATTTTCTAGGAGCTATATCGACTTTGCATTAGTTAAACACTGAGCTGGGGCTGCACTAAGGAATGAAATGCCATATCTTACATAGCATTATGTTAAAAAGATATGATCAAAGTGTTCCTTTGTTTGGCTTTATTTCCATAGTCATACTAAACACAGGAGGACTCTTGGCCAAAAAGGCTGTTCAGTGTCTACATTAAACTAAAGCCCATTGAGAACAGCTCTCCCACAGTAGCAATCTGTCACTTTGCCATTTGGTCCCCTTCCCTTTTGTCTTGACTTTTGGCTGAAACACTTTTGCATATTCTCCCATGCTGCAGACCACACATTTCTATTCAATCTATTTCACTCTTGCTTCATTCAGACCACCTCAAGTTAGCTTTATGTGGCAATCTCATTTCACATAGTAATTCCTGGGGCAAACAATTGCTTATTGATACACTGCCAGAGTTACACTAGCTCATATTCTGCCCCAATCTAGAAGATATTGTCTCTCATTCTGCCTTCTCATTTTGAACAACCGCTCGTAAGTTGCCTACTTTGGCACTACTGGAACTTGAGTGTGCACTTGGACTACATTGGTAAGGATCTGTCACCATCACTATACAATTGGTGTAAGTGAAGTAAAGCAAGCTTCTATTTTCACTCTGAGCATGCAAAATTGTGGGCACACTGTATCTATGGCTGCATTTCGTGTGTTGGAACTGAGGTACCAGTTCCTGGTTCTTGGGCAATGTCTCTAAGGCAGCTTTGTCCTGCATGCTTCTGATACACAAGCTATCTTTGTCCAAAATGCAAAAAGCACTCAAGCATGCTTGAATTTCAAGCTTCACCTACAGTGTCTGGCTTGCAGGACTCAATCCGATCTCCAGAGAAATACCTTTAGAAAATTCTGTCACCAATAGCTGCTTTTTACCCCCATGGAGGGCAGCGGGGATCACAATCTGTGAGCTATGAACATGTCAGCTAAGGCTGCTACAAGGGGTAAAATATCTGGCTGCAAGTCTGCAATTTTAGAGGTGGATACTGTATCAATCATGTTGTTCTTCTTAACTGTTCTAAATGCAAGTGACTCTTCCAGTACTTCAGTGTCTAGGAGGCCTGGTGCCTCATTAAAGCTGGAGCGATGCTGTGCCACAAAAATACCAGGGACTGCAATCCTTAACAAATTCCACGCCAAAATGTTTCCAATATCTGATCTAGTACTGACCTCCAAGGCCTTGTCCACTGATGTTCATGAACACCTCTCACACACTATGCCAAGAGCAAACACACCCTGCAGGAGAGAAAGGTCTGGAAGCCTGGCTCCTCAGTTCTAAGGAACATGAAGCCCGGTATCACAAGATGTGGTCTGCAGACAAGAGTCTCTCTTGCTGCGCTACCCGTTGGGGAGAGGGCTCCCGGTGGTAGGTCCAAGCAGCGCCCAGAATGCGAGGGCTCAGTTTCAGGGATGGTTGGGGTCTGAGGGGTGGCATGTTCGAGGGGTGCCCGGGGCCCGAGGCGCGCTCTCCCGCCCTCAAACACCGGCAGGCGGCGGCAACCTCTCGGCAAAACGCGCACGCGCCAGAGGCGCGCGCACGCGAACGGGCTCAGCCGGCACGGCCCCGGGCCGGCACGGCCCCGGGACACCGGCGGCGGTAGCCCCGCGGTCTCTCCGCAGAATCGCAGTGCGGTGGCACCGCTGAGCCAGCGAGAACTAGAGACGCGACGCGCGGGAGAGGGAATCCGCTCCCGAGGCGCGGCACGGCCGGCAAGAGCGGTGCGCAGGCCGCGCGCCTGCATTAAGACGACGTGAGGCAAGACCTCCGCGCGCGCGCCCACGATCCGCCCACGTGCGCCAGCGGCCTCAGGGCCTCGGTGCGAGCGTGGGGCGCACGCGCGCCTCCACCAGCCGCAGCATCGGCGGGCGCGGACTCGGCGGCTGCAGCGCGCGTGTGCCAATCTCCCATGCAGAGCAGCCGCGCCGCCGCACGGGGGCGACACAGCCCCGACCCGGCTGCGAGGCACCTGCCCTTCCAGCCCTGCTGAAACGGGGCCGCGTTCCGAGAGGACGAAGAATGGTTATGTCTGCCGAGTAACAACCACCCTCAGGACGCAACGCCCCCCCGACATAGCTTTTCAACAAGAAAATCCTCAGAGCAGCACCGTATGTAGTGACAACAAACATCCCCGGTCCCCTCTTTATAAGTCCAGAATGTGTCTTCAGATTTACCATGTAGCTCCCCACAGGTGCCATCCAAGTGCTTCATTGTTTACTGAAGCAATCCCCTGCTCACGACCAGTATCTGCCTTTCCCACCGAAGTGAGCAACCTTGTACCCCAACATTACCATTTACTTGGGTAAGAAGTGCTCTACATCAATTTCCCCCCCCCCCCCCCCTTAACTCCTACCCCAGGAACATCATACTCCTCCTGTGAAGTTTCTATACCCACTGCTGTTTATTCTAAAATTCAAGATACAGGCCCATAAGCACTATTTTCCTCTTCCCCCAAAAGGTGTTCCTGTGACCACAAAGGAGGTGGGATACCAGTGCACAGAAGTTCAAGGAAAACAGAGTGTAGGTGACTATTGGTAGGACAAAGGCAAGTGTGGGTTCAGCAGCCACTGGGTCTATAGGTCACAGCACCAGTGTACTTAAGCAGCAATATGAAAAGGAGTGTTGACTCTGAGATAACTACTTTGCTGGAGATGGAACCCTTTGTTTAGAGAAAACTTTCAGCTCTCGGGTGAGCATGCACTGATATAACCACATCTGGCACAACTGCAGCTAAACCTAAGCCTCCAGATTAAAACTCTGCAAATTTCAACACTCAAGCCCCAACTGCTGTTGTCAAAAGAGAGAAGTTCAAATTTATTCTCACAAATGCTAACAAACCAGCAGATGCACTCAGGATGAATAAGGTGGTCTTCTGTAAAAGTTTCATTTCCAGTACAAAACAGTAATGCCATTTCAAAAACAAAACCTACAGGTAAAGAGAAAATATCACATCTTAACAAAAAAGATTTATTCTGACTAAACAAAATGTACAATGTTTCCCAATTGGTGCTGAGTGTTCGTGACTCTCTGAAGTCTGCAGATCCATTGAGTAACTCAATCACTTCTTACATTGCAGTTTCACCAAACTACTTTTTGCCAGATTTCTTTATTCCACCACTGGCTGCCAAAAGAAACAACACAACTGGTTAGACAACTGTTACAGAGCTTAGTTTACAAGTTTAGTTCCTCATAAAGTCAAATCCCCACTAGACTGCCTGTAAAGCTCATATTCCCACTGGTGAATTCTTTTTGCATGCGTTACTCCTACAGGTTTGTGATCTCACATCATTTACTTCCAATGAATAAATTACTTTATATTAGAAACCAAGTTTCTCCTGGAACCAAATATGGCCCATAAATCTAAAACAGAAGTAAGTATTTCAGTAATTCCTGTGTTCCTCTGTGTACACCCTCCATGGCTTATTTCTTATACAGAAGTATCATCTGGTCAAGTCAAATTCAAGGCTGAAGGAATAAAATAATTGGTATCCTCACAGCAACCAGAGTCACCATCTGGAATCAAAGCTCTACAGAAGCAGGTACTGTAATTATGAGAATTCCAGTTCTCTGGAATTATCTGTTCTCTGCAGTCTCTACTACTGAAGAGATTAAATCAGTGTGAAAGAACACAACATACTAACACAGCAATGAGCATGGCATTTTTTGTAACTGCAGGGGTTTACATCATGTGTCATGTATGAGTAGAGAAAAGGAAAAAAATAGCAAGAGAGGCTGCAAGGGCTAATGGTCAACAACAGACTTTGCACTGCAGTATGATTCTAACAGTACTGCCTTGCTGAGGCTCAGGAATAGTCTAGCCCTCCCACAATAACATAATAAGCACTATCTGCTTTGGCAGCCACTGGACAAGGACCAGGCAACTAGAAAAATGGCAGGAAAAGACTATGAAGAAAATGGCAGGACAGGACTACAAAGAAATGAAGTGCCTGAAGGAGTACAAGTTTAGGATGGCAAGGACACTGAAGAGAGGCTCAGTGAATTGTTTTGCACTGAAGACATTCCAAGTCCCACATGGCACATTTTTTGTACACCAAAAAAAAAAAAAAATCAGAGGAGCTATATCAGTTTGGAATAAATGAGAAATATCCCAAGTCAGTGGGACTGGATGGCATTCCCTCCAAGAGCACTGACAAGCTCTAATATGAAAATGCGACACTACTGGCTAACATTTAAAACTCTGCATTGCAGCCACCATGTCAGAGGACTGACAGACTGTCAGCACAGCTACCAGATACAGAGAGAGGTTCTGTAAAGAACCAGGAAACTATAAACCAGCAAGTCTGACCTTCAACTCTGAGAACATAACAGTCTGTAATAAAGACGATAACGAGAGTCTTCAGAAAGTTAACAGGACCTCTGCAAATGGTAAACCCTTCCTCACTGACTTGCTGGAACTCTGAGATTAAGTGTATGGATAAAGGGAATCCGTATTTTCAAACAGCATCTGCCAGAATTCTGTAGCAAAGTTTGTTAGCCAGCAAGCCCTCTGTTTTTCCTGGCAGTATGGCACCTCACTTACCCAGGGGCCCTTTTCCAGCAGCCTTTGCTTTCATCTCCTCAAGTTTCTTTTGCTCCTCCTTCTGCTTTTGTTTAAATGCCAGATCTGTCTAAAGAAAAGAACAACAGTGTTTGTTAACATCTCCTTCCCCCAAAAAATTCAAAAGCAACTGACAAGCAATGAGAAACAAAATTGCTGCTTTAACAGCAATAAAAACCTCACCAAACTGATCCAAGATGGCTGAATACCACTAAACATGCAAGATCTTGCAGAACTATGACAGTTTTTGTACTGTATCAGAATGCAGTGACCAAAATTTAACTTTGTACATTTGACCTTTCTGAAATTCAGCCTGTATCATCTCCTGTGGCATAACCTCGTTCTGCCCTCTGAATGATAAAAGTCTACACTAAAACCATTCATTCATTTGCCATCAGTGATACTGGGTGCCTAGCACACAAGTGCTGTCTAGCAATAAAACTTGGATGATAAGAAAAAAAAAAAGGTTGCTTTTACTTAAAAACACATTCATTTCCAAAAAATCCTTCCACACATATACCACTATTTTTGCCAAGTCCAATCCGTTTGTATTAACTCCAACAAATCCAATGAGACTGTTGGTAAATTGTGGCACAGGCTGTTGCACACGCCCTGCTAAGACCACCTCCAGAGAGCTCAGGCATATTCTGTCCCTTATAGACACATTCTTAACAGACATCAAGGCTGAAAGGGTCCACAGGCCTTGGCACTCAAGATTTGGGGCACCTTGATTGAGGACCTTGACAACTGGGACTTCATAGATTATTCACCAACCCAGGCCATGGCTCTATAATCTTTCTACCTGGAAAACCTTTCTCTTCTTTAAGCTAAGGCTTCCCTTGCTGCAATCTAAGCCTATTACTTCCCCTAACTACCCCACTCAGAACAGAATATTCTGTTTCTCTCTACATATTTTTCACTGTTTGTTTTGGGTTTGTTTTTTTTCTGCAGACTAGTGGGTCTTATTAAATCAATCCCTCCCATCTATCCACTTCTGTTTTTTTCTTGCAGTGCACTGCTTGCAGTATTGAAGTGCTGAGAGGAAAGAGAAATATTATTACATTATGCTTGACACGTAAGATTTTATTTGTACATCTTGTATGATTTTCTTCTTCTGCAACACCTGATTTTGTAGGTTGACATTCAGTGTATGACCCAAGTATCAAATCATTTCAGGTGGAAGAGTTTAACCTGGAGTTGGGCCATTTATTCTCCTTGGATTTTGTAGGTCTTACCAAATAAGAGGACTTAGCATACATGATTAATGAAATCAAACGTTTTTTTTCCAGCTTTCTCCAATTGGTTAAGATTACTTTGACCACTAATCTCTTCTGACAGTCTGTGGCCCCTTCGAATTTGTTTTCTACAAAGAGAATATGCTGCACTGTCAGTCAGTCAGCCAGCCACCCAACTAATCAAAGCATTACTAATAACCAGCACTAATCAAAGCATTACTTAAAACTTTGATCAAATACAAAATTTTGCAAACCCCCACTCAATATATCCCTTCAGTCAGACACTGAACTGTCAGTGACTGCCTTCAGTATGTGTCACTCCAGCAAGTTGCACACTTGCCTCCCATCACCTTCGGAGGACCAGCTCCTGCCTTGTGTTTGAGAACATGGCATGAGCTCGCCTCAAGATCCCTTATCTATATCCCCTATATCTACAGGTATTCCCCTCTTTTACAGGGCACTGCCCTGCCACGGAACAGAATTGGTTGGACTAAAATCTGTACTGGCTGTTAATTTTCACATGAGTATGACTTGGATCCTTATACACACTTCATTGGTTCCACCATCTCTCCAACAATGCAGCTGATTTAGAAAGCTATGTTGTGGGGGGTTTCCCCCTTTTCCCAAGACCCATCATACTTGCCTTTTTCCAATCACCAGTGCCTCACCCATACTCCACCACCCTCAGAAGCAACAGCTTCTGAGCCTTTACATTTCAGTATCTCGCACACGAGATCCACCAGTACATAATTTACTTAAACTACTCGACAGTCCTCCACTTTTGTCTCTCGGCTCTGTGAGGGCGTTAATTTGCAAGACCTCCTATGACAGACCGCTGCTTTGGCGAAAACATCCCAGCCTGCTCCGTGACACCAGATCCTCCCTTACGCAGCACTGCTCCATCTACCGTGAACAGAGACAGGCTGTCGGCACAAAAAAACCCTGGAAAACCGAGGCCGCGGAAGGCAACACCTCCGGGTCCTCTGTGGCCGTGAGTTTTACCGTCAAAACGACGCCTAGTGAAACGTGACGTTTCACACGACGTGTATTGCCGTGGAGAGCTGAGCCGAGGCTACTATGAAGGCGAGAAGCACCCCTACCACAAACGGGGCCGTAGCTCAGGCGAGAGCGGAGCCAGCCTGCTGCCGCTGGCCTGGTGCCTCTGGCCCGGTGCCGCAACCGCTCCCCGGGGCTCGCCCGCCGCCCTACCTCGTCCAGGTCCTTCGACTGCTTTTTCGGCTGCTTCAGCGGTTTCTTCTTACCGCCTGCAAAGACAGAGGAGACAGTGAGGCTCAGAGCGGAAGAGAGGGACAAGCGGCGCCGGGGACCCAGGCTCAGCCTTACCTTCTCGGCCCGACATGGTGCCCGCGCCGCTCCGTTTCGTTCCGCCGCCCCTCGCCCGAGAGCGCGCGCACAAGCGGGCCCGCGCCCTGGGCTGCTGCTTCCGCCTGGCCCCGCGCGGCCGCCGTAGTGCTTCCGCTGCCGCTTCTGAGTCACGCGCCGGGCCGGGCCGCGGGCACGTAGGAAGTGCCGCTCGGGTTGGGTGACCGTGGCAGGGACTGGCAGCCCCGGTGGGCCCCTCGGCCCGGCCTAGCCCGTTCTCTGCCGCACACACTGCTCCGGGCTGCACTTGACGCTGGCGGCGTCGGGCGCGGCCTAGGCGGGGGCTGTAGCAGGGAGCCCCCCACGGCGGTCCGCTCTTCCCACCGGTTGCCTGCTATGGCTGAGGTGAGACCGATGCTGCTGCGCGGGCCTGTGTGTGACTACCAGAGACGATAGCCGTCTCGTCGTGCTGCCCGTAGGATGCTGGGAGCGTAGGCTTGTAGACCTGCGTGCGGCGAGAGGGAAGGGGTTGGTCATGTGGAAAAAACAGACTTTTATCCCCTCAGGCATGAGAGGTATAGCTGTGGGGTGTGGTGGCGTGTCGGAAACTCTAGCTTTACATTTGGGAAGTGACAAAAATGCTGCGAAGACAGGACCCATAAAGGCAAGTCTTACCACCAGTTCAGTGTGGGTAGTAACAGGGATGTAAACTCTTTGAAAAAATATTTGTGCCAATGACTGCAAACAGACAAACCTTACTTTCGTACAAGAGGTTTTAAGAGGTAGACAAGAATTGTTATCTTAGATGAAACGTTCATAACTGCCTTAGGTCCTATTAGCTCAAACTGTGGTTGCTTTCTTCATACTCTGTCTATTCATACAAAAATCTCAACTTTTCTCTTACTGTCTCAATAGCCTGCAGATTTGGTAAAACTCTTCATGTGGTGGTACAACTAAAAGAGAAATCCTGCAGATAAAGTTCAGCTGAGGTTTTAGTATGTGGCCTGCAATGTAGACAGGTGTTGTAACAGTAAATATATGAGTGATGCTGTAAGGAGAATGAACTTGTTTCATTTATGTGTTCTTGTGGTTTTGCTCTACCGTAATAGTGTATATATAAAACAACTATTGAGATTTTGGTGTTTTGTGTTCTTACTGTTTGTTAGAAATACTTAAAAGGGAATGAACCTGTGGCATTCAGAATCAGCAACCAGCTAAATTGTCTTCCAGTGGGAAAAATCCTTTCCTGTGAGGATGCCTTTATTTGCACGTATTTGATTTCATTAAACTGCCTAAATTTAACATGGAAAACTTTTAATTTATTTTTTTAATCTATGCAGCAACTATCAAGCTTTCATAATAGTCCATGATTTTATATTACATTAGTCAAAACCTAATATAGTTGTAATCAGACTTCCTATAAACCCCTATTTGCTAGTTTTCTTGGAGTTTTTTAGAGCAATACCCTCAGTAGAAAATTAAGATCTTATTCACAAATCAGTGAACCATAACTAGCAGTCTGCTTTTGCAGTGTAAGCAGGGATTTTAAGCTTATTTTAAAATGAATCCCAGCTGTGTGTTCACTATGTGATATTTTTCTGGTTTTGTAGCTCTTATACTTCAGTTTTGTAGGCAATCTCTTGGGAATACTCCTTGTGTTTGTTTCAGCACTGCTGTGTTTTCTCTTTGTGCTTAATGTTTTTGTCATTTTATTCATCAATGTTTCATATATCTATGGAGTGCAAGATAAAAGGAATGATCAAGCCCTGCTTTTTTCACATAGAGATATCCCCCTGCCCCATCTTTTTTCCTTTTCTTTTGCAGAATTGTTGGTACTTGTGACATGATACAGCAAACTCAACTGTGAATGCACAAGGCACAATTTCATATGGCAATCACTTCTGTGCTGAAGCATTAAAGTACTCTGAAGCTACTCTTCCTGGTACTCGATCTGCACATGGTCACTGTTCATGCAGTGAGCAAATTAGTAAACAAGAAGCATGGTGGAAGCACTTCCTAACAACAGGAAAGCAGGAATCTGTGGCAGAACTGCACTCTGTTGAAAATTGTGGAAAGGTGTCTAGGTAAGTGATGGTGTAAAATTAGAGATGGTTTAACCATTCTTGAATTATACTCATTTTGGTACACATGCAGTTTTAAGAAGTATTGGTCAGCCATGCTTCAATAACTTTTCCTTCTTCATCCTTGTAGCACTTCTATTCAGTGCACTTTCATCAAGACATGGGGCCAATGAAATATAAGTCAAGTGTGTCCTCAATGTCCTGTAGTCTGCAATATCACCATTCCTTGATAAAGTGGAGTCCAAAAATGAATGTACACATAGTGCGGACGTACTGCTCATCAGCACCTAAGAGGCCTGAAGCCAAGTCTGCAGTAGAAATGGCCACAGCTCTTTTTCATCGTCTGACAGAAGCTGGGACTGTTATGGGAAAAAACTCACTTCAGAAAATGTCTGCTACGTGCAAAAGCTGGTGGGACAGATACGAAGAGTTTGTTGGAATTAATGAAGTTCGAGAGGCTCAGGGAAAAGTGACAGAGGTAAACGTGGACATAATGTGGAAATTTTAAAATTGTTAGTTAAGCTACATGGAGGATAAACGTTGGTTGTGAGGCAAAAAGGATCCTCCAAGGAGAATTGTGTCAGTTTTTTCTGCTCTGTCTTTGTAGATACTATAAGTGTGCTTTGGCCTGTGCATGTTAGTAGCTATAATGTATCCCATAGATTGAAATGGAATGTGATTTGTTTTGTTGGTTGGTTTTCTCCAAATTCATATGTTACTGATTTGGATCTGCCTGGTAGCAAGTCTCTTAAAAAAAAATACTCTTCTTTTCAGGCTGAAAATGTCTTTATGATAGCTCGAGGGATAGTACGAGAGGCTCGTGAAAGTGTGGAAGCCCAGCAGATTAAACTGAAGGAAATTCGGGACCGCTTAGACAGAGTCTCTCGGGATGACACCCAGTATTTAGAACTGGCTACTCTGGAGCATAGGTTGCTGCAGGTAATTTGTTGGTGCTTCAACACTGGCAAAAGAAATGAAAATTCATGTGCTTTGTTTCCATCACTAGTGATTGTTCTTGTAGATGCAATGCAGTTTTGAAGTACTGTTATTCGGGTTAATTTCTTGTGGTACTTGTTTTAGTTAGTTATTAACAATGCTTTGATCTGCTGTGCAAATTGTATACGGTAATGCCAATATGAGGTAGCATTAGAGAAGAATTTAGAGAAGAAAGGTGAAGATAGTGGCCCTAGAAAATCAATTCTTGTGGTGACTTGTATGTGAGTAGTCGACAAAAAGCTGGGATTCAATGAATTAACCTTCCCTGTGAAGAGTGAAACTCCTTTCTGGTTACTAATCCATGAACACTTTCCCAGCTGCCTTTTGTATGGCTGTGGCACCCAGGAAATTCAGTAAAGCTTTTGTCACCAGCAGCAAGGCTACTCTGTGAGAGAGGCTAAGCAAGATGATGAGCTTGACCACAGTGCAGGCTGGGGCAGCAGCCTTGTAACAGCACCTCTGTGGGATGAGCCAAGCAGAACTGGAGACAGGAATGTGTATAAACAGTCCATCAATCAGAGATAAAAACAAGGGAGCAAAGTCAATCCAGGAAATACAGAAGAAAGTGTAGGAACAGCAGGAATTAGGCCTGGAAGCAGGTACACCTATGGCAAAGCTCAGGCAAGGAGTGGGTACCAATGCCTGAGCTTAAACTGAGCTGGATCAAGAGGTGGAGCATCATGGAAGAACTAGACAGCTGCAGTCATCTAAACAAGGGATCAGGTGTCTGTTGAGTAGAGCTCAGGTCTACTCAAGGCAGAACTCAGGTAACCACTGTCCATAAGATGGTGATGTCATCTTACAGAAGAAATACAGGCTTGGAAGAATGAGAATATTCGTGCAAGATGCAGGGAGAAAGGGAAGATATTTGTCTGTGAGCAGGGTAAGAAAGAGAATGCAGAGGAGTAAGAAGCTTGTGTTCATGAGATGAATCTATGTGAGACATCCTTTCCAGCCCTATTGTCACTCCCACTTAAGGGATTTAGAACTGGAAGAAGTAAGCAGGGCTGAAAAAGTGATCGTTACAGGAAGAGAAGGACTTTTCCCATTCATGTCCCTTTTCTGCCATCAGTATGCAACAGTTTCTTGTGTAGAGCATCTTCAGCTGTAATTTCTGATGACCTTTTCCATTTCTCAGCTTTGACTTAAAAAGATGTCTCTTTGACTTAAGCAGGGTTAATAAGGAAAACCCCACATTCAGAGGAAAATTTCTGAAACAGTACTAATGGCTGTAATGCACTGGGGTTTGGATGTTTTGTTTTTTTAGTAGAAACTTTATAGCTTTGTGTTATACCTTCTACTTCAAATGACTATTTCTTGCAGGAAGAGAAGAGGTACCGAGCTGCATACTTAAATGCAGAAGAATCTGAGAGAGAAAAATTTGCTCTCTTCTCTGCAGCTGTAAGAGAAAGCCATGAAAAAGAGCGGACAAGAGCTGAAAAAACAAAGAACTGGTCTATTATTGGTTCTGTCCTGGGAGCCATTATAGGTGTTCTTGGTTCCACCTATGTTAATCGAGTAAGGCTGCAAGAGCTGAAAGTTTTGGTGCTTGAAGCACAGAAGGCCCCAATAAATTTACAAGAAGCCATCAAGGAACAGGCCTCCAGCTATTACTTACAGCAAAAGGATCTCAGTGATGTCATAGCAGACCTGAAAAATGTGCTCCAAACAAGGACGTCACAGGAAGCAAAAGGTGGTGCTTTGTTAACTAGAGAAGACAAGAATACCTCCATGAAAATAGATTCTCTTTTAATTCCTTTAAATGAACAGCTGAACTACACTAAACAAGTCAGTTCATGTCTTGGAAGTTTACAGCAACAGTTGAGCAGTCTGCAGGAGAGCATAGTGCAAGCTATTGCTGAAGTGCAGGCTGTTAAAGCTGCGGTCCATTCTAGACCTGTGGAAAGAGTGACACCAAGGTCATCAGCAGAGGGTAAGAGCCAGGCCTCTGCCATGAGAGATGTCCTTTTAGAATTGTGTGATACTGAGCAGAGACTGGAAACACAAATCAAGAGAAATTCTATTTACAGCACCGCTGTGACGTGTGCTGTGTTTGCTATTACTCTGCCAGTACTCTACATGATCCTTAAAGGAAACTGAGCTATAATTAATTGCCACAATTCACTAGATTAATAAAAGTCAACTTGCACTCTGAGCACTTGGAGTACAAGTCCAAATGAAGTTGTGTTAGTGTTTCTCCTTATGCTTTCTCTTGAGTACCTGGAAAACTGGAAAAGACTTAATCCATCTACTGCTGCAGGCTCCATGTTAGCAGTCTTTGCCATGCATTGTGGTTTTTAGCTCCTCAAGCAACGGAAATTCCATGTTTTTTGTCTGTTATTTCATCCACTGCTTCTGTCTTTTACTGTCTAGTCTTGTGTGTCTTGCCAGCCAGTGACTTTCACTCTGGAGCTGTATTCCTGAGTGAATTCTGTTCAAATGGTTTTTTAATCTGTCATTTACCTAAGTGTCTCACATGTAATCCTTTAGAATTTTGTTCCTGATTTCTTCGCAGTTTTGCAGTTTGCCCATACACAAAATACAAGGAGTCATTTTACCAAGCAGGTAGAAATACTTGCCCTGAAGTTTTTGGTTTAGTTTTTTTTTTAATTCTAGATACAATGCAGTGACTTGTTACACACGATGAACAGCCAGGGCTGTGTAAATAAGGAGGATTGAAGTCACCATCATACAATGTTGCCTTACAGCCAGGTGATGCATTTAGAATACATTTAAGTTAGATTGCTAATTTTTCCATAGGGCAATTTTATCACAAAGTATCCAAAAGCATTTCTGGAGCTTTAGCTATTTGTTACCAATAGCTCCATGTCCTTAAAGGCTTGCAGGCAGGGAAAGAGAAAGGGTTCAGATACAGAGAAGTATTCAGTATGATGATGTTTATTCTGCAGGTGCAAGCCAATGGTTCTTTCTCCACAGACTCATTAACCTGTCATTCCTTAGGTATTTTGTGGTTTTAGTAATGATCTATGGAGCAATCACTTTCTTATCCTCCTTGGTATCTCCTTGGAACTTCCTTCAGTTTTTATTCTTTTTTTGATTTTGTCATGTCTGGAAATTGAAATGCTACTCTACAGCAGGGGCTTTCAAGCTGGTACATTAATGGTAATAATGTTATGCAAACTACTCCAAAAGAAGATTTGGGAAAAAGTGAAAGGGCCAGGTACCTGTTTTTCCTGGGAGGATGAAGAATGGCTGAATGAAGTAAAAGGCTTATCAATATCTGTGTGTGGCCTCACATGCAGTTGTTGGTATTGCTGTGATAAGAAATAGTGTTCTCCCTGATGCAATAGCAGTGGATGAGCAAATCAGATGTGGGACTCTTGCTCTGTGAGCACTTCTGTGGAACCTTTGCAGAGAAAGGAGTGACAAGCTCACCTCACACTGTAATGCCTTTGTGTAAGCATTTCAAAATTACTAAGTTGTGCCTAGTATAGTCAGCTATGGTGGGGTGTTTTCTGTCAGCTCTAATTCCCTTTGCCCAGTAGCCATATTTAAAAAGTTCTAAGTTTGGATGATAAGCTTTTAAGACTGTAAGATCTTTGGGATAGGGACATTTGCCCTATGAGACATCAACTTCATTTGGTATCATTACATGGTATTATAACATGACTGAATAAACAAACTATACTGGAAAAGATCTGTGATGGTTCACTGCCTGTAAGAGAGATGAAATATGCACCAAGTGGTAGCTGTGTCAAGAAGTACACTTACAGATCAGTACAGTGTTTCAAATCTCTAGTATGTCATTTTCTCATTTCATAAGTATTTTTACAGGTTATAGGTCTTGCAGGAGCTTGATGAGATTGAGGCAAGTGTGTAATTAAAGGGGAAGGGATGGTACAATAATTCTGTTTGCAATTTGCCAGCACGAGTCAATGAGAATTTTGTTCTGCTGTTTTCCCTGCTCGGTTTAACTACATACAGTTAGGCCTCGTTGTTATTGTGTAAGTGGCTGAATTTTTAGATACTCATCATCACTGAGAAGTGTGTGGCCTTTATGTGTGAGCATGGCTTTTAGATGCTGCATGGTAGGCAGATAAACTTGAAAGTCAAGGCAGCACTCGCTGAATTGTGCTTGGTGGCATCAAAAATGAGTAGAGTTCCAAGGCTAAACTTGCATACAATAAAGAGAACACAAACCCAAGGGTTGTTCACTGCTTTAAAGAGATCTGCTTTTCAGCCACTTAAAGAAGGTATGAGAGTAGATAGCTTTACCATCACGTAGAGTCTTGGGAAGAAAAACTCCCTCAGTGAGATCAGAAGCAAATAAATCTGTGATAGCTGGAATGTGTAGCTACGTATCAAGGTGAAAATAATGGGATCCCAGCCTTGGTAGGGAGTTTGGAAGATCCAGAAAAGATTCTATGTGCAGCATCCCGCAGCTGGCAGAACTCACTGCTAAAAGTGATTACTGTTACTTCTCTTGTTTCTGCCCTTCCTTGCTAAATCGTCCTATGTAAAGTGACAGCAGAATAATTTCAATTAGGGGGAAAAGCCTCGTAATTAACTCTGTCTATATAACAATTAGGAGGGCAGCTTTGTGCATTCCTTGGATCCTGGATTAATCATCGCTCCATTGTGGGAAGGATCTAAACATGTAGTTTGGTGCTGTGCCCTTTGTGTACCCCAGAGCTAGAAGGTGTGGCTGCAACAGTAGCAGCTGTGCCCGAGCTAGCTGAAGGCAGTTTCCAGGGAGCCACTCTAACATAGCTGTGAGCATAATCTACTCGGTGCTTCACGCTAGATCTTTGCCATGGTAACACAGGCAGCAAATGCACAGGTTTGAACAAAAGCAGCACAGCATTGATCCAAGCACTCAGGTACCTCTGCAGTGATGACAGTGATGTACACAACACCCAGTGACATCTCTGTGCCAGTTTCCTGATGACTCAGCTGTGGCTAAATGACTGGTTCATTGCCTGTGCTCTTCTGGGTTATTTTATTTTAAAAAGAGTGTTCTTTGCCTGCCTATGCATTATTATCAAAGTTTATAATAGATAGCTGAGATCTCCTTTTAGGATGAGGTCTCTCAGATGAAGCTTTCCTCAATAAGAAAGTTGTTCTTGCTGCGGCCTCTTGACACTTACGTTCTTGCTCTTTCTGTGAGCCAAGCTCTCTCTGGGCGGGATGGCTCATCAGCCAGGAGCTGTAGTGGCTGCAGTAGTTCATGTAGGGCTAGGGAGGCCAGGGAGAAACCTACACATTGTGTGTAGGTCAGAGAAAAGGCAGCACTGATCCAAGTTAATTCCACTGTCAGTCAAGACACAGAAAGTTAAAGAGGGTACAGTGCAAGCAACAGGAAGCCCTTTGATAGACATTGACTATAGAAAAATGGGTGGCAGTGGCCTGGGTTTGGCCCTTGCTATGCTATTTTGAGTTCTTACTGTGCTGTGAGAAACCACTAGTAACTCAAAAGCAAACAGCTTGGTGGCTATGGAAATGAGGTCACTGCAGGCTTCTAACAGTAGGTGCATTCTGAGGAGAAAAGTTGCCATTCCTTCCACTCATGAAAGGAATAGCAAATGTTGCTTATGAAGACAGGACAAAAGCAATTGTACTTAGTGTCACAAGCAGGATTTCTATAATTATTTATTAACACTTGGGTTTTGAATGTTCCAGCATTCTGAGATCTTGGTTGGAAGTTGCAGATACTCGTTGATTTTATTGTAACTGTGTCTGGAAAAGACAGTTTCTTTCACATAATACCTTCTAAAAACAAATTCTTCCCTCTGTTTGGAGCTGAGGAGTGGCAGAGATGTCCTGTTTACTGCAGAAACAGGACTGAGATTTGCAGTAGGAATGAGGTTCATGAGCTAGGAAAAGAGAGACAATGCTGGATTTGTCCATAATGTGTTTAGAGCTGTATTTTATTGCCAGATTTTTGCCAGCAAGTTAAACTCTTGACCTTCTCATAAAGCAGAGAAATGCTATTTCTAGTGTTTGGCAATCAGTGGATAATGTAAGGAAGTGTGTGCTGAAATACAGGGAAAATCAATGGGGCCACAATTTGTGCTTCTAGGGAGAATTGAGCCTTTGGGTAATTAGAGTTGTGGCAAGATTTGGGAGTTTCCATCATGGGAAGTTTTTAAGAAGGGTTTAGATAAATATCATTTGGTTTGTTACAGATAGGGACAGATCCTGTCTGGGACAAGAAGGATTTGGTCAAGAGTTTTTACACTTTTCTGTTCTAAGACCTGGACTTTTTTTTTTTTTTCCCCTCCTGTAATAAAGTGGTAGGGCATATGGATAATTTAATGCCCTGATCTCACTAGTACAGGTTATCCTATAGAGCAAGTTATGGCCAGTTATAGTAGAACAAGAAAGTATTGTGCTAATAGCTCATTTTGCTATGGGGCATGTGGGATTAGGCACCAGGAGAGAGGGAGAGTGCACAGTTGCACAGCTGCAGTGAGCCATGACCCTAGAAGTATTGCCTTAGTTGTTATTTTTTTCAGCATCAAATTTGTAAAGTGATTTCTTGACCAATTTTGAAATACTAGGCAAGGAGGATTTTTAAAGACTGCTTTTATTAGAAATTTGCACACTTCTGTTGGGAGCCATTGAATGGCTGCAGCCTGCACTGTCCTTTCTGTGAGTTTGCCTGAAGCAAGCTAGCCCATTAAAGATTGCTGTGTTTAAATACTGGCTATCACATGTGCTGAGCAACTTCCCTGTGCTTCAAGAGTTGTTTAAAAAGAACCCAACACAGCATCTGTACCAACACA
Source organism: Indicator indicator (assembly GCF_027791375.1). NCBI lineage: Eukaryota > Metazoa > Chordata > Aves > Piciformes > Indicatoridae > Indicator > Indicator indicator. The sequence goes on along the minus strand of NC_072024.1, from coordinate 11,220,340 downwards.
TGATCTGATCACCCAACTCTCTCTGTTAGTTTGATGCATGTAACCTACTTCATCAGACCCCTCCAATTCTTGGTCTTCATGGAGGCGATTGTTGCAGTCTGTGTGGCTAGAGACATCACCTGTCACACTGGAAAACTTGTTCATGGTGACATTGGACATGCTGAGTGTAGCTGCTTAGGCCACAGAGCTCTAAGATAAAACACAGAGTTCTAAGATAAAGGGATAGTCACAAGTATCCCAAGTTTGTTTTACTGTCTTCTGCCGAGAGAAAACAAATCTGTGCAAATAGGTGTGTGCTCAGGGATTCTTGCTCTGCTCCTGCAGGTTCTAGGATGCTGAAACTGCTGGGGCCACAGTGGGTGCAAGGCATGATCAAAAGCAGATCCTTAAACACCAACAGGCTGCTGCTAGCAAAACTCTAGGTGCCCAAAGGAGGATAATGAAGACCTTAATGCTGTTTCTAAATGCTCTGACAAGCAAAAAACTTGAACTGTCAGATTTCAAGTAGGTAGATGTAGCCAACCTTCTGCTGGTCCCTGCAATACTGCTCTAAATGCAGTTTATTCCCAGAAGCTATAGACAGTATGCAGATATCCCTTGTGACTTTCTTAACCCATCTCATCCCCAGCTTGGAGAGGAGGAAGAATAAGAAGAAAATGAAAAGGAGCATAAGCAGCTGCTAGCCTTGTGATTATCATAATAGTTACGTAAGGAACTTAGCTAACCTGCTTAGAACCAGACATGAACAAGGGCTTTATAGAGGAGGATTCTTTGTGGCTTTAAATGTATTTTTTTAAAGCTTCTGAACAAATTGAAATCAAAAATTCTTTAAATTTGTTCCTTAAAGTGTTTGTTCTTTATGTGACACTGTTTTAAGCTGTGCAATGTTTGAGAACTAGCTTTTTTTCTGCAAAAGATTTTTGTGCAGACTAATCAAAACTCCTCCCTGGAGAGGGAATGTATAATCTCAGGCTGGTTATACAATATCTTTCTAACTCTGGAGGGCTGTAAATACATTTAAGAGGAGTAAGAGGGGAGCACTGCAATATCCTTCAAGTGCTCAGAAGCTCTTCCTGCCCTGCTCCTGAGGCAGGCCCTGCAGCCAGCTGCCCCAGCTGCCTGTGCCAGCCCTTCCGTGGGACAGAAGGAAAAGCTGCTTTTTTTTTTTTCCAGTGTGCTCTCCTGGGGATTTTTGCTGGTTTTTAAAGTGAAGCTTGCAGGTGTTTTTTACCAGAGAAGGGGCTGCAGGTTGGGACTGGCTCTGAAGGAAAGGCACAAAGGGGATTAGTGTTTTGAGTCAGAAAGGGGTTGGAGCACAGAAAAATTGGGGATTTTTTTTAATGCTCTTAGTCACCCAAACTGGATTCTGGTGAAAGCAATTTGAGTGCATTTAAAATGTCTCTGATCAGTGAGATGATTATGCTCTGTTCAGTGAGCTCTACCCTGAAGAGCGATTGAGTGGGTAGAGTGTGGTAATGGGATGGTTTTTGTCTGTGTGGGAAGAGGAACAAGTCAGGGATCGTCTGTCTCCTCATGAGAGTCCTCACAAGCTCTGCATACAGTGGGCCCCAAGGACTCCTAAGCATAACGATGTGCCAGGGAGCAAAGGTCCAGAGGGGCAGCCAGCAGTCACCTCCTTCCCTTGGGGGACTATGATCATGCTGCCGGATCCTAGGGACTGTTAGCATCTCTAAAATTCCAGGTGCATTTTTTCCTTCATAAAATAGTCCCTTTTTTGGGCTGGGGTTGGGAGCATGAGAGGCTGATGAATGATAACAAAGTGGGTAGATGTTTAATGACACTAATGGATATGGGACTTGCACCAACTATGTTCCTCTGAAATGTCAGAAATGCATGTGGGAGGGAAGCCTGCTGCTTTCAGAGCAGTTCTGTGTCTTAAGCAGAGATCTGTAGCTTCATCTATCAAAAAAGGAAAAGTGATGGGCAGCCTGGCATACAGTGAACTCTGTACTTTGCACAAACCCAAGCCAGCACCTGTTCCCTCTTCCTCAGAGTCTGCTTTAACCTGCAGCTCCTGTATCACTTCTGCATGTCCTCAGACACATCCTTTTTCCACACAGAGTTAGTGGCTGGGTGATAGAGGAATAATTTCATCTTTTGTCTTGGCTTTCCAAACATCTGGCAGTTGGCTCAGCAGGCAAATGGCCACTGGGCTGTGTAATCAGTTTCAGTACATAGAGGAGGTCACTGTGTGTAGAGCAAGTCAGTTGTTCGACTAACTGCATTTGTTGATCAATGACACAACACAGTCCAGAATATCTGAGGAAAACAGAAGGTACAGTGTGAGCCAGAAGAAGGGATCATTAATTCTGTCCCTCTAGAGCTGCTGGTGATAGAACTTGTCCCTCATTCAGAGAAAGGGTTTTATGCATTCAGTTTTCAGGGGCAAGAAATGCCTCTGTCTCTTCCACCGAGCACGAGCCTTTGCTCTTCTCATGATGAGATTCCAGCTTCACGTGAATAAAAATCACAAACCCAGCAGTCGGACTGTATTACACAGGTCACTTCAGGTGCTTTTACTTTATGATGCTTTTCTCTCCACTGCCTTGCAGACAGAATGGTGTGTTCTCTGCTGGTTTGTACCCAGAAATAGCTGTGCTTTTGTCACATTCTTGAACCTTGCTAATGTCCTATTTCCCCCATACTCTGCAAATGGGAACCGTACTGTATCTCAACCACCTTAATCTGTGTTTGTACGGGATGAGTCCCCAGTAAATGGATAGGGGTTTTGCTTTCAGATTTTGTTTCCTGTGCTCTGTGTAGATGCCCACTTGCTCACACCTCTCGCCTGAAGACAGCCACGCACAAAGACTTCTTCCACCCAACACCGAAGTTACGCTGTGAGGAAGGACAGAGAGAAGAGAAATGCTGCGATTTCTTCTAGAATATACCGGTTTAAGTCCCGCTTTCAACGCAGGGGTTGCAAACACCTCTGGAACAGCGGTTTGTCCTGCCGGTAGCCATCACTTTGTCTGGTGGCAGCATCCAGGTTATCTGCACGCAGCCGAGTCTTTCATCAGGCTTTGCCCGGCAAGGGCTTCGGGCAGCTCGTTCACCGCAGAAGCCTCTTGTCCATCCGTTGTTGGAACCGACGCCCCTTTGAGTAGCATGGGGCGTGGAGGGCACAGCCGGGGCTCCGCACCGGGAGCCAGGCGAGGAGGGGGCCGCGGGCCACGCCCATCCGGTGGCAGCCAATGGGGTCCAGCAGTTGCCCGAGAGGGTAGGGGGGCAGCCGGCCGCCGCTAGGACCCCGCGGGCCTGGGGCGTGGCTCCCGCAGCGCGGGAGGCTGCTATTGGAGGAGCGGGGCTGAGGGCGTGGCAGTGAGGGGGCGCGTTGGCCCCGCGGGGCGGGGCGGGACGGGACAGGGGTTCCGCGGCTCGGTGCGGGCAGCGCTGCGCGGCGGCGGCGCGGCGGGGAGCTGAGTGGGAGTTGGCGTCGGCCGCCGCGGCGGCGACAGGTGAGGAGCGGTGGGGATGGCGGCACACTGGCGGTGCGGGGGGCACTTGGGCTGCCTCCGCCGCGCCCGGCCCGGGGGGGCGCTGGCGGCGCGTTGCCGGGGGTCAGCGGCCGGCGGCAGGTGCCGCGCTTTGTCTCCGCACGGGGGGATGGGCGCGGCCCCTCCAGAGCAGCGGGGCCGGGCCGCGGCCTCAGCGGGGGCTCTCGGGCGGGACGGGGTAACAGCTACCACTCCGAGCCGGGCTTTGCGGTGGGAAGGGCGGCGGAGCTGGTGAGCCCCTCTACCGGTCGGACCACCGGCTGGGCAGCCAGGACAAGCGGCGGTGAAGCGCGGTTGCGGCTGGGCGGGGAAGAGCGGGTTAGGGAGACCCATGGCAGCGCTTCGAGCCGAGCGGGGCGGTGGTGGCACCGAGTTGTCCGCGGAGCGAAGAATGGCTAGCCCTTCTAGCACAGCCTACAGCAGTGCTGAAAGGGCTGCCCATTCCTCGCCCTGCGCCTGGGATTGCACCCAAGTGGCTGTGTGATGCTGAGAAGTTTCAAATGTGGGGAAGAGCCAAACGTTACTCAGGAGCTGTGTTATTTGAGGAGCTCAAGGTACCTTTTTAATCAGCGAAAGGACTAATAAGTGACTTGAGTGTCTTCAGCCCTTTACCACGGCCGGTAGCAAAAGATATGGCCGTAAATAACGGCTGAAGGCAGGCCGTGTTCAGGTCAGTATCATCGTATTCTTGAAACTTACAATCTCCGAGGCAGCAGTGACTGTCTTCTAAAGAAAGCAAAGTTGCTTAATGATTAAATCTGTTTTGCTAACTTAAAATTGCATTTAAATTACTAGTTTGGGAAAGGCTGACTTCTCTGCTTTCTCCCATCCATTCAACACTTTTTGCAGTAACAGTAAAAAGGTGCCTTTCCTATAAACACAATAGCTCAAGCTTCTGGAGGACCATGTGTTTGCTTCTTCCCATCAGCGCTGCTGATTTTACTGTCTGTCTTGAAACTGAGTGGTTAAGTCCTGTTGTTCTGGAGATCTCATTTGCCACCTTGAATGCATTCCTTTTGAGCAGTTTGCCGCAAGTGTCTGGGCCCCCTAAGCAGGTGTGTTTTCTGTTACATCAGTGCAATTTGAGACCTTTCTTTTCTCAAATCTAAACTTTCTATGACTGCTGCTTTATCTCGGGGCAGCAGTCTGGAACAGGAGTAGTCCTGAGAGAATATCAGGACTGCTGCGGTAATTACAAAGGAAGGGGCTACAATCCTGAGTGTTGTAAAACAGCAGGGTCAGTACTTTACTAAACAAGTGCCTTATTCTGTGCAGAGCAGAGTGCTGAACATGGTCTGCTCATTTCTGGTCTCACTTCTTGAACACAGGAGTCCCATGTTGTGCCTTGAGTATAAAATGCAGAAATCGATGAGCGTGACATTAATGATGTGTCTGTGTGATGCTGGGAGCTAAGCCAGTGATGGAGGCACTTGCCCTGATTCAGGAGGGAGCTGATGCACTGAGCTGTTGTGCTACGTGGGTTCGCATTCTGATGGGGAAACTGGTGCTTCCCCTTGGTTGCTGCAAGCCAGGCATGGAATTGCATAGGTTTTAATAGGGTCACTTTCAGAAGCCAAGAATGTCTAGCAGAATCCCAGGAGAGGCAAGCAAGCGGGTTATGGGCAGAGAAGAATCTGACAAGGAAGGCAGCTCGTTGGTATTGCGGTGCTAAGCAAACTATTTCCATGTGCATCCACACCTGTGTGTGTAGCAGAACTGGAATCTGCAGACCAGGGACTTGCCTAGTGTGAGGTTTGGCTGGAAAGTGTTTAACATAGTGTGGTCATATATAGAATTTTCTCTTTAAATTTCTTACAACATGTGAAAAGAGTTAGGTTAGTAATACGATTAACAATATTTAATAAGATTAAAATTACCAGCATAAATCTCCTGAGTAAGGTGGGCACAGACTGTCAGCAGTTAACACTCTAATCTCTGCTTTCTCCTGTGTAAGTGCTGTAAAGAGTTTGGGCTCCTCGGCTCTGCTTGCTTTTCAGAAAAGAGAAATCCTGTCCTTGCATGCTGGCAGCTCAGGTATTGCCTTACCTTTCATGTCCACCAGCAGCATCATATTCCCGGCGGGGCCACAGTATGTTCCCATATAAGGGCAGAGGGAATAGCTGACAGAGGGTTGTAAGGAGCACACAGAGCCATTCCCTCCGCCTCGGTGCCAGTCTTTGTGTAAAGCAGGGTTGTTTCTGTGAGTGGTGCTGCTGGCACGCGTGAGCTTTCCTGGCAGCGTCAGCAGAGCCTGCAAGGACTGAACAAGTCTGGAAAGTATCTATTGCTGCAGAAGGTGGCCCCGTGTGCCTAGAGAGAGACTGCCTGCCAATAAGTGGTGCCAGTTGTATGTTGGGTGTGTTCTGAAGGAAGAAGCACCCACCCAGGTTGTCTGTGTGTGGGGTGTGTGCTATCCAGTACTGTCCAACGGGAAAACAAACAAGTGTGCTCGCTGTTTTGTACTATTGCTGTTTGCTTCCCAGAGTGGTTAGTGTAGACAGCAGTGTTAGGACCAGGGAGGTATCCTTTTCAGTAAAAGAAATGCTTTAGGCTTTAGTGTCACCTGGTGGGGAAGAGTAACAGATGAAGGGAAGTTTGGAAGAAGGTGTGAAGCAGCCACTTGCCACAAGGGCTTGGTATTTTTTGTGGTAAAAGCTCTACCTCTGAACCTCAGTCAGGTTCCCCTTGCTTGTCTTCTGTCATCTGTTTAAGTCTTTTCTGCTGCCTCAGAGCAAGCTCACAAGGAGTTCAGTTTCTCCTCCGCTCAGGCAGGCTCTCCATCTCTTCTGTTTTTTGTTTGTTCGTAGCTCTTGGGCTTTTTCCTCTGAAACTTGAAATTGGCTGGTGAAGCCAAGTTCTGAGCTTAATTCTCTCACTCTTGCAGAAGGGCATCCTGGAGGAAGATGATAGGACTTTGATTCATCCCAACTTGCAGGCTCTGCAGGGTGGTAGCAGTCAGAGGAGGCATGAGCCTGCCTGCTTTCTTGTAAGAATTAGCCCTCTAGACACGAGCCAGTTTCAGGAAGCAGGGGTTGGACTGGTGCCCTTTCAGCTCACCTGGATTTTCAGTGAAATGTCTTTGTGCTCCAAGTGCTGGAAAGCTGGTGTGTGCTACTGACTCCCCTTTGCATTCCCTGTAATCTGTTAAAGCCCTGGATTTGATTTGCCTTTATTTGCAGTTCTTGTGAGTATCTGATTGCAAGATTACTGTATCTGAACGGATTCATCTTCTGCTGTTCATCAAAACCACAGGAGGGCTGCTTTTGCCTTCATGGGAATGTGCCAGCTGGTCTTTCATTGTGCTGGTATCATTTTCCTTGTCCTATTATTGGAGGTGTCTTTGATGACCTGATGGTTGTGATGATGTCTTTAGAGAAGGTTCATACTGATTGTTGTTTGAGCGTTGTCTGGTCTTGGTGCCGGAAGACAATTCTTAGAAAATTCTTGGGGGTGTTTTTCAGGGACAAGCATTTGGGACATTAGGAGCATGTGCACAGTCTCTAAACATGCCGCTGCTGTTCCAGGAGGCAGAGCAGATGCTCAGTTCAGCTGGGAAAAGTAACTTCATGTGTTGTACAGTCTTCACTCAAGCACAGCGGTGAGAGCCAAAAAACCTTCTCCCTCAGCACTCCCTCAGAGTCTAGGGACTCTCTAAATACTGCTCGAAGTGCGTTTTGCTAACTGCATAGCTGTCTAGGACCATGTAGGATCAGCCTCCGTGCCGTGGTCTGCTATAGCCATACCTGAGATGTGCCTCTGCTTCATAAACTGGCCTGGGTTGTAGCTGCTGGAGCTCAGACTTGCTAAGTTACAGAGGTACAAAAACATGAAGCAGGATGTTTCGACCTGTACCGACACGCAGGCTTGACTAATGGAAGAACCACAGTGCTTTGGTGTGATCTCTGTGAGGCTCTGCTTTTTCTCTTCATCTGCTTAAGTAATAAACGTGGAGGACTTGTTTGCACTGCTAATAATTTTTTTTTAGCCAAGTAGTAAATAAGACATCTGAGCTATTTTGAGGTTGTAGGAAGTCTCCTCTTTGTTAACTAGGAGTAAGTACAGCCTGCCAATGCTTTGGGGGGGGGGGGGAGGAGGGGAGAGAAACAAATGGTGTCAGTTTAGGTAGATTTGACCTTTTTTTTAATTGAATCAATTTTTAAACTATTTCTAATATTCTGAGTTTTAGAATTTCACTTTCAAATCCACCCCCTAAGAAAGAAAGAAAGGGTGTGGGGGAAAATGAAGTAGAAAAGAATTTTGTGTTGGCATGATCTAATAGGAAGATTTTAGGTGTTGACCAAAATATGAGGTACATCTTCAAATGATATAGATTCTGAGGAAATTCCCAGATGCCAGACTTTAATTGCATGTGAACTTCAGTTATTTACTTGTAGTATAAACACTGCAAGTACTGTGAGGAACACTTCTCTTGTGCCTGGCAAACATGTGAGATTTCACATTGCTTTGGCTTTGAAGTTTTAACTATGGAACAGTGTGGAACTGGTGGGTTGAGTTTCCCCAGTGTCTGCTATACGCCAGTGTTACTGCTCTCAAGATTCCTGCAACTTCAAAGCTACTCTCTTTTAGGAAATTATTTTCTCTTCTTGAAGAAACAGTTGTAGCTTTACCTTGCTACTTGTATCTGGTCTATTTCACTTGGATAGTCTTTTTGTCCTTGTGTCACCAGGGCTGTAGATGGGTTGGTCTTTGTTCCTGGTTTAGCTAGGCTAGTTCTATACCAGGTGCTGAAGATTAGGAATTGTGTGACCACTTGATCCGAATACCCACCTAGCATCTGTGGTGAGCCATTGGGATACACAACTCTAAGGTATTAACTAAATGATTTTTTTTTTTAATGTTGCTAACAAGCTTTGTACCAGCAGATGCAGAGAATTTAAAGTCATGACCATTCATTCTCTTCTGAACTTTTTCTTAATTCTGAATTTCAAGGCAGTGCAGCCTTTGGAGCTTCTGGGTTTCAGTGAAAAGCATGTGTCTCAGCTTGTCTCAGCCAAATGCAGTGTTGCCTGTTGACTGAGTTGCAGTGATGGGATTTACACTGTTGCTGAAGTTATCACAAGGAGAATGATCTTTCTTGTGTCCTGCCCTTCCCTGCAGCTCTACCATGGCAGAGTGGTTGTGACTGGGACTGTGCAGGTGAGGGAAGCTGATTGTATCCAAGCATTTCATGATGCTGTATCAACAGCATCTATGCTGATGGAACTAGTTTTCTGACTAAATTGCATGTCATTCTATAAATAGAGTGGGTGTATTTGACATCTTACCCTATTATAATGATTCTGAAAATTGCTACATAAAAGTAGTGTTTTCAGCTTAAGGTTTCTGCCCATGTATGCCTATTTCAAAATTATTTTTGTTTCAGTCTCTGCTCCTTTAATTCTCTATACCACACCATTTCACATTTTGGTTAGATGACCCCCCTATTCTTTGTCTGGGGTTACCCTAAAAACTGGGGCACAGCCTATTTCCCACTCTGGTCCTGACTCCTGAAAGATGTGTGCTCTTGAAGTCCCTCTTGCTTACCAGTAGCCGTGCCCCACCCTCCTCTGTAAGTCTGTGAGGGATTTCTGGGCTCTCTAATTTCCATAAATAACTGCCAACCTCTGTGAACAGCTGGCCAAGCAGATGATTGAGAATATGCCAGAGGCGTATTCTGCCCTGCAAGTGCTCTGTGCTCAGCTGAAAGTCCTTTGGACAGCAGGAACAAGGGATTCAAAGATGCTCTTGTACCTGCCAGACCAGACTTAGTGAAAAACGTTATCACTGAAGTTGACCTTGGGTTTTGGACAGCTTGGAGCAACTGTTTAGCACTTTGCAGCTTTGATCCCAAGATTTTTTTTGCATCAGACTAACCTGAAAATGCTAGAAAGAACAATCTGTTAGTGAATTACCTAATAAAAGACTCTCACATAAGATAATTTATTGGTAAACCTTCTGGGATCATCTGTCTGTTAACTCTTACGCATGAAAGTCAAGAGGTCTTTTTACTTGTCCTAAACTGTCTCCTACTTTTAGTGAGGCCAAAAAAATAATTATAAAATGTATGTGCTAGAGAGCTCTGGTGCAAAAGCAATTCCTGGACTTCTGAATCCCATTGCTGTCAATGCTTTCATCTCTGTTTGCATTCTGCTCAACTTCTTGTGTGCAGGTTACAGTCCGTTACTGAATGATTCTGCCCAGGTGAATGGCAAATGCGGCTGCAGCTGAATTCATTGCATAAGAGCTATGTGTGCCACTATGTGGGAAGAGCTATGTGGGAAACAGAGATATAGCAACCAGGGGCTCTGTTTATTTGCCAGCTCTTTTGAGCCAGTTTAGCATTTGAGAGGAACTGCTGAAATGAGGCAGCAGGAATGTTGAAGGACCTAGGGAGACTAAGGCGTTTGTGAATTTATAATCTGATCTGAATTTATAATCTTGGATTCCATTTCATGTCAACCTGCAGCTGCTAAGAGAGATTTAAGGCAAAGATCACAAGAGCCTTTTACTGGTTGGCCTGCATGTCAGTGCAGCTTTCTCATGGCTGCAGTGAAGAGGTGACTATCCTTTTGGGGGACCGCTGTCAATGTAAGGAGTACTGCTGACTCATCAATGTTTCTTTGTTTCCATCATCCAGATTGTTCCTGTCTTTTGAGATTTGTAACCAGAAAATATTCCCCAGGAGTGTGACAGCGTACAGAAGTACATGTGTCATTACAAAATGGCCCTGTGTGCTTGCTACCAGCTTGCCATCTTGGCAGTGTAGGCAGCATTTGAATTGGCAAGGCAGTCCCTACAGCACTGCCATCCCCAAGTGACTCTGTACTCTGAGCTCTTTGGCCACAGTAATGGGCGGTTTGGAGTCCCAGTGCTGGAGTGTCTGCTTATCATCAGAGCTGGGCACAGAGCACATGATGTAGAGCTAAAGAGAAAGGAGAAATAAGGTAGAGCAGCTGCCTTAGAAATGCTGTACTTCTCTATACCACCGAGGGGACACCTACCTGCAAGGTTACTCTCCACAGCAGCAGAAATGGGGAGCAGGCATTGTGTGTGCCAGCAGCATCACCGTATGAGCAGCTGCACAGGAACAGATGAAAAAGCCATTTAGCCTGTTCTGCCTTTTCTGGGCTTGGGACAGTCAAGTCTCTGTCCTCATAGTGCCCAAGTCACCATTACCCCTTCCTTCTCAACACTGAACTGATCTGCAGGGGAGGTGGAAGCCTGTGTCAGTAGTCTCAGTAACAAGCTCAGCAGAGTGACAAAAATCTAAAGGCTTCAAAGGGAGCTCTGACAGTCATGTTTTCTTGCTTGTTGTATTTTAAAACTATTCCTGTGTGTTGCAGTAGCAGTACTGTGTTCTGGATACTTGAACCTTGTAAATGCATTTTCTGCTCACAGAACACAGAAAGGCTTGCTCGCCATCAGCAGTCTTGCAAATACCAGTTCTGTTTCATTGTGGTAATGAGGCTTGTATGTACAGGGTGGTAGCATCATGAAGCTTTCCTTGATGGCCCATATTTACCCTGGCCACTGTTCTGTAATGCATAACTAGGCTTCACAATGCTGTGGAGAGCTGCCTCTGTTGAAGTCTGCAAGTAAATGTTGGAAAGAGTAAAAAGAGTAGGAAAGCTGTTGGTCATATCATGCACTCATGTTATTTTGGAGCTAACCATTCGAATGCATCTACAGCATCCCACCATTACAGACCTGCTAGAGCCACAGCTCTTCCTGTGCATCTATGAATGCCAAACTCATGAATTACAGACAAACAACATCCAGTTAATGTTTGTCTTCCAGATAGTGATGTCAGTGATGGGCATCCTGCTGGGAGGAACTTGTATGCTGGTGTTCTGCTCGTGCATGCCCAAGAAACTTGAATATTGCAGGTTAAGTATTTTTGCAGCTTGATATTCTTCTGCTTGTTGAAGTTTTGTGTCTTGTGCAGTGGTTAGCAGCAGCCTGCAAGTCCCAGGACGGGAGCAATGCTGTGATGGGAGAATGACCTGCACTTGCAGTTGTGAGGTTCCATCCTTCTCCTTTGCTTGTATTGCCTCCTGAATGTTTGAAAGCCATTGGGCAGTGCATCTATATACCTTCTTCCCAGTGCTGCCAGCACAGTGTAATCCTAGTGGGTGCTGTGGTGACAATCACAGGCTTCACGTTCTCTACAGTCTGTCAGAGCCTGTTGTATCATCAAAACACAAATAACACTTGGCTGTTCAGCTCTGGGATTATCTGCATCCCCGGGTGCATGATGTAGGAGGTACCAGAAGGCACAAGATCCTAAGAGTGGAACTTTGCCCAAAATGCAGTGCATTTATTTTAAGCAGGTAGAAATCATCTGCATGCAGTGATTCATGAGGGAAATGGTTTCAACCAACATAAACACATGGAGCATTTTTGTTATTTCACTCTGTAATGAAAATTCATCTCAAAAAACTTTTCTGTATGGAGAAAGCCTTGACCTATATGCTTATGATGAAATTATCTTTACTGGGAGCTATCCTTTATGATGCCTCTTCACTTGACTAAAATGCATCTGTTAGTCTACAAACCAATACTGACTTCTTTACCAGTCAGTGACCTGTAAGACTATTTGTGTCATGTTTTTCTTCAGATTGCTCTTCTGTATATGCACTGAAAAGTCTTGTCCTTTTCGACTGTTTTGGACAAAACGGTGAAAAGCTCAAGTGGAGGAAGCAGAACTGATCTTTTGAGAGCTGCATGGAAAAAAAATGTAGGACTTGTCTTCTAAGGAAGCAAAACACTTCCTTTAAAATAAAGACTCTGTGTACATGTGTACATTCACCTTGTTTTTTGTGGGATGGAAAGGTCACTTTATGTCTATCTAAACTAAGAAAAAATCAATAGTCTAATCAATTTCTAAAGTAGATATAGTCAAAATGACTACTGTGGTGTAGCTTGGGCTTTGATGTGTGAAGGTGTCCCAGAAAGCTGCTAGAAATGTCAATGCAAAGCATGACTGCAAATAAACTTACAGAATGTGCAGGGGAATTTTCTGTCCCATTCACTATGTCCACAGGGTGTTTTTTTTTTTTTTTTTTCCCTTTGCCCAATCCCAGCGTGGCTTCCTCCTCGAGTTCCTACTGAAAGAACAGATCACTGAGAGCAGGTCAACAAAAGCAGTCATGCAGTTCACTTGAGCGGTCATGCATAAATATGAGTAGACCTCCTTCTGTTAAAACCGGTGAGTAGCCTTCCCTGTCACCAGTTTTCCATAGGCTGCATATTCCTGTTGCTTGGAGCTATATTGAGAAGCTCATCCAAGAGAAAGTGTCCCAGTGAGATATTAGTGTTTCCAGGCAGCTGCACTAGGAAGTTCACAATAACAAGTTTCTTACTTTGATTGCTAAAAGCCACAGATCTCCTTCTGTACTATTGCCTTGGAATTGTTTTCTTCTGAGTGGTATAATGAGCAGAATCCTTCCTGCTGTTACACTGACCTACACCCAAATCTTGGCCTGTGCTGCTGCCTGCACACAGAGCATGAGCTCTCTGCCTTGTGGTCTTTGTGAACTTAGACACAGAGCACAAAATGAGAACTGTCATTAAGTGGAAATGATGGTTAGAGGTAGAAGTTTGCTGGGCCTCCTGTTAGAACAGGAGTAGTAGGAGGTGCTAGTCCTTGTGATACGGAGTATCTGATGAACACCTACAAGGGATTAATGCTATTCGTGCAGTGATCTTGAATAACTTGGATCTTTTGGGAGATTTGAGGTGGGTAGTTATTTGGTGTGATGTATACCTCAGAGGATATATATCCCTGAAGGCTTCAGAGGTTGTGTTAATAATAAGAAAGAGCAGCTGGAAATGAACACCTGAGTACAGGGCAGCCAGTGAATGTGTTCATGTAATGTGTTTTTTAGGATGTTTGTCTTGGAGGCATACAAAGAGGTGAATAATTGATCTGTGCCAACATCAACAGCATACCTCATAATTATTTAATTAAAAAAAAAAGACTGATGCATTTAAAATCATGGGTTACTGAGGACATGTTGAAAAGTGGTATTCCTAGTAGGCATCTTCAGTGAGCATCAGTACTATGCTCAACTGTTCTGTATTTCGTCAGTATTCTGGAAATAAATGTAAAGCCATTGCCAGTGTTGGTTCAGCAAAGAAGCAGGCAAGGCTGAGGGCAAATTCAAAACTATGGATGGAAATGACAGGTCTGTTGGGATCTTCTTGCTTCAAGATCCTGAGAAGTATGTAAATCTTCAGCAGAATGGAGATTGATTATTGGAATTCTCCTTAGCGCTTGTGAAAAAGAGATTAAGCGGTGATTAAGACACAAGTTCCGTACACTCAGTGGAGTCAGATAATTATTAGCTAACTGATATCGTCTTTGCAGTCTATGATTTCTGTAGCTCCTCCGTTAGGCTGTAAAATGGGTCTAGTGAAATAGCATCCATGTGATACAAGCAAGTATAAACTTCTGTGTTGCCAGAGCTGCGGATCGTTCACTGACTGCATGCTTCACTAGCACAGTGACCCTGAAGAAAGGGGAGGAGGTGGGGGGGATGACAATAAAATTGTTGTTTTTAAAAAAAAAAGCTTAAATTGCTCAATCACTCAAGAAGGTGCCTTGTAATGAGAGACTGACTGATCTGTTGATTGTCAAAAAAGCCATTGAGAGGTGACTTGGTTAAAGCATGTGCATAATTGACTCTGAGGAGCTACTCTTTAATCCAGCAGAGAAGGAATTAATGGCTCAAGGCAGAAGGCAAACAAATAAGAAATTAGACTGGCTTTACTGCCAGAAAGAATGATGGAGCCATTGGAGCAAACTACTAGGAGAGTAGTGAACTTATGTTTTGACCTCCAAAGGCCTCTAGTCTAGATGCCATAAACCACTACATTTCACAGAACCACTTAATGGGTTTTGTGGAGGTGTGAGTGGATAAAATGGAACAGTGCCTGTGTGTTAGGCAGGAAGTCAGAGTGGTCTTACCTTAAATTATGTGACTCTCACTAGTCCTGCTGCAATTGATTCTGGTTTTCTGTGCTTTAGAAATAACTCCAGGATTAATGCAGTTGAATTCCTCTTTTTTTTTTTTTTCCTCTTTTATTCCCTCTCAAGGTTTCTCTAAATGTTTTATGCAATGTAAGTAGTGCATCCTGAATATAAAGAATCTTGTTCATGATGAGAGTGTTATCTTAAGGTTTGTACTTAGGATGTCTCCTGAGAATGAAATCTTTATATTTCTCACAATATTTCCTTTACCATTATGTTGATGATTTCTGTTGGACCTGTCTTGTGGCAATTATTTTACTGATCAAACTTTGTAGAAAGCAGACTTTTAATAAGCAATTGGTGTGTAAATCCATGTGTTAAATTCCAATTGCATTTAAGCAATTTCAGTTATTTTCATTAATCTTCTCTTGCATTCAATGTGAAAATCCTATGCAAGATTTAAATCTGATGAATGTTAGAGTTTAGGCTATAATTGTTTCAGAATAACTTGTGACAGGCTGAAAACTAACTTACAGTTTTATAAGTCCAGATAAATCATTGAGCTCTCATTTAGTCTGATGTGTGAAAAAAGGCAATGGGCTTATCTGAACTTCCTAAAGCTAAACATCTAAGTTGAGATCGAATGTTAATAAAGAGAAGAGTTGTAAGTGATGGAGAGCTTGCCATACAAAATAAGTTTTAAGATATCTCTGAAAAAAGAAGTTTGGAAAATAGACTTTGTTCTGCTCACTCTAGAAACCTGCAATTTGCAAGTAATTAACATTGTTCTGAATGGGTTAACTAAGGTGGTAGTTGTTCTGTTTGGCTCCTGAATGACTATATAATAGCCAACATTGGCAATCTCTGTCGTGTGCTGGATTGCAGAGTCTGCTAATTAACACATTAGTTTCATGTTGCCGTTGCCAATGTTTGCACTGAAGAACTTAGCTTTTTTTGGCCATATGGATGGGTGGGAATATCAGGATCGTATTATGGCTGTGTGCTCATTCATGTGTGATGCTTTGTGCTCTGTTTTTCCCAAGACATCTAATCAGGCTTGGGGCTGAACAGTGCCTTCTTGGAGAATCTTTAACTGAAAGGTCAAAATAAGCACAAGGCCTTTAGACAAGTCTTGCGCTCTCCCCACCCACCACCACCCCCTTCTTTGTGTCTGTCTCTCCACACATACATATGTACGAGTCCTTCAGCCAACACATTCATCTGTGATTCCTTTCTTGAGACCCAGGACTTCTGAGTGCCCTGCTGCCACTCAAAGTCTTCCACAACAGCACACAGCTCTGCAGGATGAATCTCATGCAGCAACCTGTGAGTTTGTTTATTTGGGGACTGG
Organism: Indicator indicator; assembly: GCF_027791375.1. NCBI lineage: Eukaryota > Metazoa > Chordata > Aves > Piciformes > Indicatoridae > Indicator > Indicator indicator. Next base: position 11,204,499 of record NC_072024.1, on the reverse strand, counting down.
AGGGGAGCTCCTGATGCTCACCTACTGATGGGTCTGTTGGCTTTCCACTATTGCCGTGTAATGTTAGCTGCCTGGCATGTGTGTTTCTCAATTATGCACGTAATGGTAGACCAGGATTTCCCTTAAAGGCACTATTTGCTTTTAGACTAGGATCTGGTGGTTCTTCAGGGGAGTGGAAAGGAAAGTATGCTTTACAGTGATCCCAAAGTGAGGGCTCCAAATGATGCTGTGGAAGCTGAAAGACTTGGGTTTGTGGTACAGATCAGGTCTGACGTAAGGGGGATTTGTTCATGCTTATCCCGTACTACCTCCCGTCTGTACTGAAGGCTTTCCCTGGAAACTCCCTGTGGGAGACCATAACCATCAAGAGTGAGAGATGTTGAAACCTGGATATTTACCCCAGCTCCCAGGGTATGCCTGAGGAAGATGCCTTGACTAGTAAATAAGATTTATTTTGAAGGTATTGATGGGTTTGTGCCTGTTGTTTGAGGCAGTCAACTCTTGCTTTTAATTCACTGTCATTGTTTTAGCCCTGCTTTGGCTACTCCCTTCCCTTACTTGCCAAGTGCAGCTGAAAATGAGGTATTGAAGCAGCCCATCTAGGTTTGTTTTTTTTGGTTTTTTGTTTTTTTTTTTTTTTTTTTGGTATGCATTCTAGCAAATGTTAGCACTGGAAGTTGGACTCTTACTGCTGTTTGTCTGGTAACAGTAGCCTCTGTTGTTTCCTTGTGCTGCTTTTGAAAAATACTGGTTTGGTTTCAATGCGAGAGGTGGTTGGCCCATAAATGTGTGCCAAGCCACCTAATAATTCTTTTCTAAAATCTTTCATCAGGTCTTTTCTGTAATGTAAAAAAAATAAAAAGAGAGAGAGAAAAAACAACTCCAACACCTCCCTTTACCCCTGGAAACAGCAATGGTCTTGTTCTGCTGAGCTGACTGACGCTCATACTGATCAGGGCTGTTTCCTTTGTCTTCATTTATTTTAGAGTTAAGCTGCGTAAGACTGGGCTATTTTTGTTCTGTGTTTTTGCAGGATCTTTTACATGAGATTCCTAAATGCTAAAGCAAATGCTCTTAAAGGAAAAACTACCATCTGTATCAGGGGCAAGATGGTCGTTGCTCCAAAAATGAAGCTTTGTGGTTTTGCTCTGATAAAACGTTTTGGCAGGCACATGCCTGCACAGAGGAATGCCTAGGTCAGGGCTGGACTCATGGCTGTCTTCTGTCTTTAAGCTGGATTGTCTTTTGTCAGACAAATGCCCACCTTCTTTCTTGTCCCTCTTTTGACAGTAGCTGTGGATGCTCCACAGGGGCTCCCTGGCTATGTTTGCTTTAGCTGGGGAGGTGTTTGCCTTCTCTGCAGAATTCCAGCTTCCAGCTGCCAGGGAAACCTGGAGCACTTGTGTTGATTTATTAGGACACAGTGTGCCTCAGGAATGTCTTTGCTAAAGAGATGGGAGTGATGGAAGGGATTCTGCCTGATGCATGGGGAAGCCTTCTTGTTTCTCTTTACAGAGGTGCTAAGCAAGAATTCCCCAAAGCAAGGTAAGAAAAATAGCTCACTCAGCTGACTGCTTTGGAGACTGTTGGAATGAGACTACAGTTAGGTCTCTCTGGCATAGAATCAAGGAGATGGACAATAGATGTAATTTTAAGAGTGCAATTTTAAGTGATTTTTTGGTGAGAGGTGATTGCCTAACAAGAGGGTTTGTATGCTTTTGATTTGTGTTAAAAGCTGGCATTCCTGAGCTACTAACTAGGGCTTTTTTCTGGGTCTTGGCTTTACGCCATCTAAATGTTTTGCACTTGAAAGAAGAGAGTTTCAACTTCTTTGGTTTTGCAGACTTCTCAACATTTTTCAACAGAGATATGGCAATGAATTTGCTTTTTTAAAAATACCTTTGCAGCCAACAACAGTCTGTGGACTGCAAGTTCAAAAATAAATGACATGAATGTATCTCCCCTGTAGTGAGCTCAATAGAATACCTTCACCTCTCTACAATTTGTTCTAGGTGTTTGACATGCACCCCTTGTTTTCCTTTCATGCCTGGCATGCACAGACAAATATGTGTTTCTGGACTTTTTAACTTTTTTTGATATTTTGGTGGTTGTTGTCCCAGCTGACCTGAAACCAACACCTCAGAAAATATCGGGTGTTTGTAAAAGGTAGAGTGGACAACTGGGCACTTTGTGTTGATCAGATATTTGGTAGTTGCAGAGGAGGTTGTGTTTATGGGGCATCAGTGCTGAGAAGGAATTTCCTTTCCTGGCTGAAGTAGAAAGACTGTCCACGTACAGCTTTCTTCCTTTGCTTTAGCATTCCTTGAGGTTGTTTCCTATTTTACAAATGCATCTTTTGAGAACTGCCAGGAAAATGTCTCTCTCAAATGGCAATGGAAATTTCTGAGCTCATGGGGATGAAAACCTTTGGGCCTGTGCTCACTGAGTGAAAAGAGTATTACCAACCAGCCATTCTTCAGTGTGCAAAGTGGTTGAGCAAAGTCTGCAGAGGCTCTCCGAAAGTTATTGGCTTTCTTCAGGAAGGGTGCTTGTGAATAGAATTGAATGAGACTGGTCCCGTCCTTCTTGGCTTCATTGCTGCAACTACAGTGAGCACTGAAACTTGGGATGCAGCAGATGCTTGAATAGAAGAGAAAAAAAACTTTTTTTGAAGTGGGTGTCTTACGAACAGGTCTAAAGCCAGTGTTACAGTAAGAGAATTAATTGGTTTGTGACTGCTTTTGGGCCTGATAAAAAGCATGGAGGCAACACTGATTTTTTTTTCAGAACTTTCTGAAGGGTTCAGGAACGAGGACAGCCTACTGGAGTAGATGCAGATGGCTTATTTTCACTGGGGACTGTTAAACCTGCCAAAGTATAAAGTACATCTTAACAGAAAGATGTGAGACAAGGCCTGCACTTCTCTCTCCTAATTACCGCAGCTCAGCTGCTGCTGTCTCTCATACTTACACATCTGAAAGGTGACAATGACAGTGTCTTAAATGGCAAAGCAATAGCAGAAACACACTTTTTTTTTTTTTTTTTTTCCTGCTGCCTGGAACAAAGAAGTCATTAAACCAATAGTCAAAAACATCCTCATGAAAAAATCTTCCTCCTAAAAACTGCTGGTCATGAGACTGCTGGAATTTTTGTAGGTCTCGAAGAGCTTGATTTCTGAGACTACAGGTAAAGCAGCAGCCAACTTTATCCTCCTTCCCCCACAGCCTTGGGAATATCCACCACAGCAATAGGACTTCTATTATGCTGTCCTCGCAGCTCTGCACCGAATTGTCTGTAGACACCACCTTACCAAGAACTTGGAAGGCTCTTCTTGCCTGTTCTGGCTAAAATCTTCAGTAATATTTTCACAGCAGTTACTTTAGTTGCCCAAACCCAGACTTTCAGATCCTTTTTGCTCATGGCATACAAAAAAAAAACAAACAGAGAAAAGATAGTTTTCAGTGTGGTCGCCTCTTAGAAAAACAGACTTCAGGATGGGAAGGATAATGCTGTAGTTGTGATTGTATTGCAGTGGTACAGAAAGAGTGGAGGCAGCAGCAGCAACTTCAAGTTGGTCTGCAGGTGACCCTTTTGCATTTGGTGTTTTTGGAAATCTGTTGTTGGTTGTACTCTCTTGTGACAATCTTGCTAGTTGGCTGTTAACTTGTTCAGGCTCCCTTCACCCATGACTCTACTCTGTGTTGCTGTATCCCTGTAAATCTGGTTTAAGTAAAAGCTTTGTGAAAGTTTCTCTTCCTGCTTCCCCACTTGTTCTGTGGAGCTCAGGAGAATGTGCTGGCACCCAACCCTTGGCAGGCACATTTTTAGTGCCCTCTTTTGCTCTGTCCCTTACCCTTTGAGCAGTCAGCTCCTGGGGAGCCCTATGCCAGGGCAGCAGACAGGACAATAAGCTCTGATCAGAAAAGCTGTGCAATGGACTGGCAGGATTCCTCTCAACTACCCAAAAAAAAGAAAAAAAATCAGAGGAAAGGCAAAACAGTGCTTAAAACTATGGCTCTTTTTGGCTGAGAGATAAATCTCCTATTTCATACATAGCCTGCTCCTTCTCATGCCCATACATAGTCCCTTCCTGCTCCTCATTGTATAGCATTTTCTCTCACTGCATTGGGGCATTCAGGCTGGTGCATATCTGAAGAACAACCTATATTAAGAGATTATCCTGCAGTGGTATTTGCCTTGTTTTTTGCAAAGGGCTCCCATCTACTCAGCTGCCTAATTCTGCTGCCTCCTGTAAGATACTACTTTGAGAATAGGTTTGCAGCTGTGTTGTACCCTACAGCTTCTGCTTTCCCCCTTGTAGTAGCCAGCTCCTTGTCTTGTAACAAATAGAAAATAAGAGTTGAAGTGAGGGGATGCCTGTCCATTTGCATCAGCCTGGGAAATGCTGGATTTCTCTCCTGAGGCCTTTGCCTCCGGCATCTTGCCAGAAGGCATCTAGTCTCTATTCATTTCAAGCACATACGGTGCCTAAGCCAGAAATGTGCAGAGGGCTCGTGAGCTGTGATCAACTGAGGGCCAGACAGCATGACCTGGTGCCTCTTAAAAATCAATGAATTAAAAAGCTGAGATTTCCAGATGATTTGGAGGTAGGAGCAGGGTGCAGCACCTGCAGCACAACGTGACCCTGAGGAGGATCTCAGGATGATCATCTCAGGCATGGATCTGACCTGTATTTATGGTAGAAATATATACTAAAGTCTGAGCCAAAAGAATGAGAATTTGCATAAATTAAGTGTTTTTGGCAAACATGAGCAATTACCTTCTTCATAAATCCTGCGTACAAGCTTCCTTTCTTCAGAGCATGAGGAATTTAAGGCGACTTCTACTTTGGAGCTAAAAGGCATGTTTTTAGCAAAGGTGGTGCAAGCAGCATTGGGATGGACTCCAGGCCTTTGGTGTTCCCAAAGAAACGCAAACAACTGCAGAGAAGGCTCAGATCCTTTTGCCAGTGTGCTTAGCAGGCAGCCCAGTACCAGATCTGGTTCAGCCTTTGACAAGTGACCTCTGTCACTGAACGGGAGCATAAAGAGCCTCAGTGAGCTTTGGCTGAAATGGACTTGTGCCTGTCTGCTCTGGAGAGAGAGTAACCTCAGTGTTCCCTTCCCTCCCCACAGTGCATTTGTGAAAATAACTTGATTTAGCTGCCAAAAAAAAAAAAAAAAAGGACATTTGAGAAGTATACATTGCTCTCCTGTGTCTAAACTTCTGTAAAATATGATGTATGGTGGGTTCCTCTATATGGTGCTCAGTAATTTTACAGAAGAGAAAACGGCATCACTAAGCTATCTACACAACACTTAATACAGTGAGGTCTCAGTCTGTGCTGGGACTCCAGAGTGCTATTCTGAGCATTAGGAACCCGATTATATTACACACAGAGCTCAGATGGCTCAGAGCCACACTTGGGACATTAACTGTTTCTATTAAGCTTTTACATTTAGAGATCCTTCTGGCAGTGAAGGGTGGTGCTGAATGAGCTAACATTCCCACAGCCACGCTCCACGTGTGTGCCTGTACAGTTAGGGAGTGGTTTGTATTTGCACAAGGGGTAGTCTGAGTTCCAGAGTGTGCTGACTTATGGATGCTCAGTGTAATCATCTTTTCAGTATATTAGTTTTGTAGCTACAGGTGTTGTGGAGGAGGTTCTTGTTGATGTAGATGTTTAGGAACTCAAGATAAACCTTACAAAGTGCTGTAAATGTATAGTAGGGGAATAAATCCATAGGTAGTGTTGTTTGACAGACTACATGACAAAATGGTGGTTATTTGTGATTCTTGATAGCCTATGTCCCTGAAAAAGCATTTTTAAGTCTTGGTTTAGTTTGTGATGAAAGTAGCTTTAGGAATACTGAAGGTCCTTCCCACAGCTGTTTTATTTTGGTTTGTTTAAAAAAAGCAACAAACCAACCACAAAACCCCAAACACACACAACAGCAACAATAACAAGTCAATCAACCTAACAAAAACCTGAACCCTCTGTAAAAAGAAACTCCCTGTAGATTCTTAGGTGACCCAAACAAAGTCAATGAGTTTCTCACTGTTTGAATACGCACTGGCTGCCAGGTGGGAAGGGTGCAACTCTTCCTTCATCACACCACGAGTGCAGGAGGAGATAAAAGAAATGTGTATAATCCTGCCCTGGCACTGCCTGAGTTTGGAGCACATTACCATCAGACAGGTATGCTGAGCTTGGAGCCTAAGCAGCTGCCTTACAGAGGAAAAGGGGGTAGACAGTATTGAGTGGCTCTTAAGGATATAAGGCACTGGGCCAGGGAGGGTTACAGTTTTACTAGCAGTAGAAGAGGAATGAGACAGCAGCATATGCTTTTGGGAAGGCAACTATGTGGAGGCAATGAGGCATTGCCTTTGCTGGGCTTGGGTTAAACCCTTCTCCCAGCAAAACTGCAGACTGCAGCTCCTTTCTCTGTACTGGGAGAGAAGGGCAACTGTGCAGGCAGGGACTGCCTACTGTGCAGTGAGCAACTTCTCTGCAAGAGACAATGGAGTGGATAAAAGTGCCCCATGTGCCATGTGGATCTGTGTGCCACTGGTTAGTTCATGGTGCTGAGGTTCTGAGTTTGCCTGTGGTTTTGTTAATGAATATCCCCTTCCTAAGCAAACAGCTGACATCTTTAACTTGCAAAGGCTTTGCTTTCTAAACTTGGGCCTATAGCATGAAGAAGGCACACAATGACCTTGGTGTTCCTGTGACTTCTCTGCTGCATTTTTTATCTTGTAATCTATTGCCCCCAAGATTTGGAGTCATTTCCCTTTGATGCTTTGTGTTAAAAACGAAGAATAAACTGAAGCAGTTTGTGTGATGGAACCCATCATAATAAATATGAGCTGATGGTGTTTGGAAAGGCTTGGATGAGACATGATGATTGAGCTGAGTGTTGCTGGGGGTGTGGGGGGGAAGGTGACCCAGGAGGAGAGTGCAATGGGAATTGGACCCTGAAATAAACATCATATGAGCAGGGCATGAAGGGATAAGCAGTCTCCTTCAAACCAGATTCTGTGCTTGAGCCATCCTCCAGAATTTCTTGCCATGTAGACGAATGGCCAACATCAGATTTCTAAGTGGTGTTTGTGCTGAACACTTGCAGGAGTGCCGTTCCCATCCAGCTGCGGAGCAGGATTCTCGTTCTTCAGTCTTGCTGGGAGCTGCTTTGTGCTTTTCTGTGGCAGCAGCTTTTGCAATAGGAGCCCCCCCAGCCCTGAAGAGGATGGCTTTTTCTGTGAAAGAAGCCAGCATAGCCAGGCAGACATTATCCCCTTGCCGGAAGGAGGGATCCAGGCTCCCTGGGGAGGAGGGGCTGGGGGAGCGAGTGATTCATTGCAGCTGGCTGTAGTTTGGCCTCCTTCTCTCACTTTGCCCTGGGTGCCAGGGAGTGACAGCTTGTGGGCAGCAGGCCAAGCTATGAAAAGAGGAGTGTGTGAGGCCTTCAGCTTTCTCATGCTTTATCAAGCTGCAAAGAATAGCTGGATATTCAGCCAGCGTTGGTGCAGGTCAGGAGAATGGAAATGCTAACTTAACTCCTGACATGCCGGCTAATTGCTGACCGCAGGCTGTGCGCGGAGTGGGGGCTGTGTGGCTGCACAGCTTTTGTGCAGCGGTGCATGGAGCTAAAGGAAGACAGTGTGCTTTGATGCAACGATGGAGATGTGTTTCTGTGAAGTGGGCAGCCTCTGGGACTTGCTGGGATTGTAGAAAGATGGAAAATGAGTGCTCTCCTCTCCTGGTTTGCTGTCCATGTGCTGGTGGAGGATGGAAACAGAGAGAGGTCAGTCAGCAGGAGCAATGGACGTGCTGAGAAAGCGTGAGGGACCATGGTGGGTGAGTGGCAGGTCTGCCCTCAGCTGTCCTCTTGCTCGTGGCACAGCACTGAGGCCAGCTGACCCCTGTGCAGGAGCTGTCCATGTGTGAAAGCCTGGTGAGCAGGATGGGGCCGATCTGGAGCTGTCACCCTTTGCTGGAGGGACTGCCAGCAAGGCATCCCTGCAGTGGAGGTCTCTGCAGAGGGCTGCCCACTGGCACGGAGGGAGTTAAGAGCTGCTGGTCGGCTGGGGGTGAGCCTACCTCAGGGTGTTGAGCTCCATTCCCACGGCTTTTCCTTTCTGACCAGGGCTGGGGGGAGGGATCAAGCTTGGAACAAGCAAAATGCCCGGAGGCTGGAAAACAGCATACTGGCTCCTCTGGCCTTGTGTTGGCCTGGGAGGGATTTGAGCTTCACTACAGGCTGGACAGGGGTTGCTGGCCAAGGTTGGGTCTGTTGCCACTCAACCAGCTGCTGGATACAATCGTGAGTTTATTTCCCTCCTTGGGGCACACCCAGGTGGTTTTCAGGCCATCAGGTTCTTACTGAGGTGATATAAATTATCTCCCAGCTTGAAGGATGTAAAGTAGAAATCAGGTCCCAGCAATTCCATGAGCAGATCACAGCACAGACTAATGTATGGGTTTTGTGCAAGTGCAGCAGCACTTGAAGGAAGTAGTTCCCTACAGGACGTGCAAGTTTCTGAAAGGTGTAAGACAGCAGGGCCTTTCTTTTCTGATGCTGACTCCACCTTCTTTTTCTGCACCATTTTGAGGTGCTGAGTTAAGGTTTTGAAGCTCTGAAGGGCAGGAAGAGGTGGTAGAGCAGATGAAAGTCTGAGGGGCAGGGGAAGGGGGTTAATGGGTGCTCAGAGGCCAAATCTCACAATTTCTCCATCAGTAGTGCAGAGGTCCCTGCCATATTCCCATTTGCTTTGGAGCTATGTGAGGTAGCTCTACACCTATGTACTAATCCTGACCAGCACCAGTTTCCCAGCAGAGGGAGAAAGAAGTCAGAGTACCTGATCAGCCCCTAGAAACAGTCTCTGAAAACTAAGTCTCTCTTCTCCATAGCTTCTGAATCGAAGGCAAGGCAAACTGATGTGAGTGAATGGGACCCAGTAGTAGGATAAAGGAGAGATGAACCATGGGCTCAGAGTGCAACTCCATGGTTGATTTCTGCTGGGCTGTTTGCACTGTGCAAGACCAGGTTATGCCAAAAAGCACCACAAATGTGTGGTTAGGGACTGGATTTTTGTTTGTGCATGAGGTGTTTGGCTTTGCCTCTGCCCCAGATCTTCTTTGCAAAGGGTGAAGTACTGTCATCCTCCCACTTGCTGTGATGGCCTCTGGATGGAAGATCTGGAGGGCAAAGGGTTGGGGAAGCTGTATTACCTCTGTGGAGGAGAGGCTTTACTTCGTGCAAGGCCAGGAAAGTATCCTGGATGAAACAGCAGCATCTGTACAAGCATTCACAAACACCAATGTGATTTATTGTGGTGGATCTTGCTGGTTGTTAGATGCCAAAATCCTAATGAAGACTGGGAGGCAGCAGCCCTTTGTTCAGTTTTCTGCACTCAAACACTCAATGGTTTTAAGTGTGCTGCAGCTCTTTGCTCAGTTTTACTCAACCAGCAATGAGAGATGTGGCTGGAGCGGGAGCTGGAGTCACAGGCTGGTCTGAGTCCCATGTGAGACCAACCTGCGGTGGATGCACAAAGAGAAGCCCTTGTCTGCTACAGCAATAGCTTGGTCTCAGGTGCAGTGAGCACACCAGCCAGAGCTTGCTTTTCTGCCCTGCTCCTTCAGGGACTGGGGGTGTGTTCCCATTGTTCCTGTGCTGGGTTGTTCCTGTCAAGCCTCTTCTCATTATTCTTGCCTTGAGCTGTCTCAGGCCTGAAGGCAAAGTGCTGCAGAATGCTCTATAGGCTTGCCCTTGAGAGATGTGAGGTCCTTGGAGAGTGGCTGTTCAAGGGAAGCACTGCAGTGGGTTGAATTGAGGCTGTTTCAGGCTACACAGCTCTGAGCTAATCTCCCAGAGGCAGAGACATTACTCACCAATCAGGAATGTGTCTGTATTTTTCCTAATGAGAACAAAACATTTTATCCCTGTTCATTAGCAGAGAGTTAGGGTGTACTGTTGCTATGCCAACAGACTCCTCTCCCCTGCAGACACACTGGGGGTGTCCTCTGTGCCATGGTTGGAAGGGTGAACGAGAAGGCTCGTTCTGGCAAGAAAAAGGTCCTATTGTTTTCCCAGGGCTGCCTGGACTTTGTGCAGCTGGGCAGACCTTGCTGTCTCAGGGGAAAGGGAACCACAGTGGGAGTCAAATGCAACAGAGGTTTAATTTATTGGAAAAATAGTCTTTGCATTTCATGTTATATTGTTTTTTCCAGCTTGAGGCACGCTCCTCAATAAGAGAAATGAAGGTGTCTCACCGTTCCCAAGAGTCCAGATGGTAAGCAAGATGCGCCGGGAGTCAGCACTGGGACGCCCATGGACTGCTGCAGCCCACTGGGCTCCTCTGTGCTCCTGATCACATTGGTTTGTGTGGCCACTGTAATGCTGCCAGCCTCTTGATGCTGATGCAGAATGAACCCACCTGAGGAACTGCACCAGTGATTAGCTGGACGAGTGGGTTCACCAGGCACGTGGTCTACTGGAAAGAGTGAGTGGCTGTATGAGAGAATGTGCCCTTATTCCCTTTGCAAGGGGAACGTTCCCTTTGTGTAGGGAAGTGCTATGAAAGACAGAGGGCACATCTTCAACAGAAGCTTCAATCTACAGAGTTCTACTGTAAGCAGGTGCCGTTACTCCAAAGGTGGCCTGTCTATTTGCTTGTCATTTTTGTCTTGGTCTTCATCCCTAGCTGCATTCCGCTTTCTTAGGGGACTGATTGGGATCTGTGGGTGTTGCAGTGGCACCTAGGTCAGGCCACTGTGGACCTTGTGCAAGAATCTCTTTAGTGCTGCCCTTCCATCTCTGTTGCAACATGAAAATTAACTTTTAACTTTAATTTTCTGTGTGAGGGAGTGTGTTTAACCTACAGATGGAAATGTGCAAAACAAAAAAGCTACTTTCTGATGGTGAGCTGTGGCCAGAACTGGGCCAAGTGAGTATAGCTAAATCTGAAGACAGTCTCCTGGAGTAGGAGTGATGCTCAAATCTGGCTGTCAGTCACAACGCAGAGTGATGAGCTGCTTTGTGCTGGCAGAGCTCTGTGGTGTTGACAGCTATAAACCCTTGAAATGTCTCCCTGAAACTGATTTCTCCTTTCAAGCTGCTTCCTGTTAAACAGGGTAGTTACAACTCCTATTTCAGATTGCCTGGCAAAGTGCTCTGTAAGTGAATGTGTGGAATTTGAATATGGGAATTTGAATATAAAGTACAGGGTGGTACAGCAGAGATCCCAGACTGAATGAGCTGCTGGAGATCTGCAGATCTGCATGAACTTCTGGTTGGGAAGTGAAACTCTTGCACCTTGACACTAGGTGCTGATTTAGATGAGTCACTATCTCTTGCACTGGAGAGATGAGTATCTCATTAGAGCACTGAGAGTACAGGATCCCTTCATCAGAAGGATGTCTGCTTGTTAGACTTGCAGCTATAGCAGCAGGAGGACTCAGCAGAAATAAAAACAAGGAACAAAGCCAGACAGGAACCCCTAGCCCAGACATCTCTGTGTGCACAGCCTGTGTGGTTTCAGCTTGGTTGTAGACCTGGATTGAACTTTTGGATGGTAAAGAGCAAGTTTTTGAAAAACCTATTTCAATCTGGAGCCTCCAAGAATAAATCCTGAGTACATATAACACATGTACAAAGATTCACGGGTCTGGTTTCCTCAGCTTTGCATTGCTCTGGGTGGTTCAAGTAAAACCACTAAATCAAAGCTGTTTGAAATAGGGAATGAGTAAATACTTGAGATGACTTGAATTCAGGCCAGGCTTTTCTGGATCCATGGTTTCAGAGTATGTAAAAAATAAAAGACTATGGGGAGGGCAGAGGTCTATATGTTTTATTCTTTGAAGTATCAAACTAATTCTGTCCAGATCCTATTGGAAAAGTGCTCCAGCAGAAGTGCACTGGAGGACATGCTTTTTAACCCCTTTAAGTGTGAAAGATCATGGCTGAACAAGCTAACTTCTGAATTGTGAATTGCAATTATTACCTGAGCCGTGCTCTACTTAATTCTTGTGCAATTGGAGCAGCAATTCAGTGTTACCCAAGAGAGTGTTACTTGTTCCGTCCTTTACTCTCCCTCCCTTTTTAAACAGTGCAGTGGACCATCACTTTCAGAGTAAAGATAAGCGTGCAACTCTTATGCTGTGTGCAAGGCAAGGCTTTTTCAGGAGAAACCCTCACCTTCAGGGAGTGGAGTTCTGTATCATGTGCTCTCTGCAAAACAGTCAGAATAGTGACAGGTCTGGATATTTCTAGACCTGGGGCCACATACTGCCTTCACAAGTGATGTAAAACCTCTGCAGAGCTACTTCAAACTCCCAATCCAGCTCCAAACTTGACATTTTGATCAAGGTCCAAATTGCTCTCTGGTCTTGCATCTTGTCTTGCACTTCTGTTTCCAAGACGTCTCCCGCTGCATGCTGAGGTATGCACTCCTTTTGTTCAGATATTTAACCTTACAACAAGTAGATTCTTGTTTTGGTAGTGTCTGAACTTCCTTCATACATATATCTACAGCAGGGTAAAGAATAAAATTTCCCATCTGTGTCTACGTTTTGCCTCTAGAAGCACAGCAGGTGTAATACCTGGAGCTAGGTGAATGCCTTATGTAAAAATAAACTCTTGTGTTATGTTCCATGTGCAGGTTTTACGTAACTCTGAGTTGGCATAGTTTGATGTCACTAAAGATGTGGTCACCTTTCCTGTCCTGCTTTCTAGAAGCTCAGCTTCTAGTAAGAGCTAGGTGCTTTGCCCATCTGATCTGGTGGAAGTTGGAGGCTGGATTAGGTGGACTTTGGGGTCCTGTGTTCCATTTGATAGCCACCACTTTGAAGGGAGGGTTTTCCCTTTTGATCAGCACCACTTAAGGGCAAGTCGCAGGGTGAGGTGTTCCTTCTAGCATTCTAGAGAATGGTTCAAAGCCCTAAATTCTGAAATAGGTTTATATTTTTAAAAACACTGTTAGCACTGAATATTGTAATTCTAAGTAATAGATCTGTCCTCTCTTGAATTCTGCTGGATTTTAATGGCTGCATTTAATCTTTTTAAAAATTCCAGTTACACTTCTACATCTCTGCATCTTAAAAATGCTTATTTAACTTGTAGTAGTGAAACTGGTAAAGGACAGAGAAAAGCCAGATATTTCAGCCTGACAGGCAAGTGTAGGTTGCTTAGTGAGTTAAACATGTCTAAATAGCAGAGTCTTATATGATAATCAAGCATGTAGGAAGCAATTAGGATCCACTGCACTTATGGAAAAAATCCCTCAGGATTTTCATTACAACAGTGTCTAAACCCAGGTATTGTTGTATGACTCTGTAGAAGAACATGGTCTGTTAAGAACATTGGGGGGTTTTGTGTAGCATCAGGAAATCACTAAGTGTTGTGCTCATAATTGAGGAAGAAAATTGATGGTTTTAAATGTTCATGAAGAGCATGAGACATAAGAATGAAACTCCAGCACACAACCTTTGTCAGAAGGGACATATCCTACAGCAGAGCAGGCTAAATTGAATACAAGGACGTTATTTGTATATGCAGAGCACTAATGGGGAGAGGAACTTTTTGAAAAATATTCTAGAGGAAGAAGGTGTAGCTGGATGCTGTGGATTGAAAGTAAACTTGCTTTTGAGCAAACTCAGTGTACCAGTACAGCAGTTGGGAATCTCTGCTGTATTTAATAAAAATCACACTTTTCTCCAGCCTTTATGGAAGCTGAGTTTTCTACTTCTGAGCTTTAAAAAAAAAAACACCACTGCATCTTAAGAAAGGTGTGCTATGAGAAATGGAATAGCAGCACCAGTGACCAGAAGTAAGCTCTCCATACAAAGAACAGCTGAATAATTGGGACACTTCCACCTGCAAAGTGCTGAGTGATTGTTATCTTTAAATCCTGAATGGCATGGGAAGGTTAGAGAGGGAGCAACCTTTCTCTGTCTCTTCCGTTGTAAGTATGAATAGGTAGTGAATGGAAAACAGCATGTAGTAAGCTTAAAAACAAATAATGACTTAATCCTTGGTGTGTGAAGTTAACCTGGGAAGCTTCTTGCCGCAGGACATTGTGAATGCCAAACATCTGTGTGTACTGGAGGACACAGGGCAGCTCCATAGAAGAAGGTGCTATTGAAGATGACTAAATGCATAGAAACCACATCTGTCCCAAGAAATCCCTGAGCTGCACATTGCTGAAGCCTGGGAGAGTATGCAGGGAGGTAAAGCGTTACTATATGCTTACTTCACACTTATGTTTCAGGCTATCAACAGAGCCAGACAACTGCAGCCTGGGTAGTCAGCGTGGAGCAGGAGAGGGGCTGCAAATGAAACTTGTGAAGGCAGAGACAGGCACAGCCTGTGTTCTAGGTTGGTTCTGTGCTGCCTGTGATGTACTGTGCACACCTTTCACTGGCTACAGGCTTTGCCTGTGGGCTCTTGGAGTCTGCAGACTATTGAGCTTGAAGAGGGGTGGAGAGTGTATTTCTGGAAACAACACCCCTGGGAAGGGTGACATGAAGACAAATATTCTAAGCAGAGAAGCTAATTTTCTGCCTTTCTCTGTGGCATATATTGTTCCTGCTACTCTGAGATGGTACATGTTTTACTGAGTTATAGAGACTGTCTTACTGCTGAGAACTTGCCCCCTTTAAAAGAGTTTCTTGCCTGGTAATGAACTGTAACTTAATTTGAGCTAAAATGGGTGATAAGCAAATGTATAAACAGTACCATCCCTGTTCCTAAGCATTTTCAAGCTAAAAACATCAAGGCCTATGTGAGGTTCCCTTCAGAAGTACTCAAAACACTGGGCTTGTTTTACATCCTGTCTAAACATTTAAAAATAACTCAGAAACAGGACTCACTTCTCTATGCTTCACCCTTGAAGGTCTGGTCTTGCACTTGGTTTTAGATGTTTAGCCATATCTGCAGAGAGCACAGTACAGAAGAGCCCTAGATGCTCCTCTGAACTTTTCCTTGCCCCTTCAGAAGGAAGAAGACTTTGTCAGGCTGTCTTTTGTCCCTAGGGACATAGTCTCTGCTAATAAGTAGTGTCCTTTTGTTCACTGACTTTGATGCTGTGGTCCTTGGGGAACAGCTGTGGAAAGCTGACAGGTAGCAGAGCTAAGATGATGTGTGTTTTGGAAGCATTCTCTTATGACTGAAAACATCTGAGTTGATGTATTTTGGAAAGCTGTAGCCCCTTTGCACGGACACAAGATGACTTGCCTGCAGCTCATACTGTATAGTGGAAGTCACTCCACGGACTGGCTGTGAAAGTGCATGCAGGCAGGCCTGAGGCCAAGACAAGAATTCAGGTGGAATACATACAGGATTAGGAAAAGGGTCAGGTTGAGGAAGACTGGGACTAAATGGAGTGGGCTGAAGTTCCCTTTCTGTTGATTGTTCCCCTATCATCTTGACATGCTGCACCCATTTGGTCAGCTGTTTGATGCGGAAAGACATCTCCATCCCAAACCAGAAATCTCATCATTGCAGAGTTGGGTTCAGTTATTGCACCATTTAGAGCATCCTTCCTGTTTAACTCTGTTTCTCAGTTGCCCTTTTCCTCCATAATTTTGTTGCAGCAATGATTCTCTCAGCCTGTTCCTGTGAGCACTGGACCTATCTGCCATTCTCCAGGTAGTCTGTCCAGATTAGACTTAGTTTGAACCCATCTTTGGCCTGCAGGATCTTAGATGGTCCATGATTTCAACTAGTGTATTTCCCACCAACACTTGAGAAGGTTTAATGTACAATATTTTTATGGTGCTAAGCATCACAGCCCCACTGTGATCTCTTGGGTTGACATTAGGTGGCTGATTGTTCAGTTTCGTTCACATATGTTTGAAGAGTGGTGTCTGGATTTGATGTTTTGATTAGTTACCTGTGTTGTGGCAGAACTGAACAGTTTCCTTTCCCAGAGAAAGGCACAGCCCCTGCAGTGTGGAGCATAAAGTTTAAAACAACAGAGGAAGAGTGTCTGGCTCTGGAACGGTCTGCAAACAGCACTGTGCTGACCACAGGTGATGGTTTATCCTTTCAGCACACATGTACACACTTTTCCCTTGATCCCCTGACCAGCCTCTCTGCTCTGTCTAGCTGTTCCTTCCAACAGAAGAGCTGCTACTCAGATGTAAAACTTTCAGAACTAATCTTATCACACTACCATAAATCTAGTTTTCCTGGCTCTTAGGCACTTTTGTCCAGGGGTGACCCTCTTGAGATGCCAGCAGTTAGCCAGTTATACTGGCTGAAGTTCCTGCTTGTAGAAGTTTGCATTTCAGACTAGCAGTGCAGTTTATGCAGAAGACCTGTTAGTGCATCTCTGTGGGTGAAGGCCTGAGTTTTCCCGGAAAGGCAAAGGGAAGATCCAGTCAGTCCTGCCCAGCCAGTG
This sequence comes from Indicator indicator, assembly GCF_027791375.1. NCBI lineage: Eukaryota > Metazoa > Chordata > Aves > Piciformes > Indicatoridae > Indicator > Indicator indicator. The sequence goes on along the minus strand of NC_072024.1, from coordinate 11,188,095 downwards.
GCTGTCAGACTGTGGAGGTAGGAGGGCACCAAACCAGATGGGAGAAGAGTCTCAACTGAAAAGCCTTTAAAATTCATGGCTACCGTGAACAGGTAGCTGGTTCTGAACCTGGTGCCTTTATGAGAGCACCAAAGAAGTTTTCTCAGCCCCAAACAGGACCAGGACTTCAAATATTTTGCCAGAAAAAGTTCAGATCTCTGAGCGAAGAATAGATAGAACTGCTCATGTTGCAAAGCCACTTGATGGTGTAAAAATTTATCAAGGTGAATTTTGTCTTGTAACAAAATTACTTTTTCTGGTTAAGGTGTGACTCGATGCTTGCCTGTTAACAAAGTGACTGGAGAGCGCTTGCTCCAGATGGTTTATTTCTCCAACTACCAAATCTTGCAGTGTGGTAGCTTCTGCTTCCTTTGTGGCTGAATTTCCATGTTAAAAGTTTTCAATCCTCCAGTTTGTAGACACAGTGGAATGAAAAAAGAGCGTTGCCTGGTGGCCTATGCCCAGTAGTAGTCCTCCCACCTCTGTCCATATACAGTCTGGTGCTCTGAATTTTGTCCTTGAAACAAGAACTTCCAAATGTGGACAGTGTCTGGGATGAGGGGCTGTGATTGTAGGGTGAAAGGGTAATGCTGCGTTGTGGCTGCCAGCCTGTGGCTTGTCAACCAAATGCACCTTGAGTGCCCTTCATGGATGGTTCCTGTGACACCTTTGCAGGCTGGACTACATTGGAAGCACTGGATAGCAAAGATCCCAGCCTGCATGGGAGGGTCATCAGTTTGGGGCTATTGAGGCTCTCAAGCCTGCACCCAGCCTGTTCAGTCTTCTGCAGTAGCGCAGTGGATGCTGTTGTGTTTTATACAGGTTGGGAGCTTCCCAGGCTTTTAGGAAAACATAGTGTGTTGCTATCTGTTCTTTGCCTTATGAAAGCCTTTCTAATGGCTTGCAGAGGTGGAAGAAAATGTCAGCCACTTCAACTTGGATCATTATTCCCTGCTCACTGTAAGGGGGTTGAACTAGATGACCTTTGGAGGTCCCTTCCAACCCAAACCATTCTATGATTATCTACCAGACCTGTGTAACCTCATTACCAGAATATTGAGCCTAATAGTTTGTAGCTGACTACTAATAGCCTTCCAGGCTTAGGCACTAGTTTATGAAAGATTAATTGATCAAAGCTTTGTTTCTGTTAATGTTTTAAAATGAGTTGAGTAACAGATGATAGAACATATTCCAGCTTGGTTTGAAGGCAAACCACAAGCAGATTGTGATAGTGATGTGGAATTCTGTTGATTTTGCTGTCATTTCTGGGTGGGAGGGGATAGATGCTACTCGTGTGGTTGCATTGCATTGAATTTATTTGCATGTCACTGCCTGTATTCATGGCTGTAGCAAGAACTGCTGACAGTGTTGGAGTGATAGGGGAAGACTGTTAAACAGCTGCTGGGGCTATGTGGTTCTCCAGAAGACTACTGGGGAAGGCAGAAAAGTGATTTTTGTTTGAAATGAAGCAGAACTCCAAGGAGAAGAGTCCCATCTCCTTCCTTCCACCTAGAGCATATTAATTCTTCATAGAGTTGTGGTACTAAAACTGGAGACTTCTGAGGTGTCAAGGAAGTGCTATTCTTTAACAAACCAAAGCACCCTGCGCTTCTCAGCCTCTGCAGAGCAAAAGGATTTATTTAAGGCAGGCTCCACTGTTTAATGGTTCTGATTTGCGTTTTGACAAGTGGATGGTGGAGCTTGGGATGAGGTCCATGTATGTCTGCTTCTGGTCTGTAACACTGCTAGCATGAACTCCTCTTGTGGTAGGTCTCTGTTCTCGCTTCCACTGTGCAGCCCTGTAGGGTTGATGCTGGCATGTGCTCTCCATGGTTTTCTCTTGGAGTCCAAGTGTAGGACTGTCTTCCTTTCACAAGAGTTTCACAGGACACTTGAAGCTCTTTTCCTCTCTTGCTTTCCTCTCCAAGACCAGCCTAGATGCAAGGACTTGCCTTGGTAGTATGTCCTTTGCCTCTGGGAAGCATGTGCTGGTTGCAGGAGGTCTCTCCCCTCCCTTCTGGAAGGCACCCTGCCAAGGAAAATAAACTCTTAAGGCAGAAATTATTACGTTGAGAAGATCATGTGCTGCTGTGGCTGTTTCTGAACAGAATAGCTGGGCATTTCTGCTTGCAGAAATCAACACAGAATAACTTAGGTGGCTGGTGCAGAGGAGAGCTCTGGCTTTCATAGCTTGTGGAGCCAAAGCTGAGAACAGGAGGATCCTGGCAGAGGCTGGGGAGAGGTGCCCCTAATGATGGGGAGGGCAGTGCGGTTGGGAAGGTGTGCCTTGTTTAAGGTGAGGCTGGTAAAATATGAATCAGTCTGTTTGAAGTAGTGATGAAATCCCAGATGAAGGTTTTCTGTAATACCTGGCCAAACAGTCTGGTGTGCTTTAGCTTTCCTTTTTCCCTGGTTAGAACGAGCAGTCCTGACCTACTTTTAGCAGTCACAGTTCTGTTGAATGCTACCCAGTGCTCAGCTGTACCTACAGCAAACACATGCTATCTGTTTTGTTATGTCAGCATTTGAGTGAGAAGCTTCCATCAAACACTCAGCAGACAAGGAAGAGCTGTTCCTGGAAGCAGGACTGTTGATGCATTAAACTCAATTCTGCCACTTCTGTGCACCCTGGCTGTGGCCTTTGCTTTGGTTTCCCAGTCTGCTGAGGCTGGTGCTTGCTTGCTCTGCTGCTGTTGTACATTAACTTTTGTGCTGCGCTGTCAGGATTCAGTTAGATGGTATCTAAACGTTAATATGATAGATAATGCCTTCAGAAATAGTCAGTGAGTCAGGTTCCCAGCTTCCTAAATATGTGATTAGGCAGAGCTAAAGTTACACTCTGCATATTTAAAAATAAATACAATCTATAAACGTACCAGAAAAATAAGAAGTTTAAATACAAGTGTCATCCTGGGACAAATTGGAAAGCTCTGTGTAGCTTGGTATCCTGCCTTTGACAAGAACCAGGAGCAGACATTTAATGAGGGCTGTAAGAAACAGGGCATGTGTAATGTGGTGGGCTTGGTTTTCTTTTCTTTCTCCCCCTCCTCATTGACTCCCAGCTTATGATTATCATTAGGACCCTCCTTGGACAGGAGTTGTATCTAATCATCTGATCTCTCCTACATCTTCTCTCCATTAATTTATGCAATCCCTCTTCTAACTTGTTTGTGTTTCTAGTCTCCATGACATCCTACAGCAGTGAGCTCTACAATTTAATTATTTAATTATGCCTTTAAAATGTTATTTGAAATATTCTACACTCAGTGACAATATCCTTGAGCTGGCTTAGAAAAGTTATCTGTACCTTGAGTGGGTGCTCTCTTGTTTCTGTGTTGTGAGACATGGTAGTCAATTATTCCATGGTTTTAATTTTGGCATTCATGCTTCAGATCTCTTAACTTTTCCCTATCTTCCTCCAGTTGCTTCTCTGTCCAGCTGAAGTCCTACTCTGTTCAAGTCTCTCCTTATATGGCAGCTGCCCAATGCTTTTGATCACCCTCATTGTCCTTTTTGTCCTTCTGTCTCCTTTTTCAGAGGTGGGGAGCAGAACTGCCTGCAGCATCACACTGGTGATGTCTTTTCTTTCCTAATCACTTGGAAGGTTATATTTGCCTTTTTGCTTGACACTAAATACTGAACTGACCTACCAAGTTCCCAGGCTTTCCTGAGTGGTAACAGCAAATTTATGTGATTAGAATATTTGGTGTTGGTTTTGGTATTTATTGATGTCCAAGATACTGTGTAGTTACTCAGGAGTGTACAAGTTCTTTTACTCTTTGCAGACTTTTATGAATTTAATTGTAATTATTTTTTCTTTTCTGTTTTGTTTTAACTAATAAACTTAACCACTTCTGGACATATTCCTCTTCCTACATTGTGGGTGAACATACTGAATGGTACAGATTGCAGAACAAATTCTTGGCAGATCTCACTGATTACCCTCCTCTGATGGGAAACTCTTCTACTTTAGACTTCCTGTCTTTTAACTGCTTATTGAATCATGCTAGGGACTGTAACTTTAATTCCACCATAACTTTCTTTTCAAGAGTCTTAATTGGCAGCTCTTTTAAAATCAGTTTGGTTCATATTAAACAGATTAAAAGCTGTCTCTTTTATCTCAGTTAACTGAAAATGAGAAATCTGCTCTTGGAATTTCCTGAATACTGCAGAGATTTCTCTCTGCTCCAATATCAGTCTGCATTTTGATCAACAATTGGGTTCTTGAACTTTTGCAAGCAAATTTGTTTCTACAGGGGGTGACTGGCTTAAGTTTATAAAGATTTGTGTAGAAAAGGTGGATTTGCTCAGCAGAGTGAATGGGATGGGTAAATTTAGTGAGCTCCTCTTTGCCAGCTGGGCTCTATTACAGCTGGATTAAACCTATCTAGGCACTCTGGATGCACTCTACACATTAAAGGATAGAGAATGGTTTGGTTCTTTTTTTTTCTAACTAGTTGCCTGGAAGAATGTTTGAGTCGCTGGTGGTATTTAGCTGGGTACATACTTGACATGTGATGTGCCAGCTAGAAGAGTAAAAGGTTCTTGGGCAGGTAAATGGAGGGCTGATGGCTTGAACTGGAGAAAGTAACACTCGTTCTGTGTGCAGCATTAGAAATCCAAATGGATAGCTTGTCTGGGTCAGGTGCTGTGAAAAGGGAGTGTGCATCCAGGTCAGGTACCTTAAAAAAGGATGCTGGCAAACTGGAGAGGGCTCAGAGAGCCAAAAGAAAAAATAATTCTTTCTGACTAAAAAAGCTCAGACCATGTAATGTATCCATATCTGCAATCTGGGATTCAGGATGACCCAAAGCTGGCAGGATGTATAGGGAAAGGATTGCCTTATGCTTGACTGTCCTTATATTAGAACTTGGACATCTATTATTGTCTGTTGCTGGAGCCAGGGGTCCTGTGTAGGAGGACCTTTGAGTTAGAATAGCTGTCGTTATCTCCTTGCCCAAGGAGGATTAAGAAGCAGGATTAGTTTTCAAACTCTTCATGCAGAAATCAACTAGAAGCTTCTTTGACTTGGGAGATCCTGTGGCAAGCAGGACAAGGTATTTTCCTTGGGGTAAAGAACCCTCAGGGATCAGCTTGCTGGGTTAAGGTGATAGTTTCTGTAATTTAGGAGCCCTAAGGAAGAGAAAATTAAGTTTTAGTGGAAGACTTTAGTCAGGACCTCATGGGCTAGAGGAAGAGATTGCTTAGTGGCATTCTGTGGTTTGATCATGCAGAAAGGTGGAGCAGGTCCTAAAAAACTCTAATTTTCCAATGTGTAACACTGACAGAAAGTTATCCTCTGGTTGTGTTAAGATATTGAGAAACTAACAGCTCACTTGATTTCCCCTTTTAAAAACGTGGGTACAACATGGTACTCAAGTTCACATTTTGTTTGTGTTTGAGAGGATGGTAAAGTGAAAACTTAGCCCTCGATTTATGGTGACAAACTATCTGAGGAAAGCTGCTTTTAACAGCAAGCAGCCTCTGGTTGCTTTATGTTCCTTGTAAATGTTTGTGTAGTTTGTCTTGATTTATAAAATGTTCACTAACACGGTTAATTGGTAGCTCTTCTTTAACCATTTGTACTGGAAACTTAAACGAGTTCTTACAACATGTTTTCATGTGTGCAAGAGCTGTTTTTGGGGAAATACCTGTCCACTGCTGTCCATTAATTCCAATATGGCTAAAATGAATATTTAAGTAGGCCCAGGGATGCAGAAGCACTTCTAGAAGTTTTTTCCAAAGAACTCTAACAATGCACAAGCATCCTGAAAATAGCAAGAGTACCACGGTGGTGACAAAATACTTTGTGCAATGTTGGTTTAGTGTAACTTCTTCAACCCCCATCCAGAAAAGCAGGTTGTAATGGTCAGCAATAAATATCAAGGCTTTAGAAAGCCTAATTTCCCCAAGTGTTTATCTAATATGTTGTTAATTCTGTAGCCCTAAAGTCCAGATTTTCTCCACCATCCCTGGCTATTTCAGATTTGATGCTTTTTGTCTTTAGAGGTCTTTTTTTAAGTTACTTTGACTTCAGCTTTGGTGGTACTCACATCTCCTATAACAGAGCTCCCTTGTCTCTGCCAATCCTGCTCCCACAGAATGGCTTGGACTTGGGATTCTCCTTGAGGTCAATTTTATTTGTGAAACAGAGGTTTGCGTTCATCTCTGCCAGCAGTGCTTGCTGCAAGTGTTCTTAAACAGCAGAGCTGGGAACTGGCCTGGTAGTAGTAAATAAGACTGGAAAAAAGGTTTATTTATTTAATGGGAATGTCATCTTTCACAGCAGAAAACAGCAAGTCTCTGTTAAGCATATGAAAGTGAGAAGGGAGGCTGTAGTTGAGGGCTTTTGTGCACAAAACACAGCAGTGGTCATTTTCCTGCTGCTGAGGGATTTGAACGTGCTGGAGCATAAGGGTCATCATGCAGCTGGAAGAATTAGGTGTTTAAATTTTAAACCTTTTAGTGCTCTCACTGTGAGTTGGCTCTGCAAATGGTACAGTGGAAATTATAGGTGCAAATTTCAGGAACCTACTCTCCCCCCCCCCCAAGGATAATTCTGCTGTGATTGGCATGGAGTATAAAATCTAGCCTAGAAGTTGGAACATACCTGATCTCTCCGTGTTGGGGGCTAGGATGTGGTGTTGGGGAAATAATCTGAGGACTGCACTGATCTTCATGTGTTGATATGTTGTTAAAATGTGTCCAGTTGAGTTCTGGGATTGTTTCTTTAATACATGAGTGAATCTTCTCAGAGGGGTATGTGAGGTCAGAGAGGTAAAAATAGTGCTACAGAAAACACCGTCTTATTTCCAATTCCAAGTAACAAAATAGTGCCATTTCTCCCATGTTACTGGTTGGGATTTTTTTTTTTGTGGATGTGATATAAATATTCTGTGGCAGAACTGACTAATCCTCTAGGCCTTCTGTTGTGATCCAGATTAAATAAATGAAATTCAGAAGTATCATTTGGATATTAATGTTTTACAGTGCGTTAGAGGCAATGTTCAGAGTATTGTCTGGAGCATTTCCCTATTTAATGGGAATTCATCACAAAATGGAATATTTAAAAAGAATCTTTAAGCCTTGGCAATTGCCTTCAGAATTAATTAAAGGCTACACACTTTTAGTGCAATCTGTCTGTAACAGCTGTGTTATACACTAACAGTGAGCACAGGAAGCAGAATGGTTCAGTAAATCCATAAAGAGCTCAGTAGTGTAGCCTGTCATGAAGGCATCAGATTTAAATGTAGGTTATCCTCCTCCTTCCTGTCCTCCCAGAGAGGCTGTGATGGGTTTAGCTGAAGAGCAAGAATAAAAAACAGGCAGTGAATGCCCATGCTTGACAAACAGCTTGAAACACTGAATCAAAAGATGCTGCTGGTTGCTTTTATCTCAATTTTCATATAGAATGGGAATGTTTCTAACTACTGATAGCTGGCACAGGCTCATGCTTATTTCTAATGTGTTTGCTCACCTAGCAATAAATACAGGTTCATTTCCTAATGGCTCCTCAACAAAGAGCAGCAAAGAGCACTGTATTCAATGTTTATCCCACACTCAGAGAGATTAGAACTAGCTTGTAGAACATGCTGTACTACCTTTTTCCCTTTTTTCTTTCTTTTTTTTTTTCTGTATTTTCAACTGCCCTCTGTTCTCTCAGAGTTGAGAGGACTAGATAGTAGTTTCTAACTTGCAACACCTTTGAGGAATAGCTCTTAAAGTAATTTCTAGGGGCATATTGGTGAATGAAAAAATAGCTTCAGGTCAGAGCTTTGACCACAACAGGATCTGCTTTTGATTGTGGTCTATTGGAAGGGAAGGCTCCTTGCTTTTCCATCTCTTTTCCAGTAAAACACTGTCAGTGAAACATTAGGGACTGATCCAGATCAGAAGGCTTGTGAAAAGATTTGTGTTGCCAGAGTGGTGTCATGCACTGGGTTTTGAGTTCAGCCACTGGTGGCATGTTGTGAACATTACTTCTGCTCCAGCAGTTGTTAATGATGGTGTGTGGTGGACAGAGCAGAGTCTTGCAGCTTGTAGCCAGTATTTCAGAATTCAGAAATTCCAAAGACACATGCTGTTTCTACTGTTGCATTAGCTAGAAAGAAGCTTAGAGATTCCTGTAAGTGGTGTAGTGTAATGATGTCTTGTGATCCTCAGCTGCTTTCAGATCAAAGACTCTCTTCTCCATGTCAGTGTGGCTCTGTCACAATGTAGTCAAGCTCCTGCTGGTGGTCATCAGCTTATTGTTTTGTTTGCAGGCATTTTAAGCTTTGAAACTGGGGAGACTCCAGAGCCAGAGTTGCACAATGAGTGGTCGTGATGTCTGCATGATGGCTGTGCAGAGGTACCAGGGCAGCTGTGTGATTAAAGAGTTCCTTGGATAATGTTTTCTCCAGTAGAAATTGAGGAGTATGCATAAGAAATAAGTCATATGTTGGAACTGGGGCAAGATATCCTCTACTGATACAAACCCAAGTTGGCATTGTTAAGGTAGAGCTCCATCCTTCAGACAGCACATATCTACTTGCTGGCTTTATAAATATCCCTCATCAGGCTTCACAGATAACATCTCCCATGTGATAAGGACCTCTGTCAAGTGCTACAATGCGCTCTCTCACCACCCTGGAAAGAGACTCCGAGGCTAGTTCAGTACTGTTTGCAAGTCTGGGTGAAACAGAGTGTGTTCTTAGCACTGAGAGCAGAAAACACTAAGTGTCCATTATCAGGGCAAACAAAAGCCCCAGTGTGCACAAAACCTAAACACACCACTGGTCCGGTGTGAATCGGCGGCTGTGTGCTCGGGGGAAAACTGCCAGCCTAGAAGCCAGCATTCCTGTGTCTGGGTATATCCTGACAGTGCTACCTACTTACCTACAGTAACCATGTGAAGTGGACCTTTTCCAGAGCTCCACAAAGCCTATATTTAATAACGTGTTGTATTTATAATACCTTCCATCCGCTGGATTTCACAAGGAGAATAATACTCTCAATTGGTCCTTTGGTAGAGCAGAGGTGCCAAAGTTTTCCTGACAAAGGAGCTGGAGAGCAGACTTTTCTGTTTGGTTTGTTGTTTGTTTGTTTTGCAGTAGCAGCAAAATAAAAGACGGATCTAGAGTCTTAGAGTTGTTTTCAGCATTGGTGCTGTGTTTTGTGCACAGTGTGCAGATGTTGTACAAAAGAAGTGTAAGACGCAGTGTGCATGAAGAGAAGTTTGTGACCTAAATTGGTTAAGTCCTGCAATAAATGCTAAGGTGGTCTTTTTCCACCTCTGTGCTCCAAGTGCTTCTGGGCTAATAGCACTTTGAGCTTACCAAGAAGATGCAAGAGGGTTGATGCTGTAGGAGGGAAATGACGATAGTTTTCTTAGCTTTAATTACAAAATTAACATCACCCTTGCGGAGCTGAGTTGCCAAAATGGGTACAGCAGATTACAGGCCAGGTCTGGAAGAGATGCTGTACCCATGAGTTCTGTTGAGCCTCTGGCCCAATTTGGCATCTGTGTAGCTGCATGTAGCTTTGATACCTTGTCTGAAAGAGGGAGGGAGGGAAGGGAATAGATTCACAGCTGTATCACCACCTACTTCTCAATTCAAATAAAGGGGTACTCATAGTAAATTGTGAGTACTTGCAGCTGCTGCCCTTTCTCCATGCGGAGAGCATTGATCTAAATGTCACAGGTACATTTTCACCATGCTGTGGGATTCCACATGCTGTTCAGGACAGTTCCCATCTGTGTCATGGTTTAGGTGGATCTTGGTGGATTTCAAGGGGAGTTCATCTAAAGATCCTCTGGAGAGGAGCAGAACAAGTTAGTTGTGACACCCACCCCATCTGGCCTTGCCTTCACTTTGAGGCATGGGACAGGGAAGGATCCAGGAAGAGGATGTGTTGAGATTGCCTTTTATAGTACTGGTAGAGGTGCTGTGGAGAGATGAGTGCCAATAAGAGACTTCTCCCCCAGAAAGTGGAGTAACAGTTGAGCAGGATAAGGTTGTCTCCCCCTTGCCCAGACATGCTGCATCTGCCCAAGGAGATAGGCACCTACAGGAGCTGTCTTAGCAGGGCTTGAGGGCAGACTGGTGGCCCCAGAGGGGTGGCTGGGTGTCATGATCACTGACTCTTGGGAGGCCTCATCCTGGCACCCAGGTCCTGCTGGGGTAGGTGGTGCTCAGAGAGAGAGACAGCATGGGAAGATTTCTCATGAAGCACTAGTGGGAGAGTTCTAAGTGATAAGAGAGAGAAGAATTAATTATATCTAGGAGCAAAGGGGTTTAGTTTGCTCTGAACTGGATCCCTGCTGCAGTTTGTTTAAACAGTGGTCCTGCAGGTTGTGTTTGTCTTGGACAGTGGTTTGTTTTACTATGGTGTTGCTCGTTAACAATGTATGTGATGTGCTGGCTGCCATAGGAATGTGGTCTTGCCCTTGTGCAGGAGTGTGGTTAAACATGGCTTTTTCTGATGTTACAAGAATAGTGATCAATTTTTGAAACACCTTCTGTTACCACATAGAACCTTTGTCCTTAGGTTATGTCCCTGGATTGATGAATCTGTGCTTTGGAATGTTTATTCAGCAAGTTTAGTACAAGTCCTGGGCTTGTGAAGAGAAGTTTTTCCAAGTACCACCCAGCAGTCTCTGGGAAAGCCCCCAAGAACATTACCTGCAGTATTCCAGCTTCTCTTGAATGCTCTGCCTGTCATCCTGATGTGGAGGTGGCCAAGTGAAATCTCTGATACTTCTGCAAACCTCTTTCTGTTGGTATTTCTTCAGATGTCCAGTGTTGGCCCTTTTGTGTCTAGCTCTGCTTTCTGTGGTTATCTGTGTTCTCTTTGCCTGTCTCTCATAACAAGAGTGCTAGTGAAGAATTTTGATGAGCATTGATTTTTCTCTCCTGGTTCACAAGGAGTCATAACAGCTTTTCTTCTGTTGCAGAGTGTTTACCATGCCTCTGGGAACGTTCTTCTTTCCTGTTCTCTGTTTCCTGGGAGCAGCAATTCCACGGGGGCTGCAATATGTCACATTCTCGCGCAATGCCACAAAATTCCTCCACCTGTCTATGGACTTGGAATCTGGGACCATTTACTTGGGAGCCACCAACTTTCTCTTTCAGCTGACATCAGACCTGCTAATGAAGAATGTGGTCCAGACTGGACCAGTTCTGGACAGTAAAGATTGTCTCCCCCCAGTCTCCAAGCTGGAGTGCCCTCAGGCTCACCACACTGACAATCACAACAAGCTGCTGCTAGTGAACACTGTGCAGAAGGAGCTTATCGTGTGTGGCAGTGTGCACCAGGGAATCTGTGAGAAAAGGAGCCTCACATCCATTGACCACGTCCTCTTTCGACCAGAGAGCCCTGGTGACACTCAGTACGTGGCTGCCAATGATCCCAATATCACCACTGTGGGACTCATAGCCTACTCAAAGGAGGAGGTCCCCTTGCTGTTTGTGGGACGAGGATACACCAGCCGAGGAGTTGGAGGAGGCATTCCTCCCATCACTACCCGAAACCTGAGGGCCCAGGGAGGGGATGTTCAAGCCACAGACTCTCACTCCATTTTCTCCTACGAAGAAACAGCCAAACTGGCTGTGGGCCGTCTCTCGGAGTACAACCACCACTTCATCAAATCCTTCACCTATCGCTCCAGCGTCTACTTCCTGTTCTACCGCCGGGACCTCAAGTCTCAGTCGCGGGAGTACAAGACCTACATCTCACGAATCTGCCTGGATGACTCTCATTACTACTCCTATGTGGAGTTACCTCTGCTCTGCCAGAGCAAAGCCAATACCTACAGCCTCCTGCAAGCAGCCTACATCACCCAGCCAGGAAAAGGCATGGCCCAGGGGCAGCTGGACGCTGAGGGAGAAGTGCTGTTTGCAGCCTTCTCTGCCTGGCAGGCTTCATCTGGCAAACTGAGCGAGGAGTCTGCACTCTGTGTCTATGCGATGGAGGAGGTGGATCGCCTGACCAACTGGACTAGGGATGTTTGCTACATGAGAGATGGGAAGTCAGAAGAAGGGACAGAAGTGGCATATATTGAATACGACGTCAGTTCCAACTGTGTCCAGCTGCCAGCGGTAAGTGGCTTTGCACCTTTGCCAGGCTAAAGAGCAGTCTGCAACATGTTCTTCCGTTGCTTTGTGTTCCTGAAGTAAGCCTGTTTCTCACAGCTAGATGTGGAAATGTGCTTGGGTGAAAAGCCGCTGTGTATAGGCTGCTCCTTTCCCTCTGCAGGAACTGTTGATTAAATGTGGTCTGTCTCATCGTTGCTGCAGCTCTCTGCCCCACATGGACAGGTTTATTTGCAGAGAGACATGGACTTATATGGCAGTGGGGAGAGCATCTGGTGTGACCTAGCCCTAAGGCCTGTCTCATGGCAATACCAGGCAAGAATAATGAAGCTGCAGTTCATGTTGTCCTTTATCAGTGTCTTCATCTTCTGGTCTGCAGTGCAGGGAGGGAGAGGAGTATGTACATATACACCTGTATGTTGGAGAGGGCAATTCAAGGGGTACGCTGGCTCCCTGTTGCTTTTGGTGAGGTACACCTCACAGCAGCTTCCTGTAAGGACACCCAGAAACTAAAAACAACATAACCTTTTAAAACCAAGTGTCAACAAAATCCTGATTTCCTATTAGTCATGCTCAAGGAAGACCTTCTTCTGACCCGGTGATTCTTTGTCTCCAGAGCTGTAAGAGGTGATAATCCTTCTTTAAATTCTATGGCAAAGGCATGATGGGATGTTGCAGGATAAAAATATAAACTGAAGTGGCTGTGACCCTGAATCCTTGCAGTCTGTCAGCCACACTTTCAGGTGCTGTGATATTGGGGACAATGACACAAACATAGCAGCATCATTCTTCTGTGGTGGTGCTGGATGCAGTGGCCCAGTGTAAAGCTCTGTGGTTATGAGTAGCCTGCTTTCACCAAGGGTGTTGCTAGACCTTAGGAGAGCAGCATGTTATGTTGTGCTTTCCTTCTACAGAACAGGCTGTTCAGATAATTGCCTCTTCCCAGCCTAGTACTGCAAAGAGTAAATTGGTACCACAGAGCTTTGGAAATCACTGAGTTTGGATGTGTCGTCCAAAACCAGTTTTAAAATTATAGCTTTCATTTTGGTAGCTAAAGCTAGCTGTAGAAAACTTGTGGGACCAGGGAAGGGTAAAAAGCAGACTTGGTGGAGGATGAATGTAAGGTCAGGAGAAGCATGTAAGAATTGGGAAGCGAGACACTGCCCAGCTTTCACTGTATTTCTTAGCCATGCCCCATGTGTCCTTTGCAGGGCTGCGTGGAAGGATTTTTAGGGCAGCTCGAGGGAGTTAAATGTCAGACTGGTGTGAACAGTTTAGAAGAGTCCTTCATTCTTAATGGTGAATGTACCAGTGGAGAAGTGAGTGTGCAGGGTGGGAGAAAAAGGCCAGTCTTTGCTCTGTGAATCCTGCAGCTCCATCCCAGGGTCCCAGCTGCACGATTTGGCACTAGTGGGCCGAGTAAAGTATGGCATCTTATTACCAAGTGTGTCTAATGATATGTAAATGTCCTAACACACTTTATCCTTCACCATTCAGTACGTGGTAGCGGTTGTCATTAAGATTGTGTCTAACAACACGTAAGGGTTTGTGCCAGCTCCAGCCTGCTCCATTCAGTGCCGACTGGAAGCGGCTCTCAATGACCATTTTATGCAGGAACGGTTTTAACTCGGTTTCAATGGTGGCAGCTTATGCTGTATTTTAAGGATAATGCTAATTAATTTCACATTTTTCTACCTCCAGGCCAGCCTGTGTGCAAGGCATGCCCTTTTCCCTAGTTTGCACAGCCTTCGATTTTTAACCCATCAGGAGGGGCTAAGACTGAGTTTTGCAGTTCAAGACAGTCTCTTCAACTGGAAAAAAGTGCTTGTTTTCAGAAGAATTCCAGAACCAGTTCATTTGTTCAATTTACTGGAGATCCATTGGTCTTGAGATGCTGTTAGTGACTTGGTAACTCAAAGTGTGAAATATGTTTCTGTGAGACTAGGGAAGGCTGCGTATCTCCCATGAGTGTAGCTTTGAAGGTATATGAGTTGTCCTTGTTCACTGAATTTTCAGTCCTCCATACACAGATGCAGATTTGTCCTATTGTCACTTCCCACCTGTACAACACAGGAAGAGCACACCAGAATTCGTGGCAGCAGCTTCATCTGAACTTGCTGCCTCACAGTAGGACAGTGGATGATCCCTGAAGTGTATTTTCTGCTGTGCTGCCAAGATGTTATCCACTGAAAACGATTCAAACAGCTTCTATGTAAATGTATATAAGCACTTCATACAATTATCATGCTCTTAATCCTGTAGAATGGAACAAGTTTCAGATCTTGACTGTGACTAACTGTGCTGCAGACAGTCCCTGTGAGGCCACGGACAGGCTGTGCCAGTGCTGGGAAAGCTTGCACCGGTCACGTTGTTTATGGTAGATAACATCATGTGTGAAGTGACACATCCTTGGCATCACACATAGGCTGAGCACAACTGGGATACAACTATTTCTGACTTGCATGGGGAGGTGGTTCTTCAGTATTTGAAAAATCAGCCTTAGTAGGCTCTGGCATTTGTCTGATTTGATGCAAAGGTTGCAAAAGATAGCTAGGATCCCATTTAAAATAAGCATTTGATGCTTTTGAGCATGGAAGTTTGGCTGTTGTCCATCTCCTAATAAATCTTACAGGAACAGGACAACTATAGAAATAGAAATCTTTTCAGTTACAAGAACGTGATTGGAAGAAGCTTAAGAATCAAATGAGAGAGCTGATAAGAAAAATACATCTGCCACTGAAAATGAATGATAGCTAGCTTACAGGACTGTAAAAATTAACAATCATTAGAAGTTGTAACCTCCTCTGAGGCTTTTAAGTCAGAGCTTTACAACTAGTGTGCGGAAAAATCAGTTGAATTAGTATCTGAAAGGAAAACAATAAAGCATCAGAATGAAGGTAGTGCTAGTCTGACTGGTATGGCTTATTAGGTGGAACAGCTGTCAAGCCTTGCTTCCCTGCTAAGATAGCAAGACAGCTGAGAAGTAATAGAGGTCAGCAGGTTAAATGTATTTTACTGTGGGATTTCCATAGACCTTTTAGTTCGTACAGTTAAGTATTAAAAAAAATCCCCAAACAAATAAACAAAACCCAAAAAAACCAAGGGGGGGAGGGGGAGGGAGGGGGAAAAGGGACCAAAAAAAACAGAGAAAGGGGAGGAAAGGAAGGAAATAGTTCTGGTTTTCCATGGGTTTGGCGAGAGATGAGCAGATGCCTCAAGAATGCCAACTTGTGCTGTTATCATTGACCTCCAGCAGGGTCAGCTCCATTGCCTAGTGCCGGATGGTACCGTGCAGCTCTGAGCTGCCAAATGCAAAGCCATGGACACCAGACAGAATATGCAGCCCTGCTCACAAGGAGTCTAAATTCAACAACGTTGCCTGAGGCAAGAGAGGGAGCTGGAGTCGGTGTGGATTGCTCAGTTAATGTTTGCTCCACACACAGCCTTGCAAGGGTAATTAGTAAGGGGCTGGAGAGGAGCGTGAAAATGTTATGCATAAGGGATTTGATGATGGGAAGTCATTAGTTTTCACAGGCCACATTGTTTAAAGATAAGCCCCGTGATTGGTTTAAAAATGGTGGTTTTAATAGTAATTGTTGTGTGAGGAATCCTGCATTGTCTCCAGGAGGATAGTGTAAAATTGTGTGCACCATAAAAAGTGGTCTTTAGAAAGAGGTGTGGAGAAAGATGCAAAGTAACAGAGGAACTATTCTAGACAAGACTGAGTCTGTTATGCAGGAAAAAGAGGAATCACAATGGGATATCTTCTCTCTATGCATACAAATAGTAAATAAGTTGACAGCTATCATTCTCTCTTAACATTCAGTAAGTGAAGGTTTGGTAGGACTGGGAGGGATCTGACTGGAACAGAAGGATGACTGTTTGTACAGTGCTGTGGAGCTGATGTTCGGAAACCTCACAAGACTTGAAAGAATTGAAGCAGTTGTGTGGAGACAGCTCTTGTTTTGGCTGACTTTTTGTGGGTCTCTGGTTGTATGTGCTCTATGATTTCTATATGCAGCTAGTAGGCTCTTTGGAGCAGGTTATGCTCCACCCTGTGTTTATGTACATCTTGATGCTTTGTACTTCAGGCTTAGAATTAGTAGGTAATACAACAAAACCTCACTCTTTGCTGGAGGTGGTGCTTGTGACCAGGTGGTTTTGCACTGGAAACAGGAATTCTTATCTCTTTGTTCTGAAGAATACAATGAATCTTCCCCAAAGCTTTGTCATGGTAGTATACAGCCAATAATGTTTTTTTTAGAGAACTTGAGTTTAGTAGAGTTTCAGTGCATTTCATTACTGATGCTGCATGGACTTATGGAAATGCCTGCAGGATTCAGCGAGTACAACCAGACAGCATTCCTAGACTAATTATTAAAATCTGTTTTCTTTTACTTTCAGTAAAAAAGGCCTAGACAGGTTCAAGGCTGAACTTGCTGCTGGGACCACCTGTTTAAAGAATTTGGGTGGAAGAGGATGGTGGGAAGCGTTAAAGGTACTAATGTTCCTTGTCTCTATATTTTGGTACTGATTTCCCTATTTTTTCCACTCCCCAAAAAAAGGACACTCTGTATGCATACCCCTGTGGCTCTGACCACACTCCCAGCCCCATGGCCAGCCGGGTGCCCTTGGAAGCAGCCCCACTCCTGGAGAAAAGAGAGGCACGTCTGACAGCTGTGGCAGTGAATGTGGAAGATGGTCACACGATTGCTTTTCTGGGAGACAGCAGAGGGAGGCTGCACAAGGTATGATCTAGATGCAACAGGAAGTAAACAGCTATAAAACTAATTGACTGTGCTCAGATGGAAGGGGCATAAAGGCAATTTTTCTTGTCTCTTTAATAGGAACCTGACTTCACAAGATCCTAACTATCAGATGGTGTCTTTTTACACTGTACTGACTGTTGAGAATGTGGGTGCACTGAACAATGGTCATGTTTGCCTTTGGTTACATCTGCACTGAGCCAACGTCAGGGCTAGTGCATCCTGTGTGGCTTCCATGCTTCGTGTGGCTGAAGTTACTCCACTGAGATTTTGGTGGGAGGTTGAAATACTTAGACACAGCAATGGTTCCAACTTGTTCCTCACGTAGCAAGGATGACTGCTGCTATGACACTTTGCCTGCACACAACTGTGGCTCTCTTGCAGGTGTACTTAGGAGCAATGGGAGATGCACACATATATACTTCTTTACCTATCCAGTTAAATAGTGCGGTGAGTGGAGACTTGCTGTTCGACCAGTTGCAGGAGCACCTCTTTGTCATGACCCAGTCAATGGTAAGAGTGAGAAAATTCCTTCCACAGAAGATCTGAAAGCATTTGAGGTCTAGACAAACTACTAATGGGAGTGGGAGAGACAGAGGAAGTGTGTATAGCTAAATCTATGCTGGGCAGCAGCTGCCTGCCAGTCTGATTTACAGAGACTGCAGACAGGGCTTTTGCAAAACCTGGTGGAAACAGGGAGGAACCCTAAACCGTGGCCTGTTTGCATGTGCATTTCCCTAACTCAGTCAGGCGATGGAGGAATGTGAACTGCAGGCTTACAAAAGCCTGCTCTGTTGACATGAAGACAAGGGATTGCAAATTCCTGGTTTCCTCTGTGGTGAGCAGGAGCTGTTTGGACAACAGTTTGCGTCTCCATCTGAGCAGAAGAATGTGAGCCTTCTGAGGACACAATTAATGTGACCTGTCTTGGTTTTGCAAAAGATGAAAAAGAGAAAAGGGAGATTTTCTGTAATTAAAATTGTAGCACTTCTCCTGTTTTTAATCAGCTAAAAGATAGCAGAGATGCACCCTGTCTGGGTGTATAATGGCAGTCTTGTAGGTGAAATTGGGCTGAGTAAAGAATCATGGTGGCACCTCTCCCTCTTCTGCATCCTCTAATTCTGTTTGTGCCCAGTGGCAGTTGGAGGAGAAGGCATTGCAGTGCCTCAGGCTCTTGGAATATTGGTGTCTGTTGAGTAGGGGATCCAGCTATGGATGCTTTACTCAAGAGGATTTGTGCAACACCACTTATATCAGCTCCTTGAGCTGGATAGGAAAGGGTCCTCCTAGCAACAGAAAAAGCAGCCCTTGATTTCCTCTAAGGAAAGAACAAATTGAAACATAGAAGTATAGTGCGAAACTCCTGCTTCCCTTCACCCTCCCAGTGCACTTTGAGGTGTTGAGAAATTTAGTAGCAGTTCAAAGGAGTTGAAATCATTGAGTGGAAGATGATTATGGAAATCTGAAATACATATATCCTTAACAGTAATTGTTCTGTCATTTTAAAAATGCAAATGACATCATTTACTTAGCAACAGTAATAGATCAGGGATTAAAAGTTGATATTTCAAAGTAATTGGCAGTGCAGTAGCTGAAGTGTAGTAGCGGATTAAAGAGAGGGCAAGAGACTGGAATCATTAAGGACAGCAAGTTAAAGCAGAAGTGCTTTGCAAGCAAAACTTAAACCTCAGATGAGAGAAGCTTTTTTGCTCTGTGTCGATCAAAACTCAGTCTACATTCAGTCAAAATGATAATTCTGCCAGACAGAGCTGGTGCAGATGCATTCAGAGGCCTCAGATGAAGCTGCTGTCTCCAGCTTAAGTCACCTTTATGTCAAGAGAGACGGTCTCTCATGATAGTGTCCAGAAAAGCAAAAGAGTGAATGGTATCCAGTCTGCTGTTCTTTGATCTACTCTGTTAAAATGCAGGTTTATCACTAAATAAAGTCTCCTTGCCAAAAGTGTCCCAGATAACCCATTCACAGCAGTACACTTTGTTTGCCTCAGTGCCTGATGTTTAGATGCTTTTCACTGATATGTGAAATGGCTGTTCAGATGGGCTCTGGAAAGTTGATCTTCTCTATTTTTATGCAGTGTTGGAGATTAAGAAGCTGTTTCAGCAAGCATGTAGGTGATGGTACTTGTGAGTTAGGCAGAATAAGCCATAGACCTGGGGCTGTTTTATGTGCTGTGTTTTCACTAATTTCTTTCTCCAACAGGTGGTAAAGGTTCCCATAATGGAATGTTCCCTGTATATGGACTGTGAATCCTGTCTGGCACTGAAAGATCCTTACTGTGGCTGGTGTGTCCTTCAGGGACGGTAAGTTAGATCCCTGTTGACCTGCAAGGATTTTGGAGGGCAGGTGCTTAGAGATTGTCTTCACTTGCTGTCTTCCTTGTGTCTGTGTATGTCTGTGTGTCAGGATGTAGTTTATTTTAAGTTCCTTTATGGGATATTTTCTCTAACTTACCATTCCTCTGTCTGCCTCCCTAAAATACTACCAGCAGTAACATTTGCACACAAGGGTATCTTTCCATTGCTTTCTGGATCTTTGGTCACCACTTGCAGTACTCCTATCCAGTGGATTTCAGCCTGGTTTTAGTCTGCAGCTCAAACTCCCTCATTTCAAATGTAGAGAAACAAACTTTTCACTCCTGCTGTTCTTTTATTTAGCATTCTTTTTCGCTTACTTCTCCCCTACTGATGTTGCTTAATGCAACATGGTTTATTTCAGTGTGCCTATCTACTTGCTACCTCTCTCCCTCTGTAAAATGCCATAGGAATGGCCCCTGAAGCCAAAAATCTGCTGACCCATCTATATTTTGGTAGCAGTTCATCCTCTTGTTGAAAGTGGTGGGAGGCTGGGTTGTGTAGCTGCTTCCCCAGTATGCTAGCAAGGATATAGACAGCCACTGTCAGCTTGGAAGCTGAATGTGTCCTGCTAGGGCTGCACAGATCTCTCACAAGGCTTCTTCCTGTTTCCCTGTGTCCTGCTAGGGCTGCACAGATCTCTCACAAGGCTTCTTCCTATTTCGCTGCAGGTGCAGCCGTCGCTCCGAGTGCTTACGGTCCAGACTGAGTGAGCAGTGGCTCTGGAGCTTTAACTCTACACAGCAGTGTCTGTCTGTCCAGTCATTAACTCCAGCCAACATCAGCAGAGAAGAAAAAAGAAATGTGAGTGGTGATGATTCTCTGAGGATGCTCCAGCATACAGAAAGTCCCCTGCAGACTCTGAGGAGGCCCAAATCTTCCTGTTGCTTTCAGTAGGGTACTGATCACTGAGCCTTCAAGCACGTCTGCCTCACATAAGAGACTTAACAGCTTGTCTGTCTCCAGAGATAATTTCACAGAATGACAGAATATATCTGGTTGGAAGAGTCTTTTCCCCTAAAACAAAATGTTCTTGCCTGTTAAGAGTTTACTGGGTATTCTGGAGTGTTTTATGGCTGCTTGGATGGGGTCCATCCTTGTCTTAGTATCTACAAGGTGCTTGTGTCTATGGTTTCACAGTGTTTCTAACACTTGCTGTTAGGAAGAACTGAAAGGATTTACCCAAGATTATGGCCTCAGTCTGGCATCTGAGAGCTGGTAGAAAAGCTAAGAAGGTGCTGCAGTGGCAAGAACCTGCCTTTTGCTAAATACTTGGGCAAAGGGGGTAGTTGCCAATTGCTTGGTGAATACCAAGTTCACTTGGAGAATAGCAAGAGAGATGCTCAGTGGAACAGTCAGTCCTAGGAGGCATTACAGGACAGTTGGGTATATATGTAGCTAACTACTTTATGGGGTTCTTACTTTGAAGAAATAGAACTAAAAAATTAGTTGAAATAAAGAAGAATGTGTTAGAGGGCAAATTATTTACTGGATGTTATTGAATTGGTAGATATTCCTGGCTATCTCAGACTTACCTTCTCTGCGTGAGGAAGAATTTTACTCATGTTACTTCGAAGATTATGAAAGCCCAGCAGTTCTGACAGAGTCAGGGATCATGTGTCCTTCTCCAGATCCAAGCCAAGCACCAGCTTTGCCAACAGGAGCAGGTTAGTGAAATGCTTTAAATGGAGCGTGATAGCTCTGATAACATTGTTGGGAGAAAGTACACTGTAGGTCCATCAGATTGCCAGGATAACAGCCATGAATGTATGTGGTCTGTCAGCAGGTGTTCATTTCATTCTGTCATAATATCTTGTTGCTTTCTACTTGTGTCTCACACACATCCTCTGCTATTTTGGGCTGTTGCCAAATTCCAGTGCCAAATTCTGGTAGTTGGAAAGGAGATCCTGCTGAAGGGTTGTATGCAAAGCTGAATATGATCTGAAATGCGTTCTAGAGTGGTGGATGGCTTGGCAGCTTTGTCATAAACTTATAGAGGTTCATTGAATAATTCTTTCTGTTGAATAATTCTTTATTATTTTAATCAACCAAACCTTCTCAAAATTCATATACTAGTGGGAGAGGAAGTACATGTATGGGAAGTCAAGAAGAGACCCACAGTCCTTAGTGAGAGGTAAATCTGCAATGCAGAATAACCTCAGAAAATACAGAATCAGCCTTCTATTATGGTGAACAATAACTGACTGAGTGTTGCTAACTGGTTACTCTAAAGAACCTGGGAAGTTCTCAGTTTATAGTCTTTGCATTGGATTTTACCCAGCTTGTCAGTGTGAGCTCAGATGAACTGATCTCTTGAGGGAGCTGCTTCATCTGAGGTAAAAGGCAGGTGCCAGATGGGAAGCGTTCCACACGATTCACCCAAACGGCTAAACAGACTTTCTGTGCAAGTATGCAGCTGGCTAACAGGTCTGAAGGAGGTCTGAAGCAATCTCCATTGGCATAACATGACAGCAGAGCACAGCTAACACCCTCATTCAATGTCAAACTCCTTCATTTTCAGTATTATTTTCAATATTGTTATATCTGCCCTTCACATTGCTTTAGTCTGGAGCAAACCAAGCAGGTTCTCCATTCAGGGTGGTCAGACACATGCCTCTGCAGGTGGAGTGGGCAGGATTGGCTTCCCTGTTTAGCTCTGCAAATGTGGGCCTGAATGTAAGCACAGTTGTGAAAAATCAGTGTGGATAAAGCCAGGGTCTAGTTCTCATTATTCTGGACTTTGGGTATTCTTAATGACTTATTTCAAAGTCAGTCTTGCTTTTGCCTCAAGATTCCATAGATGCTTTACCTATGTTACTTTCATATGGCATCTCTGAGTTGCTTCTGTTTTGCAACCTAAGCTTGCTCGTGGGTGGTTTGTGTCCATTTGATCTATTTGTGTTGCCCTTTTGCTTCCACAGCTCTTCTCCCACTCAGTGAGCTATGCCCAGGTGCACTCAGAACAGAGTTTTCCTGTGTTAACTGTGTCAGCTTTTTATGTGTTCTTCTGTTATTCAAGACTTCCTCTCCCCCTTGCTGTTATTGCTGGCCCTTCTTTGCATGGCTTTTGTGCTCTGCTAAGATGAATTTGAAGCTGGTACCAAGGATTGTGCACTCCTCTCTAAATGAGGTCTCATCAAGGCCTTAGAAACCATCAATTTCCTATTCCTACTGATAATACTTTTCACAGCTCACTAAAATATTAGCCTTTTTTCAGCTTTGTTTAAAGGTAAAGCTCATCTGTCACTTGTAAGCTGTTGAGCTCCAAGCTGATAGCAGAAACTCTTGCTCTCCCTTTGCAAGTGCTTCACCTCATCTTCTCTACTGTTGAACAGCATTATTGGCAGTCATGGACTTTTTGGAGAAAGGAATATTTAGAAGTATGGTATCACAACCCTGAAATCCTGGGGGGAATTAGCTTGTCCACCACTGCCAAATGCAATCACCTGCATGAATGTGATGGGAGCTGACAGTACTGCAGTGACTCCTGCCTCCAGCTGCATGTGATACCTTTATTTTTCTCCTAATTATGGGTTTTCATACATACCTCATCATCAGCTGTTTTGCTGGCATATTGATTCTCCTGTTCACTATCAGAAACCCAGTTTAGGCCTTACTGATCCTTCACCAGACATGTTAACTGTTTTGTTGTGAATAGAGCTTGCTTGCAAGAGGAGGTCTGAGTTCTGAGAGAGGAACGATGGACAAGCTTTTTGTTACTTATTTTTATAGCAAACTGTCTCACAGAAATGGCAACTCCTGGAGCTGAGCAGAGCATGCAATACCCTCCCATTATTTGGAGAAGTAATACCCAGCTCTAGGGTTGGGGAGGTACTTGTCTGGAACAAGATTAATGAGCTGTTTAAATGTTGTCATCTGCAAAATATCTCCTTCAGGCTCATGCTATCAGCTGCAGTAACTTTTGAGCATATCTGCAGCTATTTGGCATATCAGAAAACAGTGATGTCCCTTCCCAAAGAGAATTGGGCTATCATGAGGCTTTTAGCTGGTGTTAGGCCTGGATTTAAAGCAGATAAGCCTTCAGTCATTGCAAGTGAGATTGTAAGTCTTACAAACCTCTTCACTGGCAGATGTCTTAGTCTGGACATAGAACAAAGATCAAGGTGAAGGCAGTACATGAAGGACATGTCAGTTCTAAGGGTTTAGTTTTCCCTTGGATGACAAAGGAAGACAATAAGCTTTGTGCCTGGAATCTTCCTCTGATAGAGAGATGGCAGTAGAATTATAGCAGATAAAGATGGAGGGAACTTCAGACTAGTCTGTCTTCCCATGGGTTGGCAAGAGCTGTCATGAGCTACTCCTGACAAACTTGTCCAACCTGTTCTTAGTGTCTGTAGGATAATGCAGTGATTGAAATGCTAGAGGCATGGATGGCAATCTGTCTCCATGGTTGACAGTGGCTCTCCTACAGCAGGTTGTGTCTCTTAACAATATGGCAGAATTACAGTGACTCCATTTCTAAGCAATTTTTATCTTCATTTTCAGATCATGTCACCATAAAGCTCGTAGTGCGTTTCCATGACATCTTCATTGCTTCTGTGGACTTCTCTTTCTATGACTGTGCTGCAGTGGCCCTGCTATGGAAATCAGCACCGTGAGCACCTGCTTTTTCTTGTCTGTAGCTGTAGAGAGGTTGTCTGTCCCTTCCTGGATCATCTTAGCAGCTGCTTTTCTGTCGCTGTTCCAGGTGTCAGAAGTGTGTGAGCAGCCTCTGGGGATGTAACTGGTGCATCCAGCAGCACCTCTGCACTCACAAAGCAGCCTGTGAGGAAGGAGCCATTATCTACAATGAAAGGGTGCGTCTCCTACTCAGTCCTAGTCCTATGTGCTGCAGCCTCAGTGAGCTGCAGTGAGTCGGATCTCATATCAGGTGAAACAGTAGCTGTGTGTCACATCAAGCAAGGAAGTGAGCTGTTGGAGCAAAGCCTCCCCTTGAAGCAACACAAGGGGACATGGACATCTGTGTCCATGATGTCACAAGGCCTCACTACGCTTCTGGGGAAGTGCTATCAGGTGAAGCAGGTCACCTTTCTCCTGGGCTTATCCAGCCTGTGTTTTCAAAGCAAGGGGCAAGAGCAAGCTGGCAGGGAGGCTGGAAGTAGGGAGGGGGAACAGATGCCCAGTTTGTGGCTGCCACAGTGGCTTTGCAGTTTTAAAGAGAACAAAGGCAGATAGTCCTCCCTCTGAGTGGAGGCAAGTGCAGGTGTCTGTGGGAAGAGGGAATGTTGCTGAATCTTCTGCATTGTGAGCAGTCCAAGACAAGATGGCATGAGGTGTAGCTCTCATGGAAATCCAGAGGGTGAAGCAGCCTCTTGCAAGCACTGCTATGGGAAGTCATAAGGGGTGTTTTCCTGCTTCCATTTTAGTCTGTTTCATTTCTTTCTCTCTTCTCACCCCAACATGTTTGTTTCCCTTCAGGCCCAGATCCCAACCTCGAGTGTATTTCCTTCTTCAGCAGCTCCTCTCACCAAGTCATCAACCACAGCCCCAACCATGGCCACAAACCCCATCACTCCTGCTGTGCATGTGGTGCCAAGCACTGTGCCTCCCACAGAGCCCAACCACGTCACGTCCTCTGCAGCCCCAGATGTGATGACTGAGCCTGCAGAAACCCTCAGCTATACATACTTGACTCTCTCAACTGAAGCAGCCTCTCTCCAGGCTGTCACAGAATCCCCACTACCACCACCAGCAGACAAACCTGCTGTCACTGTGCCAGAGACAACTTTTCCTGCTACATCTGTTCTCACCAGCCCATCCAAAGCCATGGATGACTCAGCCATGCCCACTGAAGGACCAGCCACTGCCCGGGAGCCACGGCATACCGACCCATCCACCACACTAGTTGGTAGCCCTCTGCTTATGTCTGCAGCAGCAACACCTTCCCCTCATGTCACCAGTTTCAAGTGGCCTCCAAGTTCTTTTCCTACCACAGAAGCACTGACATCTGCCATCCCATCTCCTCAAACCCCTAGCCAGGTGCCAGAGGGCCCTGCTGCCTCTGATGTTTCTCTGAGATGGCTGGGAACTGAACTACCTCCTTCAGAGCTCCCATCATCAGCTCCTCCAGGCTGGCTGCTGGAGGAAGGCACAGAGCTCCAGGACACCGAGGACTGGATGGATTTGCTGCAGGCTGAGAATGACACATCTCCCTTCTCTGCTTCCACTCTTCTGTCGGGTGATGGTGATTCTTCTGAGAGGGATGTCCCTGACTTTCCCAGGATACTCCACCCTGACCTCGACTATCAGTATGATGCCCCTGAATTTTGGGAGGAGGTAAGTTGCTGGGCTTTGAAATTCAGTCTAAGGCTGTAACACTTAGAAATTTTCTTACAGATTGCTGTATGTATTTCACTATGCAGGAGAGATTGTGCCCTCCAAAAATGTAGAAGCTGACCACTCTAATGTGTGGAATGAGAAGTGTTGGCCTGAGGAAAGAAAGTGTACATGGGGTTCCCAGGTCTCATAGAAATGCTGCTGATGTGAATGTGGCAGCTGCTGTGATGTCCAGTGTATTCACAGCTTTCTGCTGTTGTTTTGGGCTATTGCAGTGCTGTCTTGTAACTTCATGGTAAAGAAGCACAGCCATGTCATCGTTCAGGCAGGGCTTGTTTCTTTGTTGGCATGTTAGGCTCTGATTCCCTGTATCAGAGCCATGGAGGTTTCTTTAATACCTGTGTTTGTTTTCAGAGTGAAGAGCTTAGCTGGGGTCCAGATGCATGTCCCTGTGTACAGGGAATCCAGGGTTCTTCACTGTTTCCAGTCAATGTGGCAAGGAAGATAACCCTGCTGGGAAAGAACTTCCACCTCTATCAGGTAGTCAGCTCAATGCCATCAGTGCTGACAAACCATATGAATGCAGAGCACTGTTTGGGCACCCTGTCCACTGGAGTGCTAAAAATACATGTAAGACACAGTGGTGGCTCTGCCTAGGTTTCTCCAATTTGTAGAAACACCCAGAGGAATGACCTACTTTTGTGAATAAAGAATTACATAGCTACATTTATTGGCGGGTAGGCAGTCACCCAGAGGAAAGAGTACAGGTGTGCACCAACCTGCTGGAGAAGATCTGCAAGCATTTGGGTTGAGCTGCACCTGTGCTGTAAATGGTAGCTTTTGGAATAACTCCCTGATGAAGCTCTGCTGATTGTTTGTGTCTCCATAAGATAAAAATAAATAATGTGTTCCCTTTCCTTTCTGGCATGCTCAGGTTAATGTGGCCATTCCTGTCATACCTGAAACTTCTGCAATGGGGAAAACCACCCTTGAAAGCTGTTTCTTGGGTGTGCCTCTGATAAAAGTTCTCTTTGCTTCTCAAAACAGAAGGCTTATTTAGTAACCTTTTACAAACAACTGCCTCTGCAGCCCACAGACTAATGGTTACTTCATATGTTAAACCTGATATACTGCCCTGCTTAGAGGAGCAGAGCTGGTTACAGATGCATATCCATCTTTTTCTTACAGGAAGCATCTAAGCAAGTCAGTGGAAGATTTACTGGAGAGAGGGAAGAAAAATACATTTAGTGATTTTTGAGGTGCACTGCCCCTGGTGCATGTGCTCCACTCTTCATTTCCAAGCCAGTGTTTCACACACACATACAGGCATCACTTCACAGTCCTGCTGGTTTTCCTGTCGTTCCTGCTGTGCTGAGGCCTCCCTGCACTGACACACGTGCTCCTTTCTAGGTGTTCTGTGTTGACTTACCTTTCATACATGGAGGCAGTGACAGCATAGAGAGCAGAGAGCCTCTGAATATAGCTTAGAGTTGGCATAGCAAAGGGAGTGAGGAGCACACTGCTTGCACAGAAAGTGGCTTGCCAAAAGGCACTGAATTGGAGAGACAGGAGTATGCTGTCTTGTAGTAGGAAGCTCTGTGTGGTGGAGGAGTGGTGCCATGTGTATCTTGTTTGCAGGACCATCAGTGGGACTATGAGTGTGTCCTGAATTTGGAGGGGAGGACAGTGGTGATGGATGCTTATGTAGAAGGAGAAGAAACAAACCAGTCCCTCTGTTATATCACCTGCCAGATGAGCCAGGTGAGTGCTTGGAATATGATGCAGTTTTAAACTTCACACTACTGCCTGTTTTGCCTAGCAAAAACAGCAGGCTGGAAGGCAAGCTCTAGGGAAAAGAGCATGTTTTGCAAAAATATTTGTAGACTGTTTAGCACTGTGAGTCCCTCATCTGTGATGATGCTGCCTGGCAGCACTGAGATGATCTTCAGCTTGGGGAAAATTGAACAGTCTGAGGCACACGACCTGTTGATGCGTTTGCTATGGTATGGGGAGATGCCATCCCTGAACCACCCCTCGCTGCAACCTGCCAGGACAGTGCCACTTCTGCTCTGGATTGTAACTTCTTCTGTGATGGTGGTTCTTTTCTGAAAATAAAAAAAGTTATTAATACCAGTTTTGTACTAGGTGGGGGAACTTAGGGCAAGATTTGCAAGTAGAGGTGATGTTTTTCCTTAACAACTCATATAGCTAAAGAGGGGAACAGCATAGGTTCTAGTGCACATGAGCCCTGAAAACCGCTTGTAATCCTACATCTTGAGCTCTACTGAAATGACAGCAATGACAGCTTGAGCAGTTTCCTGAGCAGGTGGCTTGTAGATAGGAATTATCCGTTTAGGAGAGCAGTTAGGAGGTTAGACAAGCATTGCTGTGAGCACATATTTGTTTTGAGTGTTTACTGTAGTGAACCAATGCCTGCTGTGCTTGCTAGAACAGAATTGTGACTCCGAACCAGTGAGAACAGTGCTGTGCTGCCATTGCCTCAGCTAATGCTGCTTGTATGTCCACAGGAAGCTCTGTGCATAGGCTGCATGTGATGGTGCACAATGCAGGGTGGATGCTGATGCTTTTTGCCTATTCATCTGGCTTGTTTGTGCCTCTGAGTCCTTTGTCTTGATGGTCTTTGTCTTTGCAGTACAGTTACACAGCTCCTCAACTCGAATTTAACGCTGTGGTGTTTGTGCAGAGGCGACGACACCTTCGAGTGGACAGCGCTGCAGATCTTCATGGTAGGAATGCAACACTTCCCTGGCAAAAAGGCAGCAGATGAGGTGAAAAAGAATTGAGAAATCTTCAGATGAGGCTTTTTGCATCTGTAGTAGTCCTATCATAGAATATATCTGGTTGGAAGAGACCTCAAAGATCATCCAGTCCAACACTAAACCATGTCCCTAAGCACCAGGTCCACATGCTGCTTTAACATTCACAGGACTGAGGAAAACATACAACCTCATTTCTGCTGCTTGTCGCAGGGGAGGAAAGAGGGAGGAGGGTTCTGTGCAAGGTGCCAAGTTGCTGGATTATTCTGCATCCCAGGGGATGCTTGCAGATGCCTCTGAATTTTTCTTCTTTGCAGTGACTTTTTACAACTGCTCTGTGGGACACGCTGATTGTAGCCGCTGCCAAACAGCTGACTCCAAGTACAACTGTGTTTGGTGTGGAGGAGACAACCCCAGTTGTATCTACAGGGGGTCCTGCAAGGAAGAGATAGAAGACCTGTGTCCAGCACCTCTCATTCATTCTGTGAGTAGCTTGCTCCTTAGTACACTGCACCAGGGGTAAGAAGGGCTCCATTCTCCAGCTGAAATCAGAGTGCAATCAGTGCAGCTCAGTAATATGTTGGTCATCTGAAGAGCAAATTAATCTCATTCTATTGTGAACTCTCTGTGTAGTGAGGATGTTGGACTTCTGTACTGGGCTTTCACTTTGCTGATAGAGAACAGTGGGAAAAGATGCATTTCTATCTTACATGAGCTGAACCCATCATGCCAAAAGGAGCAGAATCATTCAGGAGCTGGGAAAGGGTCCATAGATTGGATCCTCCATCTGTCCCAAGCCAGACCCTAAAACAAGTTGGCCCAGCTGAGGCTGAGCCAAAGGAGGGCAAAACCTTGTGCCAATAGCACAGCAAGGATGACAAAGGCATGATAGGTTACTGGAATTAATTATTTTTGTCTGTTTATTTTAAATGTTTCTTGCTAACTGCCACATGATGAGTGTGATGAGTGTCTGTAGCCATGTGTCCCTTTTGCTGTCAGCTTGTTCTCCCTCCAGTGGCACACAACATCCACGTGCTGCATCTTGTCTTAGTTTATCTTGGGTGCTGCTCAGGGACAGAGCTTTGACGTTCGTGCAGCATGCAATTCATTGTCATACTGATGCTGAGGGGGAATGGTGCTTGCTGCTTCAGTACTAGTAATGTGTATTGGCTTGTGCATTCTCACTCTTCAGCAGCCCTGTGCGTGGTCAGCATGTTGATGAGAAGGCAAAGCAGATCAGTCATTTGCCTTACAGGTCTATAGTGGATTGTCACTTCTGGGGAGACTGCTGGCAACAGTGAGTGATGGGAAAGAAGGCTCCAGCTGTGGTGGTCTTTATGGCCTTTCTTCTGATGAGAGTGCAACCTAACAGCAGTCCAAGCCAGTAAAAGGAATTCATAGCAGTGACCTGACCAGGCAGAGTTTGCAATGGGGCAGCTGAAGGGCCCTGTGCTATAGATCAGCTGCCAGACTGCAGAGCTCTGAGATGCTGTGACATTTACACGTGCGCGGATGTCTTTGCAGGTGTACCCCCTGTCTGGACCAGTGGAAGGTGGCACTAGAATCACCATCACTGGCTCAAACCTCGGGCAGAAACATCAAGACATTGCAGAAACTGTCACTGTTGCAGGAATTCCCTGTGCCGTAGATGCTCAAGAGTATGAGATCTCTAGCAGGTAGAGTATCTGTGAAACCTCCTCCCAGAGGCAGGCACTGGCTTTTCCTTGGGCTGCTGACATCAGCCTGAGATGTCATTGCTTTGCTGCAGCAGGTACTGAGCCTTGCCCATTCCTCAAGGAGTGCCCTTGAGTAAGGGCACTGTCTGCTTAGTTACTCAGGCAGTGACCTCAGAGAGATAAGGTTGTGTACAAGGTGATGGCCAAACAGCACTGCTGTACACCAACCACAGTGCCAGTGCAGAGCCCACAGCCCAGTTGGATCAGGGAGTCACAAGCTCAGAACCACAGAGTTTCATGAGTGTCTCTCCCAACACAGGGTGATTTCAGTAAAGTGAAGGACATGACTTATGCAAGCGTCACTGCTAGGTGAATATCCTGACCATGTTAACTCAGGGTGAGGATGGAGATACAGCCTAGATTCTTGCTTCTGCTTGAGTGGGCATACCCTTGAGCTGTCATTCTTCACTTCTAGCCAGAATTCTACCTCCCAGGAACAAAGCCAATGAAAGGACCCTCTCAGCCAGGAACAGACCATGGAGTCCTGGTGGACCCTGTGCCACTCTAGTGTTGGCTAGGAGCACCTGGCAGGTCACACAATGCTGGTGTAAAAGTAATGGCTTAGGAGCAGGATGAGAAGGAGAAAGACCTGTACTGCTCAGTCTAGCTAATGTCAGTGATAGAGAACTGGGTGACTGGTGTATCTGGCTAAGGCAGAATCAAGAACAAGGCAATGTAGTCAGTTATTGAAAGGTGTGACTGGGGAGCAGCTAGGAAGCAAGGAGAAAGTAGTATTTATGTAGCTGGCCTGTAACAGGGCAGGTAGCTGGGAGCCTTGGATAAGGGAGGGAGAAGAGCAAATCAACCAGCAGAAGAGGAGAGCAATTGTGAGTAACCTCTCATCAGAGCTGTCACAAACCGATTTTTCCATTCCATGGTAGCAGTAGTTGTGTCACTCTTCCCTCTGGGAGCCAGGTAAGATCCTGCTGGGAAATGGCCTGCTGTGTTGAGCAGTGTTGTCCTGTCTGTGCACCTTGTTTGTCTGGATCCATCTGCTTTCTGTTTTCATCCTGGAATTGGAGCATAATCTTTCTGGAGTAAGCACTGTCTTTGTTCTGTGTTTGTAAATCACCTGGCATCACAGCGTCTTGGCTTCAGACTGCACTGCCTAAATTCAAATTCCTGAGCTTTTTTAGGTTGGAAAGATATAGCTGTGAACCTGCTACCCACTCCTGAGCAAGGCCCAGACAAAACTCATCTCCTCTGTGGGATGGCTAGGAATGCTTCTGCAGAGTAGTTCTTCAGTTAGCAAATCAGTGCTGTAACATGGGATTCCCTCCTCCTCTGTTCTAAGTACAAATGGACTTCTTACTTTGTCAGCATCTCCTATACCTAATTATGGCTGGAAAAAGGGCTGGGAAGAGTGAGTGGTACACATCAGGGGAACGGTCTGGTGCCAGAGGCCACTGACTGAAGACCAGTGCCAGCTAAACCTACAGTCTTGAGTTCACTTCTGCATCAGACACAGCATTAATGTGTGGATTGACCACTGCTAGCCTGGGGTCACTCCAGACTTGACTGATTTGATCAGCTCTGGACAGCAGCAGAGTTCTTGGACTCCTTGTGTATCAGTGATACAGTGGGTTTCATCCTGTCTGTTCCAGAAAAAATAACCCTGGGTAGGATGGACCTGTTTGGGACTGTCCTCTGCCCCTTTTTTTTGGGGGGTTTTTTTTTTTGTTTGTTTGTTTTTTTTCCCCCCGTTCTTTCTGCTAGGAATTCCATCTTTTAGAGATGTTTCTCAATGCTCAGTTTTATGAGATAAGGCTGAAAGAAGGCAGCCATAGTTGCCATGTGGCTTTGGGACGTGATGCAGTGGATGCAGCTCATCATCCCTTCCATGCTGTGACACTGTTTTTGGATGGCCCTGCAGTATCGTATGCGTCACTGGCGGGAGCTGGACAGAGAAATTTGGACACATTGTGGTGGAAGTGCCTGGAGGAGGACGTGGAGTTTCTGGGCATATTTTCACCTATCAGGTAACATACCTGTTGCTTCTTTAATATCTCTCCCTGCTCCTCCAGTATTTATACTAAATTCCAGTATTTATACTAAATGTCTGTCTGTTGCAGGAATTTACAGCACGCTACCAGGCACTTGCTGCTGGTATTTCTGTCTGATTGTGTTAGGATTTGTGTTGTATTTTGGGTAGGATTGGGGTTTGGTTTGTTTTGCTTTTTGTTTGGGGTCTTTTTGTGTTTGTTGCTGGGGGATTTTTGTTTTGGTTTTGCTTGTTTTACAAAGGTAATTATGAAAAACACAGGGTACCATCCTGATCTACAGATTTTTTTTTTTTATTGATGACTTAACATCTTGCTAAAACTTCTGACTTCCATTAATTTACAAGTTGCTGCTTGAACACACTCTTAGCTTCTGACCTTTACCAGCTAGTGGCAGTTAAGTCCAAAGTTACTGTATGTTGTATGGAGAAATGTTTCCTATGATTTTTAAACACGTTTCTGATAACTTTTTAATGTTTTAAACCCAGAAACCATTAAATAATATTTAAGTATTTTTTAGATATAATTACATTTCATCCTTGCTGTGTAACTTCCAAGTTAGGTACCTAGCTACATGTCTCCCTGTCCCATGGGAAGGAGAAAGATGCCTGAAAAGTCTTAGATTGTTCCTTTTTTTGGCTGTATGGAGCCATTCACTCTAAAGGATTTTGCTTGGTCCTCTGCTCTTGGTCTTGGTTCTATTACCATTGTTTCGAGGCAGGGTGATAACAGCATACTATGTTCAAAATGCTCTTAATGTATCATCAGTGACTTAGGCCTCTCTCCCTGGTTCCTATAATTGTTGCAGCAGCTCCTCAGTGGTAGTAAACTTTTCTTACTCCGAATAATCTGTCAGATTTCCTTTCCCCTTTCCATGTCGCCTATAAGTATGTTTATCAGCACAGGTCTCAAGACAAATTCTTAGGGCTCCCTGCTGGTAATCTCATCTACTAAACAAACAGATAATTTGTTTGCCACCTTGTTTTTCCTAACCTGAGTTATTAATCCGGTTACTGACCTGAACAATCCCTTTGAATTGCTAATCCTAGGGTTTGGGGGGGGCTCAGCTTTGCTGTTTGCAGCATCCATCTGCCTCTTTAATTCTGTGGAGAGGCTGGTCCCTGGTTCCTCATTCATGCTGGTATGATTGATTGCTCCTCTGTTTCCTCTTCTTCATAGAATAGATGCTGGAGCCTAGCTGAAGCCTGCCTCTGACTGGGATCTATAGCTTCTATTTCAGAGTACTGAAGGTCACTGAACATGTTTTGCTCTTTTCTTGAGGCCTTTGTCACTCACCTTCTTTTTCTTTTTTCTTTTTTTTTTCCTTTCCCTTCCTCTTTTAGAACCCAGAGCTGAAATCCATTGTTCCAACTCAGGGCCCCAAAGCAGGAGGAACCTGCCTTACCCTTCTGGGCTCAAAGCTGCTGACTGGACATCCTAGTGAGATCAGTGTCCTGCTTGGAGACCTCCCTTGCCACATGTAAGACCAGAGCCTGCCGATGTGCTGGCTGTGCACTGCCCTGAGTCCTGGCCAGAGCCTTGTAGGGTTTGATGCTGCCTGGCCCAGCCCTTAGCACAGGCTGTTGGAGCTCTGCTCTTCTCTGTGTTCCATGAGGACACCTTCCACTTGAGGGTCATGGCAGCAACCTTGACCATCTTACGTTTATGCCCACATTCAATCAGATGTGAATAGTGCCATGTGGCCTCTGTTCTCTGCATATCTCTTGATGGGACAATATACCATCCTAACACCTCTGCTTTTGCTAGTGGGGAACTGCAGATGGCTCCTGTAGACTAAAACTAAGAGCTTCTTGCTCTCTTGCATTCTGAGCCCATGTACACCTGACAGCACTGCTGGTCAGAAGTTGCATGTATCTTGGTAGCATGTTTCCAGTCTTTTCAGTCTGGACAGTGGCTGTAGCAGCTTTTTGTCCATGTGCTGTTCTCTGACAACTGCCCAACAATTATTGCTTGTTTATATAAGGTATGAGACTTTTCAGCATTAAATCTAGGAAAATACCAGCAGATATTTGCAAACTGTCTGCAAAGAGCAAGGCATAGTACAATGAAACCTCTCTTTGCAGTGTCTGTGTTAATCCCTTGTGCTTTCTTCTGTCTCTCCAAGTCTGTCTGAGATGACAGAGGATCAGCTGGCATGCCAGACGAGTCCCAGCAATGTGTCTGCAGAACTCCCAGTCACTATCAGATATGGGGACCAAGAGCGGAGGCTGGAAGGAGCCCTCTTCAGATATACTCTGGATCCCAACATCACCTTTGCAGAGCCACCTAAAAGCTTCCTCAGGTAGAAAGACTGAGTGTACCTTCCTCAGGGCTGTGTGCTGTGGCAGGTACTACACCACCTATGGCAGCTGCTTGTTGAGTTGCACTTTGGAGGTAACGCCAGGCTTGTAGGAACGATCGTAAGCAGAAGGGTGGAAGCATGGGCAAGACAGAGCTAATGAATCATTGGTGGGTGAGATCAGCTACTTTTCTCTTGCAGTGGAGGAAGAGTGCTCAGAGTTCATGGCTACAACTTGGATGTCGTACAGAAACCGAAGATCCGAGTTACAGTTTCTCCATCTGAACGCCGGCGCCGAGGACTGGGACGGTGGCGCAGAATCATCCCAAACTCTGAGTGCCCTGAGGATGCCCTGTGCAGTGTCCAACAGGTAGCATGGCAAAGTGTTCAGTGGAGCTGAGGGAGCATAAAGATTGACATATTGCCCTAGAAAGGTGGACTTTCTGTCCCAAGGGCTTCTTCCCCTACTTGCTGTTAGCTGCTTGGACTATACCAACAGTCTCTGCCAAGTGGAAGTGTTCTCTGCCAGATTAAGAGGTTAAGCACTTGCACAAACACTTCCATGAGTTGGGTCTGCCTCTGCTTAGAGATGTGCAGGACTTGTGTGGAGAGAAAGAAACGTACAGCTGAGCCAGAGAACATTTGTGTCTGGGCATGTCCCTGTGTGGTTCAGGCCATGTCTGTAGCCCCTGGGCTTGCTTTCCCCCTGGGATACAATGAAGTTACCAGTTCCACCAATATTTTCTGCTCTCCTATTGCCACTATCCTGAGATGAGTCGCTACAAAGATGTTGATGTGATCACTAGGGTCACAGAGCATGCAGCAGAATTTGCACAGGTAGAGGATGTTTGACAGCCAAAGCACAAGAAGGATTTGCTTTATGAGTGCAAATGATGGAGGCCTTCCTGGACGTAAGCTGGGTGAATATGCTCCTGATGCACATGCATCAATGGTAGCTGATTTTACTCACGTCCTTAGGAAAGCATTTGTGGCTGGGGATGAGCAAAAAAAATTGACTCCAGTACTTTCAGCAAATGTATAAAATATATGCAACTGGACAAAGGAACACTTCTTTCACAGGAGCATTCAGGCTGGGAAATCAGCCTTGCATTGAAGGTCTTCAGTCCCATTCTGTCAGAGCAGGGAGAGCTAAAGCTGGTTGCTCTCCAGAATCTGCTGCCAGGGAATGTTAGAGCTGATTCCCACTGCTGAGACCTAGGTACTTGCAACAAAAACAATGCTATGAAAACTTCCTTTAGAGCAACGTGGGGAATTCCTCAGATCTTA
This sequence comes from Indicator indicator, assembly GCF_027791375.1. Lineage (NCBI taxonomy): Eukaryota > Metazoa > Chordata > Aves > Piciformes > Indicatoridae > Indicator > Indicator indicator. The sequence goes on along the minus strand of NC_072024.1, from coordinate 11,152,450 downwards.
GATTTTTCCCTCTATAATTGAGCAGGGTTACTCTGGCATTGCTCCAGGTGAGAGGAATGCAGACTGGCCCCACACTGTGCTCAGGGTTGGGAAGTATTGCAAAGCTGCAGGAGAAGCATTAGTGTTTCACTACTGACTCTTTTTTTTTTTTTTTTTTTTTTGCTTTTCACATTTAGTTTGAAGAGCCATGTCTTGTTAACTCTTCCTACCTGATCCTGTGCAAAACTCCAGCCATTAACCTGCTGTTGCGGAGTGCCCATATCAAGTTGGAATTTATTCTGGATAATCTGAGCTTTGATTTCAACTCATTGCATCCCATGCCCTTCTCCTACGAAGTCAACCCTATCCTAAAACCATTGAATGCTGAAGACCCTGCCAAACCATATCGTCACAAGCCAGGAAGTGTCATCTCTGTGGAGGTAACACACAAAAACTTTCTGGAAATGATGTTCCTTGTGCAAAGCTGTTTCTAACCTGAGCGTTTTAAATTGGTGTCACACAGCATCCTAGGTTTGAAAGCCTTGGACAGGCTTGCAACCTGTCACAGCACATCTGCTTTGGCCTGTAAAAAATGGTATGCAAGAGGGAAAAAGGTGCATCAAAAAAGTCTCTTGATCCCGTAAATCATTGTTGGGGGCTTCACAGGGCTTGTGGAAACATCTGTACTTTATTTTTAATCCTAATAAACTATTTGTGTATGAGATACAAGTACTAAATAAACCCCATATCCTGTTCTCAGCTGCTGGGTGTTTTTTTTTTTTTGGTGTTGTTTTTTTTGTGGTTTCGGGGGGGATTTGTGGGTTTGGTGTTTTTTGGTTGGTTTTGTTTTTTTTTTTTTTTTTGCAAATTCTTAAAATTCCTCTAGAAGTAACTTAGGAGTAAAAGAATCTTGGGAGCAGAGAAGAGCTGAGATTAGGTGGAGATACGAAAATCTCTCGTTAAAGAAGATGCAGAGTGGCAGAGTAGCTAATGGGTTCTTTTACTGTACATGTGAGAAGAAAATTTCTGAGGTATTTCTTTTGTCTTGAAAGGTGTTTTCTAGCCCAGTATTCATTAGAAAAGCTAATGGCTGCAGCTGGTAATGCACTTTCTCCACTTGCTCTTTTTCACATATGAGTAAAAACTGTAAGGACATCCTAGCCTAGAGATATCTAGATTGCTGCCACTGGTATTGAAGGCTTCTTAGAGAAGTAAGGCAGATTGAGAAGACTAAAAGAGAGCTAACAAGATGTAAGCTTTCAAAGAGTAAGGAGGTTGATCTAGCAGCCTGTCAGGATACCCTGACAGAGCTCTAGCCAAAAGCATGGAAACACTGCTGCAGAATTCATCTTAGGAAGCATTAAAACATAAAAATGTAATTGACATCAGGCAGCATGGTTTGATTTTTTTTTTTTTTTAATTAAAGAAAAAATAAAAATAAAGTCTTAGTCCCTAAAATGAAAGCAGGTTTGTGTTGCAGATAAGAACAGTAGTATAAATGTGTTGCACCTTTGAAAGGCATTGATTGACTCACTGAAAGGCTTAGGTTAACTAACATGAGAGTGCATTTTTACATATACACAATGAAGAGTTGAGCTTCTTTGTGCTGTGGCTGAAGAGCCTTAAGAAGACAGGCTATTTATGACTGCACTTAGCACAGCGTGGTACAGGTCCTAAAGCTATAATCAAAATTGTATGCAGGTGATGTTTTTGTTTTTGTTAGCTTACAAAATTAATTTCTGCAACCAGTTCAGATGCAAGCCCTGGCAGAGAAGAAAAAAAAAAAAAGGCTGTTTTTCATTCTGTAGTGTTGGTGTCTCTTTTCCACCTTCTCTGGAGCCATGGAAATGTGGAGTTGTTTTTCCCCTGATTTGGTGTGCTGTTCTATGTCTATTCCAGGGGGAAAATTTAGACCTGGCTATTTCCAAGGATGAAGTTATGGCTATGATTGGGGAAGGAATCTGTGTGGTGAAGACACTAACAAGGAATCATCTCTACTGTGAGCCTCCCTCCGAGCAGCCCGCTCCGCGGCACCGCACAAAGCGGGAGGGTACAGACTTGCTCCCGGAGTTCACGGTAGGGAATCAGCAGTACCACAAGGAATTCTGTCACTTGTTGAAGCACAAGCAAGAAGTGGTAGAGGCAGGGAGTGGGATGGGAAGTGGAGAAAAGATTAAAAACTCTGGTGGGGGCAGTGGAGGTAGCAGGGATGGCAAGGAGCTGCTCTTGTTCTCTACTCTCATGTGCCAAACAATACCTGAAAACGTGTAGCTGGGAGCTGTGCTGTGGGGCCACCTTTGCTAGAAAGCTGTGTGCCACCTGTACCCATTCTGGAGAAGCCTTGTGGCTTTGCATTTCACTGCTGCACTGAGCTTACGTCATGGCACATGCTTTCTTGCAGGTACAGATGGGAAACCTGAACTTCCTCCTGGGCCGAGTACAATATGACACTGAAAGCCAGCTCACCTTCCCCCTGGAAGCTCAGATTGGTTTGGGTGTTGGTGCATCCTTTGTGGCACTGATTGTTCTGGTCATCGTCTTCATATACAGGTAAGAAAGGCTGGCACTAGAGAAGGCTTTTCTTAAGTTCCTCTGTAACATTATTCAGTGGATGTGGCCAAATGTGTCTATCTTGAACCTAAACAAGATCCTAGTTTTTTATTTTGTGCCAAAATCTGAGCCCCCTGATGTTTTTTGATGCGTGAGGTGTGGTGACCTGCTGGTCACAGCCTGCACTCTGGTTCATTCAGAGCCCACACTTGGATCCTCCAAGAGACAGAGCTAGTTTACAGAACACCATTGGGTATCCTGCAAAGATGATGTTCAGTAGAAACCTCATCCAAAACACATTGTCCCTGGCATCTGGCAGCAATGCAACAGTTAACAAGGACAATCCCTGGGCCAGGGTCACTGGGAACAATTCTGCTTCTTATTGCAGGAGGAAGAGCAAACAGGCTCTGAGGGATTACAAGAAAGTTCAAATCCAGCTGGAAAATCTGGAAACAAGTGTTCGGGACAGATGCAAAAAGGAATTCACAGGTCAGTCACATGGAGCTCGTAGGTTCTGGCAGCTTCAGGGAAGCTTGAAGAATCACTCTTAGCTCTACCTGTCTTTCCAATCCTTGTTTGGGTAGCCCAGGGCAGGCAATAACTTCATCCAGTACTGGTGCATTGAAACATGTAACCAAGCTCCCCCATTTTTAATTCTTCTCTTCAATTCAGAGCACCTATACCAACGTCTCTGATCACCCACTTCATCCTCCAGACTCTCATGAAGAGAAAAAGCTAGCTCAGTCTTTGTGTAGGACAAGCATATTCTGAGCCCACAAACCTTGTACTTCAGCTTCTTACAGCAGTGAGTCCTTGTGTGGGAGACTCAGGGCTCTAAAACTGTGCAGGTGACTCAGACTGTAACCTCCAACTGATGTGGGAAGCAGTGAGGAGCAGGAGATCCATAATACTCCATCTCTGAAGTAGGCAGTGCCTATAAACCACAGATCTGTGCTGAACAGCAGCTTCCTCTTTATAAAACTGCAAGCCAGCTTTTGACTGTAAATTACAATCATCACCAAATTCACCTTTTGGTTCCTCTCCAAGGCTGGAATTTTTCTCATGCAGTTTCTTCCAGTGCCTAATCTATTTTTAAAGGTTCTACCAATGAGAACCCAGTGTCCCTCCTCCCAACAGGAAACATGCTTCCTCTTCCTCAGTCCCATCCTGCTGGCCCTAAATCCTGCACTCGCCTCATGCTCTGCACCATCAGTTGTGTGATCATGTAGTCAACCTCAGGGGCATTTCCTTTCCCTCAGACCTGATGACCGAGATGATGGACCTCACAAGTGACCTTGTGGGTACAGGAATCCCCTTCTTGGACTACAAGTCCTATGCAGAGCGCATTTTCTTCCCGGGCCACCGTGAGTCACCTCTGCAAAGGGACCTGGACATCCCTGAGTGCCGGCGGCAAACTGTGGAGCAGGGCTTGGTCCAGCTCTCCAACTTGCTCAACAGCAAGCTCTTCCTCACCAAGGTAATGTCCCTCTCTCTGCTTGCAGCCTGCTGTGGGGTCAGGGCCATGTCCCTGGCAACAGGTGGCAGGAAGCAGGCAGTGCCTCTTAAAGTTCATTGACTGGCTCCCTGCTGCACCACTACTTCCAGCAGCCAGTGGCTGGCTGCCTTGTTTCCAGCAGGTTCACACCCTGGTTTTTCTCTCTCCCCACTAGTTCATCCACACTCTGGAAATCCAGCGCACCTTCTCTCCCAGAGACCGAGCCTATGTGGCATCATTGCTCACTGTGTCACTGCATGGGAAGCTGGAGTACTTCACTGACATCCTCAAAACGCTCCTGAATGACCTTGTGGAGCAGTATGTGGCCAAGAACCCCAAGCTGATGCTGCGGAGGTGAGTGAGACAGCCATGGTCCTACTTCTAGCTATGTGAGGGGACAGAGCCTTTCTGCCCAGCTGGTAAGCTCTGAAACTCCTGTGAGTAGGGTAACATCATAGTATGGGCTGTGGTTGCAAGACCAGTGTGTGTCCACACAACGTGCATCAAACAGGTGGAAGCAGTAACAGTGACAACCCTCTCTCCAGTCAGCAACTGGCAGGGAATACACAGAAAGAGTGTGAGAGGAGAGTAGGAAGCTGGAGTCACCCACCCCAAATTCCTCTTTTTTTGAAACTGCTGTATACTAACTCTGTCCTTGTGTTCAAGTACCTGGGCTCTGCAAAGTCTGCTAACCTCACTGTGCTATTTAGAGGTTCCTGGCCTCACAGTCATGCTGTGTTTGGAAGCTAAACTGAAATATCTCCAGTGTTTCGACCCCCATTAGCCTCCTGTCTGGTCTGTCATTCTGATATGAACAAAGTTCCCTTGTTTGAGACCGACCAGAAGCTTTCTTCTGTCCCCTACTCATTTATCTCTTCAGTTCAGTGATTTGGTGCCTCCTTCAGGCTGAAAAGTGCCTCGAATGAGCGGTAACAAAAACACAAAAGCATTAACCTTACTGGGCTCTAAAGTCTTTTTTTTTTTTTTTTTCCCCTCCCTTTATCCTGTATCATCACTTAGTGTGTTCTTTTCTCAAGGGGAGTGGTCATTATCTCCAAATACCTCCTTGCTCTGCACCTTATTCCTGTGAGCAATCTCATGTTCCCTTTCAGGACAGAAACCGTGGTAGAGAAGCTGTTAACCAACTGGATGTCCATCTGCCTGTATGCATTCGTGAGGGTGAGCTCTTTGTCCCTTTGTGGTGTAGAGGGGCCAAAAGAGGGGACTGAGCTACAACTTTGCTTTGTGCCTTGCTTGTAGCTGAAATACTGCCAGACTCATCCTGTATTTTGGGGTGGGAAGCGAGAGCTGGGTTGTTCAATGCTTAAATTGGCATTAATACTGGTCATTGTTTCCAGGATGTCTCACCAGATGATGAAGGGCTCAGTGTAGCTCCTTTATCCTGAGACACACTGGCTAGGCTGGTCTGTGCATGGGGAGAACAGGTTCTAATGTAATTTCTGTCCTGGAGAAGAGGTGGCAAGGAGAGTTTCTCATATGAGTGACATGGAGGCAGGGCAATGCCTTGGTCTTGTGCACCCACCTGGTAGCTGGCCTGTGTGCTTGCCCTGTGTGGGGAGCAGGAGCTTTTGGCAGAGGCTCTGTCTTTGCCTGCTGTGGCTTAGCTGCTGTATCCTTAGTCCTGCTCCTCCTCTGCTTGGGTGTCCAACTTCCCAAGCTGTTGGGCTCTGCTGAGAGGAGCAAGCTGAATTTCTCTTTGCTTTTCGTGCCAGGATTCTGTTGGGGAGCCTCTTTACATGCTGTTTCGAGGAATCAAGCACCAGGTGGACAAAGGGCCAGTCGACTGGGTGACAGGGAAAGCCAAATACACCCTGAATGACAACCGCCTTCTGAGAGAGGACCTGGAGTACCGGACTCTGGTAAGCACCAAATCTTTAGTTTCTTCTGGGCTCTCCAGTGCAACAGGGCTGAATGTTTCTGCTCTCATTTGATGCCATGAGATGAAGTTTTGCTTCACATTGTTGAGGCAAAAGTGCGGCATCTTGCCACTGTCTTCCGGGAGCCATATTTATCCCAGCAGGACAAATTCATAGATGAGCAAGAGCTCTGCTAAATCTCAGGCACTTTTGCCCTTGACTAACAGAAGCCATCACCACAGTAATCTGGTGTCTGTGGTATGCTCTGTGTCTAGAAATATGGGGATGAAATTGGTGATGGTGCATCAAAGCCCCTCCCCAACACTACTGAACTGACTTCCAACTGTTGATTCAAGACTGAGCACTCAGTCAATGTTTAATACCTGTGATGTTTACTTCTCTGAAACTCTTCAAGTGAAAGGACTAGCTGTTAACTTTCCTTAATGCCAACCATCAAAGGTGTAAATGTGTCAGATGCAATCTTATCAGCTGAGTAGCCATGACCTTCTCTTTTCTTCCCCAGACTTTGACTGCTTTGACACAAGCAGGAGTTACTGCAGGAGGGGCAGAGGACTCCCAAGGGATTTCTGCAAAAGTTCTAGACTGTGACACCATAACACAGGTGAAGGAGAAAATCCTAGATCAGATCTACAAAGGGACACCATACTGTCACCGACCAGACCCAGACACCCTGGACCTCGGTGAGCAGAACTCCTTGGTGCAAAAACTCAGTGAGAAGGTGGATCTTGCACTTCAGCTGGTCTCAACAGGGCATGATGTGCAGAGAGGAAGCTAACAACAAGAGGCAGGATGGGAAAGAAGCAGCTGAGCTCAGCCCCTTCTATTTCATGTAGTTCTTTACCAGCCTGGACCATGGCAATGGCTTAGGCAAGGGGACATGAGCTGGGCAGGGCACAGGAAACATGGAGAACGTGGAGGAGAAGAGGATTATTGAAGTGTGTCACAGAGATGCTGGAGTCATAGACTGGCTCTTCCTGCCAGTGAAATCAATGGCAGCATCTCAGTGATGTGTGTCAGGGAGGATTTTGCCCATAGTGAAAGGTGGGACTTGTGTTTTAGGGAAACCATCAGTTTTCCACCTTGTTCCTTTGGCTGTTTTTGAGTAGTGGTGACATTTATAGATGAGCAGCTGCTGGGGTAATAGTAGCTAATAAGGACTAGGGGTGTATAGTTGTGGTTTGAATCACCTGCTTGAGGAGTCACACTCTGACAGACTGTATGAGAGTGCAACCTGGGAGGCCATGAGAGAACCTGTCCCCGTGCTGAGAGTGACTGTCCTGTGACTACAGGACTCAGTGTTGTTACAAGCACTTGCTCAGGTTATATAGTTATATAGCAATAGCATGGGTAGATGTTGACAAGGCCAGCCAGGATAAAGCACAGCAAACTTCAAAGATGCCTCAGATGAACAGTTTGTCTCTTAATTTTCTGTGTTTTAATGACTGTAGAGTGGAGATCAGGGCTGGCAGGTCATCTGATACTGTCTGATGAGGATGTGACCTCTGTTGTTCAAGGAACTTGGAAACGCCTGAACACTCTTCAGCATTACAAGGTCAGGATTTGGTCTACGTTTGCCTTGTCTTTGCACATCTTTTTTTTTTTTAATTGTTACAAGCAAGGTTCTCCAACCATTAGGAAACACATTGATGGCTCCCCAGAATGCCTGTTTCCATCCCTGTTTCAAATGTGTTTTGGTCTACAAGCACTTGCCTATTGTGCTGGTGAGAAACACGCCATTTGTTTTGAATGCTCATGTTTGCTTGTCTGCAGGTACCTGATGGAGCAACAGTAGCACTGGTCCCACGTCTGACTAAGCACATCCATAGGGAGAATCAGGATTACATACCAGGAGAGAGTGAGTTTGTCCTGTTCTCATAAAATTATTTTCTAGCACTTGCCAGAGAGTGGGACAAGGCTTTTGCCATAGCCCCAGCTCTATGCTGCTATTAGAAGTCTGATACATGATTTGGACCCTCATAGGATTGACAGGAAATTGAAAGTTTAGAGAAGTGAGATGAGAGAAGAGAAAGAGTGTAAGGACAGAGGAGAACCAGACTGGGCATGAAAATGCAGGGTAAAGCACAGTTCTCCAGTTGTGACTCCTTAGGGCTGAGGACAGTCTGCCACTTGTGGGAATCTCAATAGCTTCAGGTGTTGAGCATGGCCCAAGGGTGGTGATGGAACACCAGGCAGTTACCTTACTGCCTGGCAGAGCAAACAGCTCTATGAATACTCCTGTGGTGCAAGGGACAGTAGCCACAGGCTGCAATTTAACAGGTTCAAATTAGACTGGGGAAAAAACCTTCAGCAAAAGAGTGCAGCCCTGGAAACAGACCACAGGGTGGTGGCAAGGGATCTCTGTCTGGAGAAATTTCCACGACCTTGAAGGTTTTGGGTGGTGGACAAAGGCAACCTGCTGTAGTGCTAGTAACGGTGGTACTCTGTACAGAAGGTTGGTTAAAGGCTGCCAGAAGCTCCTTTCTGTTTGTGCTTCTATCATTGTGACATTTTTCTTCTTGGGGCTCACTTGGCCAAGTTGTACTGAGAGAGAGCTAGCACTCATCTGTAAACAACTGCTTGTTTTAGAAACACCGATGCTGGAGGATGCAGATGAAGGTGGAATCAAACTCTGGCACCTTGTAAAACCAACAGAAGAGCCAGAGCTTCCCAAACATCGGCGTGGGAGCTTAAGAGATCGGGAGCGAGCCAAGGCAATCCCAGAGATCTATCTCACACGTCTACTCTCAATGAAGGTGAGAAGAATCATAGAGTGGTTTCAGTTGGGAGGGAGCTAAAAGATCATCTTGTTCCAGCCCCCTTGCCATGGAAAAGCCCCATCCAACCTGGCCTCGAACACTTCCAAGGATGGGGCACCCACAACTTCTCTGGACAGCTTGTTCCAATGCCTCAGCACCCTTGCAGTAAAGAATTTCTTCCTATATCTAGTCTAAATCTACCATCTTTCAGTTTAAAACTGTTAGCCCTCATCATATCACTACACTCCCTGATAAGGAGTCCCTCTCCATCTTCCATGTAGTCCCTGTTTAAGTACTGGAAGGCTGCTATGAGGTCTCGGGAGCCTTCTCTTCTCCAGGCAGAACAAACCCAACTCTCTCAGCCCGTGCTCACAGGCAAGGTGTTCCAGCCATCTGATCATCTTCATGGCCCTCCTCTGGACCTGCTCCAACATGTCCATGTCCTCCTTATGTTGGGAGCCTCAAAGCTGTACACAGAACTCTTTTTTTTTTTTTTTTCTCTTTTTTTTTTTTTCTTTTTGGTAGCTCTGCCCTACATGCTGGTAGCAGATGTATGTGCATGCAAATGAAATACTCATCTATTTACATGGCTTATAGTTGATAAGCATAGTATGGCTCTTCTACTATCTCCCTTTGGAACATACTACAACAGAGAAAGCAAGACTGGGAGACTTGGCATGATGTTAGGCAAAGCCTGCTGGGCAGAGAAACCAATATGCTTGTGACTATGCACAGATAAGATCCTGCACTTCATGTTCAAAGTGGTCACTGAAGAAGCGATACACGCGTAGGCTTTATGTCTCTATTGAAATGGAGTTCTCTAAGGCACTGCTGCTAGACCACCCAGAACAACATCACCTGGCTTATCAGGACAGGGAGTGAAGAATGTTTGCTTCTTGCGTCAACTTCTGAAGTGACTAAGCTCCAGAAGAATAAACAGTAGGTATTTGCCTATCATCAGATCACTGGGAATAGGCCTTTTCCCAAGAGCAGCTGTAAATTCTTCAATGATGACTCTAGATTGGGCTGTGTTTAATTACATCTGAGACCTAGTCTCCAAAATAGTGCAGTGCCCTAATGTTGTCCTTGCATGCTGCCTCACTGTTGAGTGAGACATCACTTCCCTAAGAGCTCACATTCTCCTGCTCTATCTCTGCTCAGCACTGCCCACACCCAGTCCTGTTCCGCTCTGAGAAGGGCAAGTCATGACCTGGGTTCAGAAGGTTGCAAGCTATACTTTTGGCCCTTGTTCCTAAGACTACCAAGATGATGCTTTCCCATGCAAAAAAACAGCCAAATTACTCTCCCTCCATCCCCTTGCTTGCTTGTACAACTATACTGGTCAGGGCTTGCCTCTGGGCAATCCTGTTCCCTTCTCTAAAGAGTGTCCTTCTTAAAAGGGCAATGGCACATGGTTTTGATACAAACTTATGAGAAGGTGTCCTTAAATAATCAGGGCAATTGTTTAAATCTTATTCTTTAGAATCACAGTCTTAAGATTTTTTTATGTCATGCTCCTTTTCCCCAAAAGTTGTTATTAGGAAGAACTTACTCAGCACATACATCACGTAAACATTATCCACCTTTTATTCAGCAATGCTAAGACTCTGCAGCTTAACTATCAGAGGTAGATACTCCCCTGCATCTCCCACAACCTTGAGGGGGTCTTCTGACTTGTGGAGGTTTCGGAGAGGTGGGTTCATTCAATTCCAGTGCATCTAGTGCTTATCCTTTTGGTATAAACCCTTCTCTTGCACTTCTCCAGGAGGTGGGGATGCTCCCGGTTAAAGCTAGGATTATAGTAATAGAGTACCTAAAATAAAAAAGAATAGTTAAAAGGAGAAGAGTTAGTTGACACCATTTCAAGACTGAAGATCCCCAAGCTATGAGAACTAAGACTGAGTTTCAAAATATGAACATGGATCCTGAAAAGAACTCTGAGGGGCATTTGAAACCTAAAGCTTAGGGTGAAACATTATATGATGGTTCTACTCAGTCATCATCACCCCTGGGTTTTTGCCATCTGGGAGCAGGGCAGTATAGGATTTTCAGAAGCCTAAGAGCTGCTTTCAAAAGCCAAGTACCGTGACTTTTCAGCAATTTCAGTGAGAATATGAGCACACACTTGATGCTATATGCATCTTCTTGGCATTCAGCAGGTGTCCAGGAAGGTTTCAGATTTGGTACAGCATGACATGTAGCAAAAACATTAAAAGAAATTAGGTTACACCAAGTGTCCTTCTGTTTAACAGGTTCAAACTAAGCAGATATAACTGACCTGTATTTCATCTGCATTTCTACTAGTCAGAAAGATAACTCAAACCTTCCTGAAAACTACCTGAGAAGGAAACTAAACTTAGACTGCTCACTACTATCCCTATCCCTCCTCTATTGCAAGGCCTGATTTGATGTAAAGGTCCATCTCTTCCCCAAGACTGTTGTGTTGTTGATGTGCAGAGCAACTGCTGCTGTACCTGGCTGTGAGCAGAATATGCTGCTTCTTCAGCCAGGAATTCAGCCAAGGAAGCAGATCTTTGGGAATCCTGCTGTATTTCAGTGAATCCATAGAGCTTCATCTGCCAGAGGAAACTCCTCATGCTCTTGGCAAAAATCTGTGAAGGTCCTTCCCTGCCTAGGACTTCCTCTTTGAAGAGTTCCTCATTGATTGCCACACATTTCCCACCATTACTCCACCAAACAGACCGAAACTGATCACTTTCCAGCATTTTCCATAGCTTCTGAGGAAAGCTGAAGGATAAGAATGATTCATTTGCTCTGCCTTGTCTGTTGTTGGAAACAGAAGGGACCTCTCTGGTCTCACGTCTGTCACTTCCAGATTGGACATCTGACTCCTCCTCTATCATTTCTATGGCAGTTTCATGGGGTGCTGTTTCCCCCTGTCCTGAAGTGCCAGCAGAAATCATGTCTGCCGACTGCCAGCTCATCCAGAGCAGAAAGAGATGGAGTTTCTGCAGGAGACAATTAGACCAAAGTTTCCCTCACTGGCTGTAGCCCAGAGGAGCTGGACCTTGTTGCCATGGAGAGCCACACCTCATCCTGCCAGTTAGCAAGCAGAGGCCAACTGACACCAGTAGGATACTCTGGCACAGTGGTGCTGCATAGCAGTGACATCACAGCATGACACCACGATGATGTTTGAAAATGATGCCTTAGCAGAAGGAAGCAGCCAGAAGAATCATTCCTGAAGAGCATTTGTTGCTTTTCAGTCCCAGAGCCACCAGTGGTGGAACTGCAGAGCCCACAGGTCAATAAAGCTGTGTTGAACAGCTGTAGGCAACGTGGACCATGATGTCTGGGGGCATCCAGGCTGTGGTTCTGCAGGGAGGAGCAGGACTGGCTGCAGCATTGGGCATCCCAATGCCTGTTCAAGAACTTCTTTAGCTGGATACTTGACACTTGCAGAAATGTCCTTATACTCTTTGTTGTCATTTCACTGAGTTGGTGTCTGTAAGGAAGATATCTTAGGTAGCTAATTGGTGCAGTGGTGTAAATGCAAAGAGCTGCTGGAGTACCTCAGCCTTCTCCCTGACCTGGGTAACCAGGTCTCCATTTCCTTACAAGAGCAGGCCCACGTTTTCCTAGGTCTTCCTCTTATCACTGATACACCTATAGAAGCTTTCCTTGTTTGTCCTTGATGTCCCTGGCCAGATTTAATTCTGGCATGACTTGGCTTTCTGTACCTGATCTCTGGATGCTCAGACAATTTCTATGTATTCCTTCCAGGCTACCTGTCCTTGCTTTTACACTCTGTAGCCTTTTTCATGTTTGAGCTTGCCCAGGAGCTCCTTGTTTATCCATGATAGTCTCCTGGTATTTTTGTCTGACTTCCTTTTTGTTGAGATGCATTCTCCAGAGCTTGGAGGAGGTGATCCTTGCATATTAACCAGCTTTTTTGGACCCCTCTGGGGTTGTACTCTGCCAAGCAGATTGCTGAAGATGCCAGAGTCTGCTCTTCTGAAGTCCAGGGTCCACTGCCCTAAGGATCTTGAATACCACCAGTTCATGGTCACTGCAGCCAAGGCCACCCTTGAGCTTCACATTCCCCACCAGCCCCTTCTTGCTAATGAGAACAAGATCCAGCATAGCATCTCTGCTCGTTGGCTCCTGTATCACTTAAAGAGGAAGTTATCATCAATGTATTCTAGGAACCTCCTGAATTGCTTCTGCCTTGTTCTGTTGTTCTTCCAACAGATACCAGGGTGGCTGAAGTCCCTCATGAGGACCAGGGCTTGGGAACATCTGTCTATGGAGAGCCTTATCTGCTCTGTCATCCTAGTGGAGTGGCCTACAGTGGCCCATTCCTGAGGGGACAGCCCAGGCACTTTGCCAGTCAGTGCCTGTGTTCTTCCCACATTTAGTGAACTTTCTTCTTGCTGGTGAGCCAACCCCTTCACCTTGTTTCAGTTTGGCTGAACCCAGCTGCTGGCAGCCACTAGTCCTGCTCCAGCAGGCAGTCTCTGTGGTTTGGTGCCATTCCATCATGGTGCAAACTCTTCCCTTTACAGGCAGTAGTTCTGAGTACATTTGACTCCCCTCCACATTTTGCTTTCTTCATGATCTTCTCCCTAGCCTCTATTCTGGAACCTGCTGGGGCTTTCTGCCTCCTGTGCTACTGCTCCCTGCAGTGGAGGAAAAGTAGCTTTGAACCAGTGAGGGGAGGCTGCTGAGCAGAAGAGGAGAACATCTCATCTGCCCAACAGCTGGGCTCTTCAGTCTTCTCTGCCTGTGCTGACTCTGTCCTGCTCTGTCCTTCCCAGGGCACTCTGCAGAAATTTGTGGATGACTTGTTCCAGGTGATCCTCAGTACCAATCGCCCTGTCCCTCTGGCAGTCAAATACTTCTTTGACCTCTTGGATGAGCAGGCCATGCACTATGGGATCGCAGACCCTGAGACCATCCATATCTGGAAGACAAACAGGTATGGTCTTCCTGGGGGCTCCAGAGGAGGCACTGCTAAGCTGCCTACAGCTGAGGATTTGCCAACTGACAGCCACCTTTGCCTGCAGAGGAGAAGCAAAATGGGAGTGCAAGGCAGCAGAGCATGCTGTGAAAAGCTGGCTTTGCTGGGAGGGCAGAGCTGGGAGAAGCAGTAATGTGCAGAGCATCTTTCAGCACTGCAGCTGCTACCTTTGCTAATACCCTTTCATACATCTGTCTTCACTGCAGCCTGCCCCTGCGGTTCTGGATCAACATCATCAAGAATCCCCAATTTGTTTTTGATGTGCAGACATCAGATAATGTAGATGCTGTGCTCCTTGTCATTGCACAGACCTTCATGGACTCCTGTACCATAGCTGACCACAAGTTAGGGCGGGTAAGTGCAGAGGGAGAAGGGAGCAAGGTTGGCACAGAGTTTGAGCGGTGCTGCCCCAGGAAGACAGTGACGTTTATGTAGCACCACAGGGACAGCAGGCCAGGCCCAACCTTGCTCCCATGTGCCACTGGAGAATGATGGGGACTCCTAGGAAGAGAAGAGGGAGAGGTTGGTGGTGTTTATAAAGTTGTTGTTGGGGGATGCTCTTTGTTTATAGCTGCAGCTGCTTAGGGGACAGATCTCAGCTCTAGGTGGCTGTGGCAGACAGCATAAGTCACAGGATGCATCTTGGGAGATTTCAGGTTGGCATCACAGTAACCACCACTGTACCAAGAGTGGAAGAGTCTTCCAGAGGTCACCAGAGATGGGATGGGTGGACCTCTAGAGGATTTCAGGAATTAGTTATGCAAAGCCTTAGGCAATGTTATCTCACACTTGCCCAGCTCCAAGTGGAAGGCTAGACTAGGGATCTCAGAAGCCCCTTCACCAACACATCTCAGGCTTCCTGAGACTGCCTTACTAGAATAAAGCCTGGTATTTGAAGTGCCTCTCCATGCAGAGGACAAAAAAAGTCCTGATGCTGAACGAATGACAGAAAATAGTGTTGATGGTGTTACCTGCTAAGGTTAGTCCACAGCATGATGAAGGAGCTCTTTGTAATCAGTTGTGGGTTTGTATTTTCAAGGACTCTCCGATCAATAAGCTGCTCTATGCCCGGGACATTCCTCGCTACAAGCAGATGGTGGAAAGGTAAGCAGTGAGCATGAGCAGTCATAGGTTAAGCAGTGAGAAAGAGGCTGGGAGGAACAAGACACTAACTGCCTGTGTACCACTGGATAGGTATTACGCAGACATCCGTCAGACCATCTCTGCCAGTGACCAGGAGATGAACTCTGCCCTGGCTGAGCTATCACGGGTAAATACAATTATTTCAGATGTCACCCTTGCCCCTCACCTCTGCATTTAAGAGAAAATAATGCTGAGCGTGCAGTTCTGACCAAGCCCAGTGGCTGCTCTGCTTTGTGGCTCCACTGGGAGGGCAAGGGTCTGTCCAGCCAGCACTGAAAAGTGTAGTCAAGGATTCAGAGCAAGTACACGTGATATTTTTCCCTTTGCCATGAACTCCCTTTCCTGTTGCTTTGTGCAGCAGGCACATCTCCCAGCGAGTTGTGAGGGTACAGAATTTAGAAGAAGATTGTTAGATGTCTTATGACTTTTGTCTAACTTCTTCTCTCGTATTCAGAATTACTCAGGTGACCTCAATTCCCTGGTGGCTTTACATGAACTGTACAAATACATCAATAAGTACTATGACCAGGTGAGTCTATGTTGCCAGCAGGCATGAATATTCCCTTCTCCTTTTACCATCCAGCCAAAAAACACTCCAAAAATTAATAATTAAGAGCAGCTAGACTATTACAGTGCTGTGTGCTGTTTAACTGGCATGCCTAACTTCCATGTCTTGCCTTTGCTTCATTCTTATCAAAGAGGGAGGACATCACAAAAGAGGACTTACCCCTAACTTAGAGGCTGCTGGGATTTTATGTATACTATCCAAATAATCTACTTAAAAATGAGATGCAGTTAGTTCAGATTAATTTCCTAAAGATACCACTTTCAGGTGAGAAGTTCAGCATTCTTCATAGTGCAAAAAGATTATTAAGTTGTTAGGATAAATTTAGAATGTTTGTGTTAATTTGAGGGGAATTACTACAAACCCACTCTAGTCTTGAGCACGCTGGATTCCAGTGTGGGGCTTTCCATTTTGCACAGAGTTGAGCCTGCTGGCAGTGCTGTGTGCTGGAGAAGGGCTGCCAGTGAGCTCTGTCTCATTGCAGATCATCACCGCCTTGGAAGAAGACCCAACGGCACAGAAGATGCAGCTTGGATATAGACTACAACAGATTGCAGCAGCTGTGGAGAATAAAGTCACAGATTTGTGACAGGTGCAGACAGACTGCTCTGCCCTGGCTGAACAGGGACAGTGCTCATCCTAGCTATACACAGGGTGTCCTGCTGCCATTGGAACCAGACTTGCCAAGGAACCCATGGGTGAAGCGAGCAGGGATGGCCAAAGCAGTACCAAGTACAAGCATCCTTGCATCTCAGAGAACACTTTTTTACAGTTTTTTTTTCTTTTTAAAAAGCAAAACAAAACAAAACCCCACAAACTTTGGCTTTACTCCGGCAGACTGTCAGGGGGACCATACAGCTTCTGCCTACAGATGTTACATGAACGTGCCAAGTTTCCAGACAACGTTGTGGAAGAGCCAGGTGACAACACTGAGTACCACGTCTGTGGAGTCCCTGGCCTTGCATGGATGCCCTTGCCAGTACTGGGAGACTCCCCTGTTCCAGCTGCTCACTTCAGAGAAGATGCAGGAAGCTTTCCCCACACTGGCAGCTGTGCTAACCTCTGTCCCCAGCTATCAAGCACTCCTGCAAGTGTCCTGCCTGAGAAACCTCCTTGCAGCAATCTTCCCACTGGTTCCAGATGTTGGATGCTTAAAGGTCTCTTGCTCCCCAGTATTCTGGTCCCTGACAGCTTGTGCGTGACACCTGCTTGGCTGTAAGGTGCTCACCAGCCTGTGTGCTTGCCAAGGGCCTCACTGTAAAAGGACAGCACCCCCTCACCCTTTCCCTCAGGACAAATTCAGCATGCAAGAGTTGCTGTCTGGCTCACCTTGGTCTCCGCTGACCCGGTTCAGGACCCATCTTCCTGGTTCCTCGTGGGCAGAGGTTGCCCTCTCTTTGGAAAAGCACAACAAATGCCTTGTGCCACTTCCTCTTCCTCTAGTGTCTAGATGTTCTGCTGCTCTGAACTGGACTTGTAAATACCCTCAGAAAGTTAATGTATTTAAATGCTAAAGGAGAATGTTTAATTTCTTGGCTTTGAGACAAAGCTTTTCTTGGAGAAGTATCTCTGTGCACTTCTACTGACAAACGTCTGTCAGCACTGGAGCAAAATTTTCTCCACTGCTTTGTCTGCAGGGATAACTCATAGATGTCCCCATTGTTGTAACAGCAGCTTGCCTCTCCCTGCAGCTCAGGGCAAGGCTTAGCTGTGTGCTCTCCTCTTAGGCTTGCTTTATACCTTACTCACAGTTTCACTTCCCAGACTCTCCTGCTGTGGCACATAGAAGGGTTATTTGGTGAGCTGTGAACTCGAGGAAGCCTTGAAGCACAATTGTGGTGTTCCCAAGGAGTGTCAGCTATCTTGCAAATGGGAATGATTCATGTGATGAAGGAGAAGCTGGAGCAGGCACAAGCACATTTAGGTGCCACTGGAGCTTCTTGCTGCTTCCTCCCTCCGTTCCTGGCCTTTGTGAACGGTGCTCTGCCCTTCTGGGACTGAATTCCTATTTGTAAGGATGTCCTACTTGTTCTCATCCCCCGCTGCTAATTCCACACTGCTGTCCTGCATGCCTGGGGCAGGTAGATAGGTCTGACTCCTCTGTCACTTCTATGAGGTGGTGATTGTCCCTGAGGAGGGACCGGAGCTGAAACAGGGCAGGATCATGTCCCTACCTCTCTACTCTGCATATAGCAGCAATTCCAGGCCTATTGGGGCAGCCTCATGGCTTTGTGCCAGTGCTGCACGGTTACAAAACTGCTCTCTGAGCAATATAAGAGCAAGCTAATGCTGGCATCTCTTCCCACAGAGCCAGCTCTCCCCTGTGACCCTCTCTCAGAAGTATTCCCAAGGTACTCTGTATGCCCCAAGGATGACCAAGGTCCCTGTGCCACCTCCTGCTCCCATCCTGCTGTATGGAGCAGCAGGCAAGCTGGCTGGCTGCTGCTAGCCAGAAACAGAGGGGGCAGAGTTTGCATCTCTTCCCCTGGCTGGGCACCAGTTTTGAGTCTTGCTTCTGCCTGACCACTCATTTGCACAAAACTTACAGAAACTTACCATCTCCAAAACCCCTGTCTCAACCAAATCTGATTAAATCAGTCCCAAAACAGCTGGGTGGAGGAGGAAAGGACTGGCAGATAGCAAAAGCAGATGCAATGCACATTAGTAAAGCCCATTCCCTTAGGAACTGCAGGAGGCAGTTCCTTGGTGTGAGGCAGGTGTAGGTATAGAGGCAGAGTAACATTGTTGACAGATGGACATTCTGCTCTAGGCAGCAAAGGTGTAGTTTGTGTCCTCTCCAGCTCACTGAGTGTCTGCCAGGAGTCACAGACACTGCTGGATTTATGGTTCTGCAGACTGTTAATGTCTGCTCCTGTTTTTGCAGAATTATCTCTGCGCTTCCCCAGAGCTGGGTGGTTTGAGGCTTAATTTCGAATCCACCTCACATCAGCCAAGGTAAGAGGACTTGGTGGCTCTCCTGGAGTAGTCACAGGAGTCCAGGTGCCCTTGCCCACATGGCTGACTTCAGCTGCAGGGTAAATGGGCTTCATGTCCTCTTTGCTTCTCAGTAGTGCTCCTGGATGTTGGAAATTATCTGCTTTGAGTGTATCTGTGAAAGTCTGCTTTTATTAGAGCAATAATCAAGACTTAAAACTAGAGCTAAATGTAAGTCATTGACTTACTTAACATCAGTTTGTCCTTGTACAGCTGGACAGGAGACACTGTCCAGCACAGGTGCAGTGAGGGTGGAAAGCTGGTAGTGACCATCTCCTTCCATCTCTCTCTCCATGTACTAGATACCAGCATCTTCCTTCCCTGCAGACACGCACTGAAGGCCCCTCACTGGGATCAACTTCGGGTGTTCAGGCATGGTCCCTCTCCTTTCCTCTCCGTCCATGCCCCTCTCCTGTGGCAAAATCCATTCCTACAACAGGGTTCTGTTGCATTTAAATTTGCACAAAACGTGTTTTATTATGAAATTCCCTATTGCAGGGAAGGCTTATTTATTTATTTCTCATGGTCCCTTTAAGTCTCTTCCTGAATCTCTGCCTGATTCCATGACCAGCTTGTCAGACGTTCTGGAGATGGACATTCCTTCTGAAGGATGAAGAATCATCTCTGAATGTTCCTGTTTTCTTACAGGTAGCGAGTTCTGTGGGCACCAGATGAGAGTGCCCTGCCACAGCCACTGTTCCCCTTCTGCAAGACAGAAGTGCAGCAAGGGGATGGTGCTGCTTTCATCTTATTCTCAGAAAGGTGACCTTCAATGGCAGGCATTGAGATTTACATAGTGCTGGGGTCAGAGACAGAAACTTATTTCCACCATGGTCTGGTGAAACACTGAGAACTGATCAGTATTAGGATAAATATCCATTAGAGTATTCAAATGTCTCTCCTGTTGGCATGACTAAGAGTAGCTGGCACCCAAACCATGTTGATGTGAGAGCACTTGCTTTTGTTTGTCTGGTGGCAAATTTCGGCTCTGCCTGGAAGATTTTTTGTTTGGAGTTGTTTTTTTGTTGGTTTGGGTTTTGTATTTGGTTTTGGGTTTTTTTTTTTGGGGGGGGAGGGGAGTGGTAGTTTTTTGCTTGGTTGTTTTTGTGTTTTTCAGTTGGTTTTCTTGTTTTGGTTTGGGGGTTTGTTTGTTGGTTGGTTTTGTTGTCATGTTTGTTTTTAGCAATGATGGCTGTTTTTTTTACTAGTGAAAACAGAGGGTTTTCAGATGCTGCTGCCTCAGTAGAATGCCTTTTTTTTTTTTTTTTTTTTTCAGGGTGTGCCCCAGCTGCAGCAAGATGCTGCTTTTTTGGTGCCTTTTCTGTCACAATGATTCTTTTGGTTTCCAGAACACCCAGTGCATTTGCTCTCCTAGTCTTTTTCTTGGTCCTCAGTCCTGGTGACCCTGCCCTCTCTCAGCCTTGTGACTTGGTGTCTGTCTGTTATGGTATGGCCTGACCTGCATTTTATGCCCTGTCACACCTTTGAGTTCTGCTCAGAGCACCTGAGGTACTGTCTTTCTCAAATTGGAATTAATAATTAATATAAAAAGCTTGGGGGGAAAAAAAAATCTGAATTTTGTTACATAGTGTAATAACTGTTTGTAGATACTGTTCTGAGATGTAGGAATCTATTGGTGATATAAGAGGTTTTGTCTGTAAATAATCAGTTTAGAGTCCAAATGATTTTAATAAAGAGAATTCTTACACAATAATTCAATAAATTTTAATATACAACCTGCCTGTCCTGCTTGCCTTGCACGATGATGAAATTGCTCACAATCTATTTGCATCTTTTTCTTCCCAAGTGGAAACTGGGTACTCCTGAGCACCAGGTCCTGTGAGCTGTGCCAGGAGCGTGGCACTTTTCCCTCCTGTCCTCTCCATAGTCTGTGAGGTATCAGCTGCCTTTCTTTGAGTCAACCTTGCAGGGATGGCCCCCACATGGTGGCACTTACGCAGTTCCCAGAGCCAGAGCAAGGACCCTCCCTCTGCAGACGAGGAGCTGGGCTGTGGCTGTGCAGGCTGGCGGGGAAGCATGTGGCATCTTACAGCTCTAGTGGTGTTTTTTCCCACAGTGGGTAAGCAGGGAGGGGGCTGCTTGAGCTACAGTTTATGTTGATTGCTGTCATCCACCACCATGAGGCAGAACAAGTGTCCCTAAATTAGCAAAACAATTTAATTCTTAAACTAATTACACAGCTCATGTCAGACATAAAGCTGGCTCCTGGCCTATCTATTCTGTCTTTTCCTCCACCCCTCTTCCTTTGCTAGCAGCGTTTTGGATACAGGCTGCTTATCCCCTCTCCTTGTCTCCGTCATGTAGCTGCTTTAGTCCCTCCCTTCCATCCCTGTGTCTTCTCGCTGGCCTTTTAGGGCTGCTCAGTCCCACGGGGGGCTGCCCCGGGCACACAGCCTGCTGCAGCCTCTACCCCCTCCCCTTTTATTTTTAGTACAGGGAAGGCAGGTGAGAGCAGAGGGGCACAGGCAAGGGGAGCAGCACTTCGGGAGGCCTTGACCTCAGTTTGGCAACCCGGGGCTGCAGCAGAACTGTTGCGAGTCAGTCTTAACCCTTTGCTTCAGGGCTGGGGCTTGGTCTCTGCAGTGAGGAAACCTGAGCTGTAGGACCCCAGGGCCCCAGCAAGGGGGGGAGGCTGGGGCATGCCCAGCTCTGTTGCAAGGCTGTGGTGGGCAGCAACGTGAAAAAAAGAAAACGTAGTTTTCACTGTGTGTGGCCATTTGCTCCTCGGTGTTGTGTGGGTGCTGGGGAGCTCAGGTCCCACCGGGGTGGCTGCCAGGCAAGCAAGGCTGTGGGTTTGTGGAGCCTGTCCCCTGTCAGGCAGAGGCTGGGGCTAGCTGTGCCAGGCAGGAGATGGTGCCACAGTACCGAGGCTGAGCCACACGTCCTGCTGGGAGCAGTGGGAAGTGCCAGGCAGTCCCACAGCTTCTGGATCTGGGGACAGTGGAACAGAGGGAAAGCATTTCTGTTTCCATGTCAGTAGAGCTGTGAATTTCCTTCTATAAATAGTTGCTGTGGAGCTGCAGCAGGCTGACAGACCTTCTGCCAGGGAAGCTGGGGGAGGCAGGGAGAGGCCAGCAGTAAAGTGAATTCACGGCAGCTGTCCTAGGTGTCCTGCTACCCCAAAGCCAAAGCTGTTCCCAGAAGCAGTGCTGTGATCTGATACTCTGCCCTGCGCCTCACCACATCCATCCAGCAACACAGAAGAGTTTGGTCTGATCAAGGACACCCCTCCCGGGCAGCACAGACTAAAAGGAGAGCAGGACCAGCTGGTATCTCACTTTGGAGAGCTGCAGGATGAGCTGGATGACAGACAGAGCGGCGTGCCCTGCCTGCGAGTTGCTGCACGGTAAGTCTGCGCAGGGCCCCGGGGCTCAGAGCCCCATGCTCTTACAAGGCTGGGTTTATGCAGCATGTTGCAACTTGCAGGGATGTTGCACTCAGCAAAGGCTTGCAGGTCTGTGTTCATGTAGAAGACAAAGGTGTGTATTGCTCTGGTGAGCTCTGCAACTCGAGAGGTCTAGGCATTGTAAGATACGACTGGTGGTGGGCAGCTCCTTACACTGCTGCAGGTCAGGTGGAGTTGTCCACTGTTCCCTGCTCATGGCTGTCACAAACTTGGCAGGACCCCTATATTTTTGAAATGAAGTTCTCTGATCTGGTCTGGGCCTTCAGTAAGCCAGTACTGCACAACATAGTTTTGAATGACAAAAGCTTGTTTTTAATGTAAAGATGTCAAGCTATGAAGGACTTCAAAGCATTGGTTGTCCTTCATCACAAAGCTTAAAAAAATAATGGCTTACTCTCTTATACTAAGTTGCATAGCAACACTCCTCATCCTTTGCTGGTGCATCTGTTTAAGTAGAGTGGACAGAGGTGAATTCTCACTCACCCAAGGGCAGACTTGCCACACCTCTACATCAAGAACGCCAGAGCCCAGTGACCTACCCAAAAGCTCCATCAGCCCTAGTGCTAGGTTGTGTTTTACACTCTGTCTTTGGGTCCTACTTTTCCACGGAATTCTCCTGTTACCATAATAATCCACCTAGGGAAGATGCTGTTGAGTGCCCATCTCTACACTCTTGCCTTTTCCTTTGGCACAGGAATGGTGAGCAACATAAAATATTTTAGACTGTGGCCTGGCTCTCAGATCAGCCCTCACTGTCCTAATGATGTGAGTGAAGAGGGTGCAGGAGCTTGTGAAATTACTGACATGCTCAGTCTGTGCACAAATGAGGAATATTTTTATTTAATCTGTTTCATAGCTAGCACATTAGTAAGGTTTTGATGAAAAGCATCCCAGAGGTTTGTGCCTACAAGAGACTAATTCAGAACAGTGTCAATACCACAGTTAGAGGTGTAAAAAAACAAGGAGCAGGAGGAATTTTTACTGCCTCTTGACTGCTGTATGGCTTGGATGAACAGAGCAATGCCAGCTCTGGCAGTTTAGCTTGTTCCTGAGAGGATTAGAGTCTTGAGCCCAGTATGACTCTTAATTAGAACCATGCTGAGAGCTTCTTGGGTGCCCAAAGGCAGGTTGTGCCTTTGGCAGCTGTACTGGGAGAGGAGCTTCAGCACAGGGAAAGAAAATTTAGTCTTTTAAAGAAGTCACAGTTCTCAGCACCTGGAAGATGTTAACTGTCCCAGAACACCACCCCTTCAGGTGGCTCCTGCTGCTACCATCACTGCCAGCCCACTCTAACTATTTCTGAAAATCCTCCATACAGATGAGCTCTTGGGTTTAGCAACTGGATTTGAAGGATTTAAAAGTCAATAATTCTACCTGTGCTAATGGTCACTGGGGTTACTACCACCTGTCACCAGCTCTGACAATGTTTGATAGCCTGAAGCTTTGGCCCTACAGCAAGTGTCATTTCTAAATGATGCAAGGCTGGGTTGGGAGCACCTTAGCTACAGCACGTTATATCTGTATTTCCATTAGCATCACAGACTCTGGGCTGCTACTCAGGTGACTGTTGCTTCAGGGCTGGGGACAGCAGCTCCATCAGCCTGTCTGCACTGTCTTGGTGTTTGTACTTTGGGCTGCCATAGTAACAAACCCCAGGAACAGCCTCCCCTTCAATCACAGCCTCTTGCTAGGGTATCACAAGACTGTCAGGGATAAACCTGGGCTGCAGCCAGATGGGCAGTGCTGCTGAGTCTAAAATGCAGGTTCTGTTTCCCACCTACCTGGAGCTGAAGCCCAGTTGTGTCCCAGATTCTGCTTCCCACCCATCTGCCAGCAAAAGCCCAGATGTGACCCCTCATCAGCCAGGATGGGAGTGGGTGCTTTCTCTGGCTGGGGCTGTGGGGGTGGATGCTGCAGTCCCCACTAAGCCCCTGAAAATCCACACTGGGCACAGGGAAACCTGAGAGTCCCACCTGGCTCTGGCCCTGGCCCAGGGCACACTGCCAGGATTCCAGCTCGGCCCTAGCCAGCCAGCTTTTCTCTTCTGAACTGTTAAAATGATCCCCGCTTCTATGAAGTGCCAAAAGCATTTGTTACAGCCCAGCTCCAGGGGCTGCTGAAGCAGATGGGAAGGAAGGAGAGGAGAGGACAGCAGGGTAGAAGATGGAATCAATGTGTGCAGCATGCGGTAGAGGTACAGCTGCCCTGCAGCTCTCCAACTCTCTTCAAAGGAGTGAAGTGCTGAAGATCACACCACCTGAGCCCTGTGACCCAGTTCCCCACTGCCTCCATCCCCCACGGCAGGGTCTGCTGCACCGCTGGGTCATGGAGGAGCAGCTGCAGGAGGAGGTGCCAGCATCCCACTGCACAGGTCAGTCCTTGGGCTTGAGGCTCCAGACCACCACAGGGACCAGCTGGCTATTCCTCTGGGAGGACAACCGTCCTCAGCTGCTCTTGCAGCCTAAGAGCATTGAGAGAGGTCAGTGATGTGGCTTGGTGACGGTCCCCACAGGAGGCCACCACCCTGTGCGAGAAGGAGAGGTGTTCAACACACAGTACCAGGCTCTGCACAATCTGGGTTACGGCGCCTTTGCCACCGTCTGGCTGTGCCAGGACATGAGGTGAGGGACTCTGGCTTTTGGGGAGGTGGGAATGGGTGCCTGATCTCCTGGACAGGACCAGCCCCTCTCACAGAAGCAGCAGAGCACAGGTGCCTGTGCCAGAGCACATCAGCATCCCCAGAGCCCAGGACAAACCTGGCTGCAAAATTAGTGGGGTGCAATGAGCAGAGCTGGTCCTTGGAAACCAAAGAACATAAATGAGATGGGATCAGCCCTTGCTCTGTGTTAGCTTTTCTTATTTAGACCCTGCAGTGTTCATGCTCTACCTTTTCCTCTCCTGCCCTTGCTTGTCCCTGGGGCAGCTGGGTCTCTCCAGCATACACTGGCTGGCAGCTGTGATTTGTTTTCCAGGAGAAAGAAACATGTAGCTGTGAAGATTCTGAAGAGCAGGGAAGGATTTGCTGAGGCTGCCCAGGATGAAGTCGCTCTCCTCCGTTGTGTATGTGTGTTCTGGGGGCTTTGCTCCAAGGGGATAACCACTGGGTTCAGTCAGGTCTTAGCATCAGTGTCTTCTCCTTCCACATCTGAGTCTGAGAAGCTAGTTGAGGAACAGGAAAAAAAGAAGTTAGGGAATTCATAGTAATCAGCCTGGCTCAGCACTGGCCTCTGAAACAGGCACCTTCTCCTTTTCTCTGTCACACTGGGGGTGTCCCAGTTTCCCCATACATGCTGGTGGTGTCCCATTTGCCCTGTCAGCCCATTTCTTTCAGCTGAGACCAAAATCCTGTAAATAGGAGGAACCTGCAGAAAGATAAGGCAATAACCAACAGAAAACAGCAGTAATGTTGTTCTTAAGTGGGAGATGGGAGTGTGTTCACTGTGTGGGTGTATTCCTAGCTCAGACAGCATTGCTGATACTGAAGTAAAAGGAAATATCAAGAAAATACAAACAAAAACCCAACCACAAGCAACAACAAAAAAGGCAGGATGTAGCAAAAATGTAATAAACCTCTGAAGACAGAACATTTCCTCCTGCCTTTGCTAATGGATGTGGTAATTATGTGCCCATGCCTGGGTCTCAGTTAGTTACCGTTGCAAGTGTCCTGACCTGATACTTCTAGAAGACTTGCAGTTGCAATTTTTTGAGTTTGCCTAAACACAAAGTTACATCAGCTTTACGTGAGTAAAAGCCATTCAATTTTGCATTTCAAATTACTCTGAGGCCTTTCTCCAACATGTCTGAGAAAGGTTTAGTTCACATCTGCAAATCTGTAAATCCAATCTAAAGAGACATGAGCCAGACTGGGTGATGCAAGAGGAAGTACCAAGTGGCACTAATTTAGTGTAATCAGAGGGCCGCTTTTCTACACATCAGCACAACCCTGCGTAGGGACCAAGCCTTTCCCATGATTTATTACCAATTCTCTCTGAAGGACACACCTTCCCAGTCAGCAGAACACAGCTGGTTCCCAGGGCTGTTCCCACAGGCACAGGGTGGTCGGTTCCTGCAGAGCTCCCAGGAGAGGATCTGGTCTCCCCTGCTTCCACAGCCGCTCTCTGTTGTGCCAGCACAAACCCACTGGTGCTGGTGCAGGCAGATCTGGCATCTGCACTACATGCCCACGCCAAAATCCTGCCAGATGTGGCTGTGGAGGGAGAGAACAAAAAGTACAAATTGCTGTAAGAGGATCTGTGCTCTGTGAGACTTAACTCTGGCAACACCTTGCCACATAGGTGCTGGAGCAAGTGCTCTGTCACACCTGTGCTTGGGTTGACCAGGAGTTCACACAGTCCAGCACCCTGGGCCAGCAGCAGATATCCAGACAGGTCTAAAGACAAGCTAAGCAGAGTGCTGCTCCCACTGAATGCTCCCCTGGCCTACAGCAGTTTCCAGATAAAGATTTCTTGGGCCAAGAGTGATGCCCAAGAGTGGGCAGTAGTTCTTAGTGGACTCCAAGAGACTTGCCCTACATTCCTGTGAACCCAGACAGGCTTCAGAACCCACAGCCTTCTGTGACCAAAATTGCCACCAATTACATGTGTGCTGTATGATAAACATTATCCTCTGCTTTGATTTTGAACCTCCCAAGTGCTAGGTTTGATGGCCCCTGGTTCTTGTACAAAAGATCTGTGTTTACTCCCTCTACTACCACTCAGTATTTTATAGATCTCTGCAGTACTTGCCCATAGCCAACCTTTTTTTAGTCCAAAGCAGCCTACTTTGCTGAGTTCCTCCAAACATGGAAGCTGCTCCCTACCCCAGCAGGATAGAGAGCCTTTGAGAAGCCCAGGGCACCCACAAGTTCTCTGTCTCTCTGCAACTCCTTGTGAGAAACTGCTGGATGGAAGGTGTGGCTTTTAAAAGGCAATGTCCCAGCCTTCTACTCTCAGCCAGGGTGGGACAGGGCCGTTCTTGCTCTAAGGAAAAGCAGCAGAGCCTACAGAAGGGGAAAGGAAAAGGTACAGGTGATCCTGCTGGAAGCAGGGAGCTGTGGTCTTGAGGGAATCCACTTCTAGCTCAAGCAGGAGAACTTTCTGGGTCTGGGTGGGACCCAGAGTAAGAAGTGTGCTAGACACTGTTAGCAGGATGAGGTTGAGTTATTCAGACACTGTGAGGGTCCTACCTGGTCAAGAGTTAGACAACACACAGACTCTGCTTCTGCACATGGAGCATGGTTTTCCTGATGCTGCATTCATGGCATTTGTCATGAAGTACCAACACCTGGAAGAGAAAGTCTGTAGAATGGGATAAACCAGGAGTGTGATGTCCTTGTGCACAAGCATGTCTCTAACTGCAGCTTTCTTGGAATCTTTCCCCTCAGGTGAGCAATATGAAGAAGAAGGACCAGTCAGGAGAAAATATTGTCTCTTTGTTAGATGACTTCAGAATGATTGGAGAGAATGGTTTCCATATCCTTCTGCTGAGAGTGCTGCAGCTCTGGGTCAGCAAAGCCCAGGCTTGCCTTGGAGAGTGGTGTAAAACTGAGCTCTGTGCTCCAGTGAGGAGGGTGAGCAGGACAGTGACTGGATTGGGGCACATGGAGGTGGCTGGAGGGGAGAGGTTGGATAAGGGTGCTCTGGTGAAGGGCAAAAGCTGGCAATAGCATTTTCTCTCTGTTAGTGAATCCCTGACTCTTTCCCACATGTGTGCTTGGTATTTGAGGTGCTGGGCCCTTCCCTGCAATGTCTGATGAGTAACTACAGAGCCCAGGGACTGCCTTTGCCATCTGTGAAAAAGTTTTTACAGCAGGTGAGAACTTAACTGCAGATGGATGAGGGCAACAAGGGACTGCTGGCTGAGAGGCATGCCATAGTCTCATCCTGGGGTCATCTGCCATGAGCTTCATGACTGCCTCTGCAAAGGAAGGGACGATCCAGAGTGAGTGCCCAAGGCATGCATTTTTTAAAGGAAAACAGTAGCTATTTCTTTGGGGTGTAAGGACAGAAAATGTTAATTAAAATGCAGAGTGGGATGACATCACATTTCCATGAATACAGGGGCACTGCATGTTACTGCCCAAGCCTGCAGCCTGCTTGGGTTTGGTAAGGAGTCAGGGCCACCAACAGCCCACAGCTCTGCACTGGGGACTCAGGGGGTGGCACTTGTGTTCCCACCACCTCACTAATCATGGAATTCTCCAGAGGGTCTGCTGCTCCCAGGAGTAGCAAGAGAACAAACAGCCTGCTTCTTGTGGGCATGCCACATGTATCTCAGCCCTCCTACTGCCCTGGGGAGCCCCCTCTGGCAGCAATTTGCCTCAGCATCCAACCTCTGGCAGGTCTGGCAGCTGTCTGTAAGGTACCACTAAAGGCTGCTTGAGGGACACTCAGTAGTGATGTCTTTTTTCTAAAGTGCTTGGTTCAGTTGGCTGGTCCTCCACCCACACTGAGGTTTTCCCGCTCAGAGCCAACTCTTCATTCCCTGTAAGGATGGGGTGTGCTGATCAAACATGGTGAAAATGAGGTTTCTTATGCATTAGTAGGGAATGGCTAAGGAATGGGAAGCCTGAGCGAGGCCTCCGAATAGTTAGATTTACATTTTGCCTCTCATGCTGAGATTTATCAGGAGTCTGCACACTTGCCAAGATGAAGATTTGTTATGCTGATTTCTGTGCCCTTCTAGGGACACTAAGAAAGAAACTTTCTCCTTTCTCCTATTTTATGGAATAGTCTCTTCTTCCTTGGAAGAGCCTCTTCTTCCTCTAAAGAAGCTCTATCACCTGAATAAGTTACCCAAAAATGTAGTGGCATTAATCTCTGTGCCCCATTTCACACCCAAGCTTTTTGCTTGATTAATTTCCTTATCTGCTTTAATTGCAGACTCTCAGACTAATTTTTCCCCCTTCAGCCCAGCACAGGGGTAGTATTTATTTCTGATTCATTCCAGTTTAGCTGTTTAAATATTTCCCTGTGTTTTACAGTTACCATTTAAGGCTGGTATTTCCCTGGGGCTGGTGTTCATCCCAGAATAGAATTTGATAATACAGAGGATATTTGCCAGCCCTTTATGACTGACCAGAGTGTTTAAAAAACAAATGTAACTCTCCCAGCAGAGTTTTTTGCTGTTATTGATTTCAGATAGCGACTGTTTCACTCTGGCAGGCATTGTTTATCTCTCCCCTGTGACAGGCCAGACTCTCCCCACTCCATCATAAGCTGCTGTTTCCCTACATGGCTTTCCTGCACTGCCTTGAAGTTCTCTCTACACACACACACTCATTGTCCCTTCCTCCTCCTGCCTGGATTACACTGCACCTCCTCATCTTTCTGTGTGCCTTCCAATGCTGTGTCACTCCATAACCAGCCCCCAGCTCCCATTTGAATGATCAGCAGCAGGAAGGCATGCAGACAGGAGTGCTTTTTTCTGGAGAAAAGTTCAGCCTTATGACCATGATGCCTCCTCATAGCTCCATGCCCTTTCTGTGTCCCTGAGCTTGCCCATCTATGCTGATACCTGTGGATTTTCATGCTGCCTCTGCTGCATGTTACCCCCATCTCCCACAAGCAGCCCCTTGCCCACTAGGCAGGTGGGGCTGTAGTTCCTACTCCTCCTGCCACATGGCCCAGTGAAACCCCTTGTGCCTGCTCCCACAAGGTCACCTCAGCCAGCCCCACGATTCTGCTGGCTGCACTTTGAGCAGAGTACAAGGCCCTCACTACACAGGAACAATTCATTGCAGATGATTAGCACCAGTGCACCCTCCCTGCAAGGTCAGAACGTCCACAACTTGCATGCCTGCTGTGCCCGACTGCTCTGACGGCAGCTGGGGCAGGGGTGGTGAGGACCCTGGTGTTGCTGACATGATGTGCTGCCTGCTTGCCCAGGTGCTGGCAGGCCTGCACTTCCTGCACAAGCGCTGCCACATCATCCACACGGACATCAAACCTGAGAACATCTTGCTCTACAGCCGTGACAAAAGCCTCCAAAAGCTGCAGCCCAACACACTTGACTGTGGCCCGAGAACAGATTTGAGGCTAAAGGGACCAGGTGAGCAGTCCGGGGGGGGGGTTTAATATGAAAAGAAATGTGTATTTATTGCCAGGAAGGAAACAGACAGGCAGCAGGTACTGGTAGCTTAGAAAATGTTCCCATCTCCTGCAAGTGCCAGTACTAAACAGTACAGCCAGCTTATGCTTTTGAGAGATCTCTCCTATCTCTGCTTAATACAGTTAGGTTGAGGGGCTACAGGCTCCCCCAGGCACATACAGAAATGTGTCCCTGCAGGTAGGTTTGTGTGAAGGACAACTACAGATCATAGGCAGCTGCTAACAGCCACACCACACCCTCAGAGCTCGCACTCTTTAAAGCTTTAGGTACAGGAGAGCTCCCTTGTCTCTGGTGTTCTCAGCCACTGAAAGGTTTACGTGCAAAAGGGTTTGCTCAGAAAGCTGCAAACCACTTCTGCTTTTTATTTCCCATATTTCTGAGGTTTGTGGGAGACTTGTATTACTGCTGATCTTCAAGGCCTTTTGAGACACAATTTATTTGCAGAGAATAGTGTGAATATTGAATAAGAAGCAGGGAAAGTTTCTCTAGGGATCAGCTCATTTCCTAGCAATGAGGCCCTTTATGTTACCCTTGCATGATGTTCCCCCATGAGCATTTCCCCCATGGCGATGCTGTTTTGTCTCTCAAACTCTGGGGCAATCAGGGAATGGTAAATTAGTGACTGAGTCTTTTTGCTTGGAGCACAAAGGCACGATATTAGGCACAGTCTGACAGCTCACTGCAAAGCGGTGAACCAGAAATTACCTTTTTCGAGGTCATATGAAAATGCAACCCTTACGGTGCTTGCCAAGCAGGCTGTGCCCAAGGTCCATGGCAGCCAGGCCTGCTGAAAGCTAAGAAGGGATGGTAGATGTTTTGTGCCTGACTAGTAGGTAGGACGTGTTCTCCCCTGAGCCCACAGTAATTTAACTGTGGTGTTAGAGGAACCTGGCAGCAGGACAGGAGAACATGGTCACACCACTAGTCCAAGCTATTGGTCTTACTGAACATCCTCTTAGATTTTGACTGGATACCAGCTTTTTGTGCTTCCTCAGAAAAAAACAGAGGTGGCATTCTACTGATGACAAAAGAAACATTTTAGAATTTCTTAGGCTGGAAAACCTTAAAGGTGGGCATATATGGCTCCTCTGTGGTAGCAGTGCTTACTTGTTGGTTTGGGAAAACCTGATTTCTCCATCCTTCCTTTTAGGTGATCTTGGCAATCAGTTGGCAGAATGTGATTTGATGAACATAGAAGTGAAAATTGCAGATCTGGGCAGTGCCTGCTGGACAGTGAGTCTGCTCTGAGTCTCAGTCCCATGACGATGCAGGGATGCTGTGTGCTTCTTTCCACCCTGCCACCTCCCCTCTCCTGTGTCTGTCCTTTTACAGCTACTTCAGTGTGCTGTCCAGCTAGTTCAGTGTCCCAAGATAGGAATCCTGCAAACAGTCAACTTTGGATGTTTCTTCAGCTTGCACTTAGCCCCTACCATTAGAAATTTAAAACCATGTCCTGTGTGAAACATGGGGAGAGAAGTTCATGCTGGTGTCAGTGAGACTGAGAATGTGCCAGCCATACCCTGTACAGTGTTTAGTACATGTATTTAGTCCTGCCTCACCCTGCAGGAAGCTTGTGATCACAGGTCTTGCTGTTACTCATTTATGAAGCTAGTCAAAAGGAGCTTAGCTTGTTTTCTGTTTCAGTACAAACCTTTTTCCAAGAAGATACAGACCCAGCCATACCGTGCCCTGGAAGTGCTTCTTGGATTAGACTATGGCACTCCTGTGGATGTCTGGAGCACAGGCTGTCTGGTAAGACTGGGAAGTGACCAGCACTAAAAGGCCAGGGGTAGCATGGCCTCAGCACTCACATATACATGCTGCATGTAAGAAAACTTCCTTGCTGAGGAAGAAAATGGGACTGTCTGCACCCACTCTGGAGTGCAAATATGCTGCTGATAAAATTCACTCTTAATTAGTTTAACCTATAAAGCAAGTCACACTCTAAGTATGTTAACACATAGACTTGGCTGAATCAGGCACATACTGCTTTCCACCCTGATGGAGCTGAAGGTGCTGTTTCACCATGGTACAGATCAAAGCAGAGTAAACATTTCCATATTTTAGGATCAGTTCTGTGTGATAGCAAGGGAAATTGGTACTGTTGGAGGTAATGGGGAATAAAAATTCCAAGTCAGACAGTGAATTAACAATGTTTCTTCATTTCTAGGCATTTGAAATGGCAACTGGGGAGCGCCTGTTTGATCCTCAACCTGGAAAGTATTTCTCCAGAGATGACGGTAAGACTTCATCAGTCTTAGTTATTTCACTGACAGAAGTGTCACAATTTTTGCATGTAAATGCATCTAGATTCTCTCCCTCTCTCTAGACCATGTTGCTCGAATTATTGAACTCCTGGGTAGAATTCCTCCTCAAATTGCTTTCTCCTGGAACAAGTCAACAAAATTTTTCAGCAGGCCAGGTAGGAATTAAGAGTAAGGAAGTTTACTCTAAACCACTGTGGATCTCTGATGCACTCCTACTCAGTTCACACTGAAATATCCCCCGAAATTAGATTACACAATGAAAGCTACAAGCAGGGACAAAAGACAAGCAGTTAACACTCCCTGCCCTGCCTACCTTTGCAATCCAAGAGGGATGAATGCAAAATCCTGAAAAACAGTCATAGCAAACACCCAACAAGGAAAATATTCCCATTCTTTCTCCTTGGGATGTGGGAGAATGGAAATGCAGACAGGAAATAGCTGCATGCCCTGAAAACTGAAAAGTATGTAACTAGCTGGATTTCACCCATTCACTGCCAGTGAACAATGATGATCAGGAATGGGCCACTCATATCCTTCCCATGTGATCGCTGCATTCAATTTTCTAATCCAAGTGTAAAATCTCTTCTGTTTTATTCTCCCAAATTCCTTTCCCTTCAACTCATCAGGCTTGAAATCCATCTTTTGACTGCAACGCAGCACAATTCCACCCCCCTGCAATTTACCCTGGCACCTTCTTTCCCTAGCCACACAGCCTCAGCCTCCCCACAATCCAGTGGTGCTAGTCCCATGCTGCAGTTCAGCAAGCGCCTCCCTGCACTTTCACATCCTGTACTCGCACTTGCTCGTTCTATGGTGCTCAAAGGGAGTGAGTCGAAAGTAGTTCTTGCTCTATATTCATTCCGTGTGAACCGAATGGGCATGACCTAAATCACGACATGTACACCATGTACTTCTGAGAACAAGGATAGCTTCTCAGACAGTAGCAACACTCTTCTGGGCCCCTACAGAGGTCGAACGCACAAAACATATGAAGCATTAATGTCCTGGTAGCTCTGGCACTGAAAGAGCCTGGCACATTGGGGCATAGGGAGAGGCAGAAGGAACAAGTGGTAAGGGCTTTGGCATGTTTGTTCTGGGAACACTTCATTCACTCTTGGCATGTGCTCATCTAAGAGGTACACACAAAAAGGTACACTCCCAACAGGGACTTGGAAAGATCGTTTCCGACAAAGGCCTGAAAGCAAACCTGCAAGGGGGAGCACAAGTGAAAGAGTCAAAGGCAAAGTCAGCGATCCTTCAAGCTTTGCATTGCACTGAGAGCTGCAGCCTCTCGGTCCTGCACTATGCTTGTACTATCTTTGCTAGGTGCTCTCTTGCGGATCTCCAGGCTCTCCCCTCGCAACCTCTACAGCATCCTGGCCGACAAACACGGCTGGACAAAGCATGAGGTTACTCCCTTCACCAGCTTCCTCCTCCCCGCGCTGCAGTACGCGCCCGAGCGCCGCGCCACCGCCGCCCAGTGCCTACAGCACGCCTGGCTCAGCGCCCCGTAACCGGCCCCTCGCCTCCGGGCCTGCGCGAGAACCGCCGCCGGAGCCGCGCGGGCTGCGCACAAGATGGCGGCAGAAGCAGGCCACCCCTGGGGCAGTGGCGGCTCCTCAGCCTCCCACGGCGCTGCCTGGCGCCCAGCGGCACGCCCCACAGCCTTTTCCGAGCGACCTCGGCGGCGAGACCGTGACCGCCGCCGTTCCCTCTGCGCCGCCTCTAGCTTCGACCCGCGGTTCTGCTCGTACTCGGCCTCCATTCGCCTTTCTTAAACGTCCCTTTATCACGTAGTCCGCCCGCGGCGCGAACTGGAAGCGGTAATTAACGTCCGGTGGTCTCGAAGCCTCTTTAAGCATCGGGCAAGGTCAAGCGGCGGCTTTTTGTGCCCGGCCGCGACGGCTCGTTCTCCGGGACCGCAGTTCCGTGGCAGAGGGAGGGGCCGCAGCCTGCCTCCTCCCGCCCAGGCAGGAGGGGACGACCGGTAGCTCCTCTGCAACATCCCGTGGAGCAGCCACGGGCGCGCTCCCTCTCCATAGCGACGCGGTACACAGTCACCAACACAAGGAAAAGCCTCCCCGAGTCGGGCACGGGCACTCACCCAGTGCCGCAGGGTCCCTCCCGCCCAGCTCAGCAGGGCTCGGCCTCCCGCGCCCCTCCTTCCTGACGGGAGGCCGCTCCTCCACCTTCGCAGCCAGCCCCACCGTCAGCCCCCAGCGCCCTTTGTCTGGGGCTCCGGGACGGAAAACCAGCTAGCGCCGGTCTCCAGCGGTGCACCAGCACCTCCTCCCCGCGCTGTCCCCGGCCTGTGATGGGATCCGGAAGGCGGAACTGCCGGCGCGTCCTGCCCCGCTCCCGCTTCAGGAGGACCCGCCAAGGAGCGAGGGAAGCCACCAGAGCGGAGCAGATCAGCGAGGCCTGATTGGGAGGCGGCAGCAGCAGCGGGGGGCTGGGGCACCGAGCTGCCCTCCTGGCCCCTCTGACGAGACCCCGACCTCGCAGCAGCCCCCCTCCTCCCCCGCGGCGCGGACGTGCCGACCGGCAGGCCCCACACCTGCGGCGCCGCGCATGCGCGCCCCTTTCTCCCTCCTCCTCTTTCCTCTGGTCTGCACATGCGCGGCGCGGCGGCTGCTGCCGCCCAGGAATCCCGGGCGCCCGCACCGCCCCTTCTTTCTGCCACGTGTCCCGACGCGGGAGTTACCCCGCGGAGAGCGGTGCCTCGGCGGGGGCGGTGACGGCCCCCGCCGGCCCCGCCCCATGGCACGTAGCGCGGCCCAGCCGGCAGGCACTGTCGCAGCCCGCTCAAGCTGCACCGCGTCGACGCTGGCGGCTGCCTCCCCCGACGACTGGCAGCCCCGCACTCCAATGAGGCGCTAAGACCGTGGTGCGAGCGGCAGGGCGGATGCGCAATTCCCAATGAGGCGGGAGCGCGGGCGGGACCGAGCGGGGAAGCCACCAATAGCAAGAGTGAAAGGGCGGGGCGTTGACGGCTGCGGGAGGTCTGGTAGGGCGGGGCGTTACGCCGTGGCAGCCAACGGTTAGCAGGAGTGGGCGTGTCTGGGGCGCCCCTGGCGCCGGCGCCGGGGATCCCCGTGCGCCCAGTGCCGTTTCCGCCCGGTCTGGGGAGAAGCCGCCGCTACCGCTGCCAGGGGGAGGGGCTGCTGCGGCCGCCGCCGAGGGCTTGATCCCGCCGGCTGCTCAGGGGACGCCGTGGCGTTGAGCCGGGCCTAGTGCCGAGCGGGGGCCCGGGGAACGGGCCGGCCAGGTAGGCGCGGGCGGGCAGGCGGGCGGGGACCGGCCGTGCCCTGCGGCGGGGCTGGCGGGAGGGAATGCTGAGGCGGGCGAAAGGTGGACGGCTATGGGGGTTCCTGGCGCGGGTCGTGGCCGGGCGCTTCGCCTTGCCTTGCTTCGCGGACCCTGGTGTCAGGACCTCGTTGCGGTGGTGGGGCAACGGCCCAGGAAACCTGGCGTGACCCGGCCCGGTGGCGCGGGCCATCATGGCGGTCCCGGTGGGGCGCGCCAGCTCGCGGCGACCGGGCTTGGAACAGTGGTGGCTGGCCAGTGTGGGGCTGGGGACGGGCCCGGCCACAGGGCTTTGTCGGTGGAGAAGAGCGCCGGGAAAGCTCCCGTGCAGTCTGGCCTCTGTGCCCCCTTTCCCTCCATTATTGTCCCGGGGATTCTCTAGGGTTGTTGTCCGTCTTCAGGCAGCTTCCTCCGGGCCGCCTCTGCCTGCCCCCACTGCCGCTGCACGCTCCGAGCCGGCCGGCCCCTCCGGGCCTCGGGGGAGACGGTGTTTGACCTGTATTTTCTGCTTTCTCATGGTGCTCGTGCGGCGGCTCCCCCCTTAAGCCCCTGCTCCTGGCCCGCCGGCGCCGTCGGCTGCAGCACGGATTCTCCTGCGCTTCCTTCTCCGTCCGTCACGCGTGGCCGCTGCGGGGTGGGTTCCCAGCCGCCCTGGCCGCGCTCCGACCGCCGGCCGCCTTCGCTCCAACAGCAACGGGCAAGGTCACTGTCGCTCGGCGGCTTGTCCTTGGGTGCCGGTGACTGGAGTTCACCGCCGGGTCTGGAGGAGAGTCGACGGCGGGCAGCGTCTCGCCGTCCCCGGTGGGAGGGAAGGAGGCGAGGTGTGAGGCCGCATGTGGCCCTGGGAAAGCGGAGAGAGAGGTGCAGCGGTGGTGGGGGGCTCACAGCACTTTCCCGGACGTGCCCCGTCGCGATCCTGTGCCCGAAACGAAGATAAGTAGGATTTTATGTGGGGTGTAGGTGTGTTTCTGACATGTCTGTAGAGGGCACGGGGTGCTGCAGGGCTGAGGTGGTTGCTGCGGGCTCTGGCCATGATGTAATGGAGTGTTGAGGGTATAGCCAGGGCAGGGCAAGGAGGTGAATGTGCCTCTTCTCCTGTGAAGGATACAGCTGGGTCTTGAAGAACTTGCTGTTGGTGTCTCCGATGGTGTGCCAGTACCTCTTGGATTTCAGACAGGAGCCTCCTCCCCCCGCGCTGCAGCCCTCAACTGGGTGTTACCGCCAGCACCTAAATCCACAGGGAAGGAATTTCTTATTTCTTCAGTAGAAATAGGAGATTTCCCTTTTTACTTGGATGGGAAATAGTAGGATTTTTTTTTTCT
This sequence comes from Indicator indicator, assembly GCF_027791375.1. Classification (NCBI taxonomy): domain Eukaryota; kingdom Metazoa; phylum Chordata; class Aves; order Piciformes; family Indicatoridae; genus Indicator; species Indicator indicator. The sequence continues at coordinate 11,115,658 of NC_072024.1, read as the reverse complement.
TTTTGTGGTTGACCCAGGAAGTCGTCTTGTCACCAGCCTTCTGGCTATTTTTTTTTTCTCCCCTCTAGAGGTGCAGAGAGGAGGGTGTTGCATTGCTCTGGATCCTGTGGGTAAGCGTTGAAGGCAGTGACAGCAGCTGCTGTTGGCTCTGGAGCTCTGGTTGCTATGAGAGAAGCTTCAGTAGACTTGGCTGCTATCTCCAGGGAAGGACAGCAGAGCAGCCTCCATTAGTGTGGTGATGGTGGAGACATGGCTGGCTCACATTCAGCAAAGGGCTTTACTTCTTGGGCCACTTCCACAGGCCTAAAGCAGAAGCAAGGGTGTGTTTTGGTCAGTGGGACGAAAGCCTAGCAAGTGGTTTTCATTGCTGTTCTTGAATTAATGGAATTGCACTGAAGTGTGTGCTGGAGACCCAGAGTTACCCTTTCCAGGTATTTTGGGCCATGTGAAAAGTAGGACACTGAGAATTGATATGATCTTACTGTTAGGTGAAGACTGCAGTCCTGTCTCGTTTGAACTCCAGTCTCCTTTCCAGCCAGTAACAGAGCCAGATGCTTTTCTTATTGTTTGTGTGTCTCCTTCCTCCCCTTCCATCGCCTGGGCCCCACTTGCCTTATTGACTGGAATTTCTGCTGTGTGCAGTGGGTGTGTGCAGCAGACACCAGCCTGCTAGTGCTGAGGAGGGATTTTCCATTCACAGACCAGAGAACAGTCAAAATAAAGGCCCGGCTCAACTTTGGGACTGGAAACAGAAAGTGGGGAGAGGAGTTTCCTTCTGCTGCAGAGTAAAATTTATCCTCTGTGCTTTTTACATAGTTGTATACCAAAATGTATAGAAAATGTTGCTCTGCTGCAGAGTAGGGAGGTGAAACTCCTGGGAATAGTGGAGAAGATTCCTGTCTTTTGGTTGACTCAAATGCCTGATGTGGGAACAGTTTGCAGGAGGCCATTTTTGACGTGACTATGTACTGTGGAATCTGCCAGCTTCTATCCACACTCTGTCTACTTGACTGCAATAGCTTTTTTTTTTTTTCCTAAAGGAAGAATGAGTGTCTTTCTTATCTGCTTAACTAACCGTTTGGCACTGGCTGCTGTCTGTATGATACTGAGTTGTGGAGTTAGAGCTATCAGTATATTCCAGTGCATTTGTTAAAGATGAAACTGTTCTTTGAGGAATGCAGTATGGCAAATGGAAATACGTTAGCATTAGAAAACAACTGCTGTCTTTGTGAACTAACACCTATAACAAGGAGTCCCTTGCCCTGGTCTGAGTTTCCAAACTCAGAATTACTGTGAGCTTGAAGCAAAAATTCCAGAACTAGAATAATGTGAGAGAGATTAAAATATGCCCTTAAATCCGCTTGACTGGCAGCAATCATGTGGTTGATGCCAATTCCAGTAGTTTTTGTATTTGAGAATCTGTAGCACTCAAATTGTTTCACAAGATGGGGTGAGCAACTTCTAACCCACCTAAAATGCATCCAGCACTGGGGCTGAATGTAGGACCTGCTGCATATCATGCAGTGACATGGTAACAGCAATGAATTTAGGATTTTGTGAGCACCTCAGTTTAATAAAATGATCTTCATGACCCCTTAGTCTTTGTTTACAGGCTCTCTGTATGTTGTAATGGGGAAGTAGTTTGCTGCCTTGCATCCTTTGAATAACTGGCACTGCTTTGACAAGAGGCTGGCTTTTCATTTTACCATCGTATCCCAAGTGACCTGAAAGTAATATTCCTTAGCTAATGTTGTCTGAGATCTCCCCATACCAGAGTGGGGAGGTGAGATCCCACATACCTATTTAAATCCCCTTCTGTAAAGTGGACTCTGTTACAGCCACATCCTATTTTGAAAAGTTGAAAAAGCCCATAGGAAAGAGATGTCTTTGATTGAACTGGCATCTTGGAACCTGCAAAAGTTTATGCTCTTCTTTGAGGGTGTGAAAAAGCAGCCAACAGCCACTTATTTAAAACTTCCAAATGTTCCCTGAAGTAAAAAAAAAGCATTTCAAGTTCAAACTTAGAGGTGTGAAGTATGCAAGGGAGACCTAAATATGTGATGTCCCAGCCATGTAATTTATTAGCCTGACCAGTCTGTTCCTTCTCCCATTTTAGGATGAACTGATTTCTGCAAACTTGTTTTGAATGATGTGATGAGATAACAATGTTTCTATCTATTCTGGCAATAGTAAATCAAATGTAATCAGTATTCAGAGGTTTGAAAATTCGAAGATGATTGTTCTCATGGCAGTATTACTTACTGTATTACAGAACCATATTTGTGCTCTTACTCTGGTGCTGCTTGTGTGTGTAACTGAAATCTTGCCAGTGAAATCTTGTGTTAAGTGCAGTCAATGACAAAGGTTGCAGTAGGCAAAGGTGGTTTTCATGTATACAAGATGTAGTAGCAGTACTTGAAAGCATTAAATGTATGCTTAAATGTGTAGGACATGAGATATTTCATCTTGGTTACCCCTATGAAACAAGCTACTATTTGATTTTAAAATAAAGGCTTTGTGGCATTTTACTTGTCTGTGGTGTTTGTTGGGTGTTTTTTTTTTTTTATCTTTTCCAAATTAAAGGAAAAATAGCTGTGGATGTTAAAGCTGTTACAGGTTCTACAGCCAGTCTTTGGCTTTCATGACTTGTAGCAAGAGTTAGTGCACAATAAGTTTGGGCTTGCGTTCTTAAGAGATAATTTTGTATAAATTTGGCTAAGCCTAAACTTCTTCCTTATTTTCATCATGGATAAAACCCCAGACCATAATGCAGCCAAGAGGTCAATATCTTGAAACTGTGGGAGCTGAGATTTTTTTTTTTCTGCTTTTTTCTTAATTCCTTACTGAAGTTGCAGGGGGTTTCTTGTTTTTATTTTGTTTTGTTTTGTTTTTTTCCACAGGATTTGCTATTTTAGGGGCAATTTTCCAGTATTCCTGTAGCAAATCAGCCAAGCCACGGCCCCTGTCCCTGCTGAGCAGGGAGAATGTGCAGTGCTTCTGGCCTCCCTGCTGAGCTCACGCAGGGGTGGGACTTGCTAAGCTGCTGAAATCGCAGCTAATGCCTACTGAGCATGCTGAGAAACAGTTTTTCAACTGCTCCTAGTTTAAATTTTTTTTCCCCTTCTATAATTAGTAGAGATGCTCTTTGTCTCTGAAGACGATCTACACGACAAATCAGGAGATTCTTGTTCATCATCCCTCTTCTCCCCCACCCCAGCTAGTGGTGAAGTATTATTTTCCTGAAACAAAAATAGCTAAAGGGATTTTTCCCTCACTTCAACTGATGAGTCTGAACTTGAAAAGCTGTAGTCCAAAAGAAGAAATCTGTAGTGAATAACAGCCTTAATGCTAGTTTTTGTTGCCACAAGCCCTATAGGAGTGTCAGTATTGTTGTTTAAATTGTAAATCTGCAACTTTCAGATCCTTAAATGTAATTTAAATGCTTAAAGAGTAGAGCAAACAAACTATATTCTTAAATAATAAATTTGAGAAATAAAAGCTTTCTTGGTGAGTTTTATTTTCCTCCTACCAAACACACACAAAACTCAATTATTTTAATGAGCAATATGGGAAATGTTCAGGAAGGTGTGCTGATGTGCTGAGACTTCAAGGTGGAAAAATGTGGGAGGACTTGTCAGCAGTTTGAGTGGCAAGCTTTTAGTGAGCAGGAGCAGTAATTTCTTTTGTGGTCAGGAATCTAATAGTCCCACATTCATCAAACATGAAGAAAAAAGTGAGAACCAAGAGAGAGGAACATAGAAAAGTGGCATTGAGAAATAGTCAGGAATTTGGCTTTTAGAGTGAAGTTTAGAATTGATTCGTTGTTTATGCTAAAGTTTAATCCATATAAACTTGATAACGTGGACAGGTCTTGCATTCCTCCCCGAGGGTCACGGAAGGGCTAAGTTTAGCAAAGAGGAGGTATCCCAAGCAGTCAGATCTGTGCAGTTTTCAAGGCTGCAAACTTTTTGCTTATTCATCCTGTTCTAAATGAGCTTAGGGGGGTTTGTGTCTTTTTTTTTTTTTTCCTTCTTTCCCCCCCTTTTTTTTTCCCAGTTGCAAGCAGCCTTTTGAGACAGAATGTAAGTTTTAAAACCAAAATGCTTAATCCCTAAAATACTTCAAAGATATTTTAGAACAGAAAGGTCATGGTGCTTTTGATGTTCTCATATTTAGAGGGCGATTACAATTGCAATCATATGCATTGACAAGAAGATATTGTCTGGATTTGGTAGCTGCTCATTTAGTGACTCAGACTTGTTCCTGTTGTATTCACAAAGCTCATACCAGGGTTTTCTTCTGCAGCCTCACTGATTTACAGGACAAAACTTTTTCAGTGACTGCCAGCTGTCCAGAAAATGGTTTGAAGTTTTGATACTGAGAAGAATTCTCTTGACTTTGAAGTGAGCAGTTTGAAATGCAAGTTGTTGATAGGGAAGGACCGCAAGGACCTGCCACCAAACCTGATGATGTTGAGTAAAAGGGGAAAAAAATTCAGGATGCAGCTTGGAGTTTGAGTTTGTTAGTATCAGTGCAGTCTCTTGGTTTTGCATAGATATTGAATCATGAAAATAAATGGTCACAGGATCTTTGAGGATTGGATTGCATGGAAATATTTGGATAAGAAAGCCCAATTTATGGCAGTGTTTCTCAGACTGGAGGAGGGGAAGACACAGCTTGCTTCTGGGAGCTGCAGAGGTGATAGCTGGTAGGAGGATGGGATGGGGAAGACAGACTTCTCATCATAGCTCCAGGTAGTGCAGAAAATAGGAGTAGCTGAGTATTTTTCAGTGTGGCCCTGTTTCCCAGCTCTGCCTCTGCCCAAATTGCACCCTTCTAACAATGATCTCAGTCACACTCTAGGACTGGTACCTCTTTGGAATGCTGGTGTGGAAGGTGCTCCCAAGGAGCAATTCTCAGATGTTTTTATTGGAGAAAGTGAGGAAGTTAGTCTGTCCTTGCTTGTAGGCAGGAAGGAATACACTGGGAAAAGTCTAAGAACCAGTGATTTAGGGAACTGAAATGCCCTGGAGGTTCAGTGTGGAGCCCTTAAAATAGTTGGCATGTCTCAACCTGACTTGCAGTATCAATTTATAGATACTTGGAAGAATATGTGAACCTTTTGCATTTATGTGGCCTTGAACTAAAGACATTGAAACAAATTATTTCCTGTGCTTTGGTGGCATTAGGTTGAAATAACTTATAATCATGCTGCAAGAATGCTTTCAGTAATGTGGCTGTAGATTAACTTTTGCCTCAGCAAAGATCTGGAAGCTTCCTGTATAAATACAGCCAAAGTGAACCTTTGAAGAAAAGATGACTGTGTGATCGAGTTAAGTAGGCTCTGCCTGACTGTAGAGGAGACTGGCTTTCTGATTCAAAGTTCTCTTGTAGTTTCATGAATTTCAAGGACGCTGGGGGTTCAAGATGGCCTGGAGGTTATTAAGGAACAAGGATACTTGTAGGGTGAAAATCAGGTTCTGAGATTGCCGCAAACTTGCTTTATTGTGCGGTTCATCTAATACCCACCTCAGGGTTTGTTCATATATAGAAATCTGTGTGTTAAAGTGGAATGGGTGTTGGTGACACGCTGTATATTCTCTGCACAACTTTGTGCAGATTTTTGGTGCACACTGGTGGTATGGTTGCGTGGTAATTAAAGCTGCCCTGACGTGCTGCTGCCACAGTCCTGCTCTCTTCCCGATTTTGGCTTGGTTCTGGCACATGCCTGCCTCACTTAGTGAGCTGTTCAGGGAGGGTCTGTGACGAAAACAAGTGCATTTCATTTTGGGAAGTAAGAGTTTTCTGCTGGCTTCTGCCTGAACTGCTCAGCCGTGGGGTCAGGATTAGCACCAGTGCAGAAAGGGATGGGGAGGCTGCACTGAAGCTGTGCCAGCTGAAGTCAGCCTGAAACTATTGCAGAACTGCACCCTGTGAGTGAGGTTACTCCGGGTGAAGTTACACAGACAGCTGAGTACATCCAACAGCTCTGCTGCTGAATGGAGGAAGCTTTGCTCCCCCTTCCTCTCCCACCCAGCGGGGAGTTCTGCCTTTTCTGTTTGCCAGCTCTGGTTCTGGCTGGATCTCTTCTCTGAACTCCTTCAGCTTGCTAACCCAGCAGAAAGCTGTGTTGGGGTTATTTTATGTTTTGGTTTTTGCTGGATTATTTTTTTGCCAAGATAGTGAGCTGAATTGGCTCACCAAGAGATTTGACAAACATCCAGAGCCCTCACAAAATAAATAGGCGAGAGCATATGGGTGGAAGTGCAGAGGATGTGGTGGGGACCAGAGAAGGGGAGCAGGGTTCTTGCCTTTCAGTGGCTACACACAGTGTGGCCAGCTCAAACTGTCCCCTGGAACTTCATGCTGCTTTTAAAGGAGAGTGAGCTACCATCCATGGCATGATGAGCAATCTGTGGAGCACTCTGGGTTTGTGCCTTTGGTTGCTGTGCATGGAGTGCTTTCTTTAGATGAACATTTAATTTTCTGCTTGAAAATTGGTGGTGTAGTCTTTCTTTCATCTGCTCTTGTTTGCTAGGGAAGCTGGTCAGACACGCATTTTAACCTGATGTTGATCTGTGATGGTGGAATGGTGTCACAACCTGCACATGTTTCAAAATAACAAATTCTTGTAGGTATGTTTTTGCAGAAAGTAAATACAATAGAGAGCCTAAGTGATGTTTTGGAAGGTGGCAAAATGTCAATTAGTATACAATTATTGTTTATGTATATATATTTATTGTAAATAAGTGTCCCTCACAATATTCCTTATCCTTTTTCTTAATCTGCTAATTAGAAAGTCTTTATTTTGCATTCACTTGCCAGTATTTGTGACTTGCAAGATATCCAGGCATGCATAACATGATGAATTTCTGAGGGTACATTGTCAATCACATTATAAAAAATTATTAGTAAAAATTCAAACAGAATATGTATTCCATCTAACTTTGCTGAAGATCTGCAGAGGCATGAGGGCACATGGAACAATGCGAAAATTTAATTCAGCCAAGGCCAGTTGCAACAGAAACTTGAATCCTGTTTCTTTAATGTGGAAAACTGGTTTCTAGCAGCATGTATTTAAGAATAGAGCAATTGTCTATGTACTGCAAATCCCAGTGTGTGTTGCTCTGTCTGCTCATTGTGAGCTGAGGCTTTTAGTTTTCATACCTTGTGAGACTACTCAATCTAGTAGAACTTGAGGCAGCATTTTGGCTCTCTGAGTTTGAGTAAAATTATTTAAATGTTAACATGTCATGACATCTCCAAAGGCATAGTGCTGTGCAAAAAATTCATGTTGGGCGTGAGCAGTATGTCTCATAAGCAAGAAATCTCATCTAAGGGTAATCTTTTATTTAATGAAAATCTTCACAAATGGCCCCAAATCAATCACATTGCAATAAAGGAACTAAGCAGGCAGTATTTGCTGTGTTATGCTTCACGGCCCATAGCAGTTGGTCTAGCTTTGCAGTGTGGTGGCTGAATATCAAGGTGAGCAGGAGAGTGGCATATGTAGGCAGAGTTTCTATGTGCTTCATCTGAACATTGTTTCCACTCCTGCCCCTGCCCTCAGATAAGTACTCAGATGTGGGACACTTCCTTTATCTGATAGTGTCCGGGCAGAAGCTGGAAAGTTTTACCAAGGAACAAATGCTGCATTTTGGGATATGCCATTCCAAACCTGTTTCTAAGTGTCTTGTCAGCAGGAAGATCTCTGCTGAGGTTAAAATGATGACTTGTGAGATATGTAAAAGAATTACCTGGATACTGCCCTGTAATGTTCCTGTTTGGAGAGGCTATTCTTGGGTGCTCTACCTGAGATAGGAGGCACTTGGATGCCAAAGTGCCAAGCTGATTGCACAAATCCACCATTTGTTGGATTTTCTTCACCCACTGCAGGTTCAGAATATCCTTTAGAAAAAGTTCAGATATAGAGTTTGTTAGAAGATGAAAAATTCACAAACTGAGAAAAGACCTTCCCCACAAGCTGTTGGAGAACATGAGTGAAATTAATGTGTCACAGTTCCTGCTTCCTGCTCCTGTATTTTTAAGTCTTACCTACACGGATAGGAGTTATAAATTAATAAAGTGCTAGCATGTTCTAAAAGTGAGACTCTACATTGAAAGCTGCAGTCATTAGTTAAGCCTTTCATGGGCGCAGCTTGGGACTGTCTGCAGAAACTCAGTGAATTGCACATGGAGAAAAGGGGACTTAGAAGGAGCAGTGGGAGTGAAATTGCATGTTAGTGTAACTTCTCTAGTTTTTGCAAAACTGCATGAAAATACAGCCAGGATCCTTGTGGTGAAATCCTTTGACTAAAACTGCCTTCTTTTTCAAAGCCATATCACAGAGTGGAGATGGATGGAGGTGATTGAGGAGCAGGCTGTTCTTGCAAGCAATGTTTGTAGCTTTCTGTTGCTCTTCCAGTGTCGGAGTTTAAGGCTTCACTCCTTTTTCTGAGTGACACTGAAGTGGGCTGTTCCCATGAGAGTCACTGTGTTTGGGTAACGTTTGCAAGGAATCCTGAAATTTTCAGTTTTGCATGAAGAAAAGGTTGTGAGGGAGGAAATGAATGGCCTTGACACATACTTGAAAAATGATGGAAACTGCAGGATTTTGTAAAACAAAATTACCTAAGTTGTTAAGAAAGATGGTTGTTACTGAAATGGTATGTGGGTTTAAAATGTGAAAATTCATCTTGAACAATGGGACTTGCTGTGGAGTTCTGTTAGTATTGAGAAGTTGTAATTTCACTTTCATTAAAATCTCTCTAGTTAAACTGATCATCCCTGCTTTTTGGTGGCTGCCTCTCACCCAGGGTGTGTGTGGGTCCTTAGCCTCTACTCACCATGACTTAAACAAGCAAAATAACCACTGTGTTTTCCATACAGTTCAAGATGCAGTTCTGCCAGGGCAGTTTGTGCCCACTTCTGTTGTGGTTCAATCTATTAGTTTAGCTCTAGCTTTCATGTGTAGAAACACTGTGATATCTCAGAAGTGGTATTCTGATTTTACTGATAGAGCACAAAGAAGGAGTTAGCTTGCACAGCGCATCTTACAGGCAGTGTGGAGGTAAAACATGGATTTCTTTGACTCTTGATCTAGTGGTGCAAATTGCTTCTCTTGGGTTTTCTGAGGTAGCTGCCTTACCCACACCAGTCCTCACCTCCTTCCCACATGTTCATGTTGTGTAGTGCTGTGTTGCTTATGTATATGCTTTTGATTCCTTTCAGTAAAGTAATCTGTGGTTTTATAACTGCTGATAGGTGTGATGAGAAGTACATTATGTAGTGGATAAAGGTGGAAAAAAATCTCTTGTGTGAATTGTTGATGGGGAGGCTTGGTAGTGTGAGCCAGGGTATTTTTCCTGCTTGTTTTCAGTGGCTTTGTAAAGCTACAAGATAGTTTGGGTTAAGAACAATGCTGCTACTGATTTGTAGCCATCAGGACTGATAAACTATGTGAAGGGGCCTTCAGAGTATCTTGGCAAATGGTGTTTGGATGATTAGTGCACACAAAGTCTATCTGCATTATTCAAGAAGATAATTCATTTCTGTGCTGTTTTCCTCCTGTGCTGAGATCATTCTCCTATCCAACTGTTACCCAGCTGAGGTCTTGATAGTTCTCAGTTTTTCCATAATGACAAAATCAAATTAGCCCTATGATGACTAGTGCGTGTGAAATTCCTCTTGGTTAAAGCATGTTGACCTGAATATTTTCTGGCTATTTTTTTTTTTTCTTGGGAGGATTCAACATCTCATGTTTGAAAGGGAAAGGAGAAAAAATACAGATTAGGAAATGATGCTGTTTAAGGTACAGGAAGGAGCACACAGCCTGCTTCTAGAACATAATCTGTCCAGCTGTGACTTAGTCATCTTCAGTCTTACATAAAATGCATCCAATCTAAATAGTTGAGCATCTCCCTCCTGAATGCAGCAAACCAGCATCTTTTATGCTTACATGGAGCTGTAACAGGCACAAGCTATCTTCTTAGGAGTGCCTTCATACTTGTGAACCTGCAGCATCCATCATCCTGTCAAGCCTCATTTACTCACGTGATAGGATTTAAAACATTTTTTTTTATTCTATTCCACAATTTTTCCAAGTTTAAAGAGGTTCCTTGCTGTTGGCAGGGAATACAGCACTGATAATCCTGGACAGAGGAGCAGAGAATGTAACATGAGAACAAGAGTGACTCCCCCGAATTGAACAGAAGATTTTGTTCCTCTGTGACAGGGCCAAAAATTGATGCACTTGGAAGAATGTAAGGTGAGAGGATCGTAGGATCTTGGCTAACATGTCCAATTTCAGTGTAGTTCATGCTGTTACATTAAATCCAGCCCTGCCCTTAGTTGCTTTGATTTCACATAGCTGTTCTTGAAGGCAAGGGGGGTAACCTGATTGTTATGACATGCTTTTGTATGGATCAGTATATGTCCACATTAGTCCTTTGTTTATATAATTGCTCTTTTTATTTTGGAGGGGTGGAGGAGATTCTATCTAGTGACTGAAGCAAAAACTGGTAAGCTTTGTAGGATCTGGCCTGCCTGAGTTGAGAGATAGTTTGTGCCAGTTAAGGGATGATGGATGTCCTTATCTAGGTAGTCAAGGAAACGGATGCTGTGAATGTGTTGTCAAATAAATGTATCGATAAAGATAGCTGCTGATAAATCTTACCACCGTGGACATGGAAGATAACATTTAAAATCATATCAGTACATTTGCCACTAATACATGTTTCATGAAACTGGGGAAGCTAACATCTTAAAGTCACCTATATGTGGAGTGGAAGAACAGACTCCTTGGGGAGGGGTAGTTAAAGCTGGAGCTTCACTTTGGGTAGTTTGAAACATTCTTCAAAGGCTTCTGAGTAAGTGTTTGATGTAGTTTTAGCTCTAAAAAAAAGTTTTACACTTTTCTCATAAGAACTACAAATGTACTGTATTCCCTGTGAAGATTTAATGGCTATGGTTGCTGCTGCCTGGAGACCTCTATGCTGCAGTCTGTTGCATGATTTTAAATTCCCCACAAAGAATTGTGCTAAATACATAGTTTGGGGAGGGGAGAGGGGGTGGAGAGGCGAGGGGGACTGTGCTTGACAAACATGGTCTAGCCCATTTGTAAGCTGCAATGCCAAGTATAGAAATGACTAGGTGAGACTTTTCTGGTCTTTGTTAGGTGCAAAGTCAGATCATCAGAAGGTTGGTTTTGGCCTTAAAATGCATAGTTACACAAATACTTAGTGGCCCTGTAGAGGAATGAGCAATGCCTTGAGCAACCTAATCCAAGTTGGCCTTGTTTTTGGGAGGGGTGGGGGTTTCTGTTAACCTCCAGTGGTCCTTTCCAGTCTGGATTATTCTGGTATTGTGTGGAAGGTGGACTGGGGGTAGGAAGGTGGGGCAGGGGAGGGCATGCTTGTTTTGGGTGGAGAGGGCAAGAGTTAGGCCTGAGGAAGGCAGAATGCTCTGATGGCAGAAATGGTTGTGCTAGAGAAATAGCATTAAAAGTGGAGATCTAAAATATCTGGGATTGTAACTCAGGAAGGACACATCTAAGGTTGTGAGATGAAATCAGCTTTTAATTTACTGCTCTTTAGAATCTTTTTATCTAGATAGCATAAAATATTTGTTGGAACTTCTGTCAGAGAGACACTAATAGGATAATGAAGTATCTTTACAGAGCTCTGGTTTGTCACATTTCAACAAAAGATACAGATCCATCCAGTTGCAAGGTGATGCAGTTGTTAGCAAAACAGCAAACCCACCTATAATTTGTGAAACAGCATTTTGGTAAGCAGTAGCTCAGAGGGCTTTAAGGTCATTGTAGCTAGTTGCTTCTGCATGGTATTTCTGCCAATATTTTATTTAAAAGGGTTAATGCAATGCTTGGGCATATTGCAGAGAAGAAAAAAGTGGGGAAAGGAATATGAAGCAAAAATAAGTAATCTAAATAAGTAATCTTATAAACTCAGCAGTGTTGAGACTGACACTGGAATTGAATTTTGGTCTCCATGCTTCAAGAAGAATGCCAGTGTATTTGGAGAGAATTCAAAGGACAGCTGCAGAAATGATCCAGGGACTGGAAAATACGCCTCATGATGTGAGGCTTAAAGGAGCTCAACTTACTCAGCTTATTGAAAAGACAATTGAGAGAAGACTTGATCTTTCTCTAAAAGGACTTCTGAGATTTGCTGACAAAGGCATGGCAATATCAACTGAGGTTAGATTCAGTCATGGAAGTACCAGGACACTGGAAGTTCCTGACACTGAAGTCTTCAAAGGTTTCATGCTATGATCAGTTGGCACAAACTCAGATACATGTGCTTGCAGTCAAAGCCAAGGTCATGAAATTACGATGAATTTAGAGGAGAAATAGTTAACCTGGTTCTAGATACTGCCTTGCATAAGACACATAGGATGTGAAGGGAACGTTGAAATTCAGTGCTTTGTGGCTTGCATTGTTGGAACTCAGTTCTTTCCCATACTGTGTTACTTCAGATGTTTAAGATACGGGTAAGGCTTTCTGAAAGCCTCTACAGAGAAGCCCTGATGTAACTGTGTGCATTCACTATGTTCAGATGAGCATTTCTGAATTCCAGTTGACCGCAGCAGAAGTCTGTAAATCTTTTTCATCCTTTTTTAGAAACAGTATGAAAAGAAATTGCGCAATAGCAATATGATTACAGTTCCTCTGAGTCGTAAAGTAAGCATAAGTTCTCCTGATAGGTTTGATTCTTCAATTAATGTAGGATATTCTTTATCTCTCAAGTTAATTGGTCTTAGTTGGAATGTTTATTCATGTTGAAACACTACTAAAGAGTTACCAGAAGCAGTATTCTAATGGCACTTGTTTGCTGGTTTTCATGCCATCCAGATGAGAATACTTCAGTGATTCTACTCCTCCCTCACTTTGTAAATTCACCTGGGGAACTGAGTGACTCAGTTTGGTAATGGCTACAGTTCCCTCTTCTACTTTTCACTTGTGTTTGTCCGTTCCACCACTCTTGATGGTTTCTGCATTTCCACAGATTACCTTTTTCCAGATGCCTCTGCAGACATGCAGAACTATTAAATTCCCTTCTGATAACTCTCAAAATCTCCTGCTTTGTGCAGGCAGAGCTCTCCTGCTCAGCCCTGCCTGTGTGCGTGCTTGTTGTTGCCTGCACAGAGGAGGACGTGGATACCTGCGCTGCTGTGCCTCTTCTGTGTGGCTGCATTCCTGCCTCTCCTCCTTTAGGTCTTGCCAGGGAGGAGCCCCATCACTCTCATCACTGCAGCTGTGCAGTAAGGAAACATTTCTGTGTCCTGAGGAAGAAGAGGCAGCTCAAAATGCCATAGCTTTTTGAATGTTGGGCCCATCGATAAGTCACATAAATCGAGGCATTTCTGAGGTGGGAAGGAGGTTGTCTAGCAACTGCAAGTTTCCTTGCTTAGGGCTAAAGGGATGCGAGCTGCAGAAGCGTGTTGGGGCACTACACAGTGTAAAGCAAAGGCCCTCCAGCTTTGAGATCTAGTGCAGCAATCCCTGCTGTTCACCTTGTCCAGACAGCCCCATCTGTCTTAACCTGCAGAAGCGAGTCACAGAAAGTGCCGCACATAAAGGAGGTTTAGAAGGCTTAGCAGTAAAGAAATCTACTCCCTTCCATGCCTTCTCCCTCTGCTGTGTCATCACTCCCTTCTCCCCAGCATTTAGAGGCTTGTGGAGATGACCTGCTGGAGAAGGGTTCTCAGCCTCCTTACCATGAACAATTCTAACGTTCCAACCTCTGGATTGCGTTGTGTGGTCGTACATACCTGTGCTTAGTTGCATTTGTGATAATCATGAAAGTGTCCTCAACATACTTCTCTGTTCATAATTCAACATTCAAGAAAGCCAGTGGTTGTGGTAGCATTTCCTTATTGATGTGTTACAGAACCACTCAGCATCGCTGTCATGTGAGCTCTACAATGATGATTCTTGGCCAGCTGTTTGATGTAGTCCTGTGTTACCACCCACAAGCAGTTAAGCTACAGCGCTGGTTTGCTACAGCTTTATGTACTGAGAGAAGCTCTACTCAAAGGAAGAAATTAATAATTTATTTTCAAGTCACTAGAAATAAATCTGGTTAAAGTGACTTTTGCCTTTATTCAGTTACTGGTTGCAGGTTTTTGACTGCTGATTTCTGGTTATCTGCATTTACTTTGAAAATGCGTTCAACTGGATTATCAGCTTTGCGTCTTGTTAACAAAAAATGGGCTAGTCAAAAAAAAATGATCGTGGCTCTCAGTGCTGTCTGTATCACTGAACTTTGCATTTCTTGCGAGCAGATATGAAGCAGATATTTGGGAGCTTCCTGAATAAGTATTACATCTTTATCTCTGTGGTTGCAAGAACAAGTCTTTGATTATCGTGTTTTACAAAAAACTTATCAAAATGAATTAACCAAAATTTATATTCCTTAAAGCTTAATGTTTGAGGCCGTTGTCTGCTGATGGCTTATTCTGTAAATCTGGCTGTTGTAATGCTGCAATCAGGTGAACGTCCACTCTGTACAGAGGATCCAACACGGAGAGCTGGGGCACACCCTGCTGCCGTTTCGGCAGTACCTGCATTGTGGAATCAGCACATATCCTGTCAGTGCCAAAATAAAATAAAACATGAGGTGCAAGTAAGCCAGAAATGTGAACCACAATAAAGAACATGTCTTGAACATAATTCAGCATCATCAAATGGGTGGAAGCCCCAGATGGGAAAGAAGGCTTTGAGACTTACATGGTGCCTTTGGGCCTTAGTGATTGCCCTCCACCAGTGTCCTAATGACTCTGTCTGCTCTATAACAGGTTTTGTGCTGAGAAAAGCAGATCTACAGGATATGTGTGAATTTTCTAGAGGTTCCAAAACTGTCTTAAATGACCAAGACTGGCACTGGTGCCTCGGTCACAGTTGGTGACAATTCCTACAACGATGTCCCTGAGAAGGGGATGTGGAGGAACAATGCAGCAGGCTGAGCTTTGAAACCTGCCACAATTCTTGAAGATTGCTGAAATCCTGTAAAATTCACTGGGTTTTAATGCGTAACAGTTGATTACACAGCTCAGTTAGTAAATGGACTCTTGCTGTGTGCAGTGCAGGTTGCAGGTGTTTTCCTAGCCCAGTTTCCCATTCAAGGCACATCAGACCAACTGGTGTTTGTTGGGATGAGACACAAAAGCATTACATAAGCCTGGAGTAGCTTCCTTATGATACAGAGAAAAATGTATTTACATGATCTCAAGCCCAGATGCAAGGCTGAAAAACTTGGCTGTCACAAACCGCAGAGGCCAAGCTGGAGCTAGGAGGGCACTCGGTGATGGTTCAGGCACAGGGGGAAGGGTCAAAGTGAGTTCTGTAATGGAAATCAGGGCTGCACCTTCGCTCGGGAGCTGCGGCTCTGTAATTGCCACACTGTGATGTTGCCATGGCTGCCTAGGCTGTCCCTGCGTGGTTTCACAGTGTGTGAGAGTGGGGCCGAGGTTGCCGATGAGCAGAGAGCTGCCATACGTGTTTGGGGAGCTCAGGCATGCGCTGGCAAGCCGTGGTG
Organism: Indicator indicator; assembly: GCF_027791375.1. NCBI lineage: Eukaryota > Metazoa > Chordata > Aves > Piciformes > Indicatoridae > Indicator > Indicator indicator. Next base: position 11,100,101 of record NC_072024.1, on the reverse strand, counting down.
ACGGCAGGATCCCCGTCGGGCAGATCGGAGGCTTTGAGCTGTCTCCCATCTCTTCCCTCCAACAGATCAGGGGGATGAGCTGTGATTTTTTGCAGTACTTTAAAACCTTCTTTTACCTCTTTCACTCTCTCACAGAGTCCTTCTTTCTGCCTGAAGCTGTGGTCAGGCTTGGAGTGAGGTGGCAATATGAAATGGAGGAACCTGGGGGGCACAAAGGGAGGCCTTAAGGGAGCAGGGGGCTTGCCGGCCCTGGTTGGGCTCTGGCTTGTTTTGATCTGAGAGCCTTTGGCCGCCTTGCCATCTGCATAGCCTGTGAATACTTTTCTCTGGCACAGACCTTGTTCCTCAGTGTTGCATCATCTCTGGGAGAAAGGCCAGGTCCGGAGCCCCAGCACAAAGGCTTTCTGAAGCCGATGAAGCTTGTTCTGTGTGCAGAGCGTCTCTCTCCTTCCTGTCGTCCTTTCCACAGGATTCCTGAAGAGGCCTCCGTCCGAGAGCCCCTTCATCAACAGCTACTTTATCTCCCCCGCTTCCTGCACACCTGGCTGATGCAACGTCTGCCTCGGAAGCCGCTGCTGGAGTCTCCTCTGGAGCTGATTGTTTGCCCTGGCTGGGAGTGGCCAGGCAGGCTGGGCCGCCTGCTTCACGTGGGGGCCTTAAATAGATGTATAAAGGACGTACAGCCAGACCTGTGAGGCAGAGAGTATTTAGTGGGATTATGGAGAAATCTTTTTTCCAGTTCTAGGCCTGGAGGTTGCAATCCTACTCCTGGCAACTCGTTTGCATTTAGTCTTCCACTGGTTGCAACTCCAGGACCCTGCTCTGTGCCAATAAATTCTGCTGATTCCCCTTCTATATGCAGTGACTTCCTGTGAGTGGACTGTCTGGATTCTCATGGGAACTGTGCTTCTCTGGGTTTGGATTTGGTCCTAGTTACTGCCCTTTATTGGTCTGGTTTTCTCTGACCTTGCATGTGGTACAGGCTTTTCTCCGAAATGCCTTCAAACATAATTTCCAGGTCTAAAGGTGTTTTTTTTCTTTTTGAGGGGGAGGTTCTCTGACAACCTTTTAAATTTAGAGTTTGTCTACTCAGGAAAGCTTAATATTTACACAGGTACAACCATTCATGTGAATACTATTACATGCACAAGCAACAAAATTTAGAACAAGGAAACACTTTGGTCTGCTAAGATCAAGCCAGTGTTGTTACATGATTTAAACTAATTTAAGTTTTATTTTAACCACAGCCATTTTCTGGAGTAGGCAAGCCTCTTTAAGTTGAATGTGAAACCAGCATTTATATGGACAAGGTGTAGCTGATTGAGCAGTGGTGCTTCCAGTATTGCTGTCTACCTATTTGCTCAGCCCCATGGCAGAAGGCTATTACCCCTATAACCATATCTCAAAGAGAATATGTATTTTACCTGCTTCTGCTTTTAGTCTTCTTGGCATCAGCTGCACTTGAGACATGGCAACATTTCCTTCCTGCCAGCTGTTCTGGCAAAGGCTTAGAGGGGACAGTTGCAGCAGTAACATCAACTGCCACAGCTGGATTCACTGGGGGTTAGTTGTCAAGCCTTTAATCTCAAAATATCAGTTCTGAACCTTTTTTGTTTGCATTTTCTTACTTTTGTGATATACAGACATTTGACTGTTCTCCTTTACTCTGTGGGCAAAGAGTGACAAACTCACAGCACAGAACCAGCATAGCACTACAGAATAGTTTTCCCCTGTGACTATCCCAAATCAAAAGTTTTTAGAACTGAAAGAGGAGGGATATTTTTTCCTCTTTCTTATTTCATTTACTTTAGTAATTTTTGTATCACTTCTCTGGGGTCTTGCATATAATTTCTTTTTTCTTGTTTATCTTTCAGGAAATAATAGAAAACAAAAATAAAAGTATTTTCAGGTGGTTGCCTTCCTTTCATTTTTTAAAATACCATTTTAAATGCTACGGTGTTTGAGGAATTTGTCATCATCACCAATGACTTGTTAGGCTGTGAGACAGGCAATGTAAACCAATATTTTTAGTGTAAAAGGACCAACAATTATTCTTTCTGAGTCTATGGGATTTTTCTGAATTCTCCACTGTTAGTATTAGTTTTGATTATTAACTTTTTTAAGGTGTTTCGGTTTTTTATATAGGTTGTTAGATTTTCAAAATATTCTTGTGAAGTTTTGTTGAAGATTTCCTCTGTTTACGGCCCTTAAAGTTACGAGGACTTTGATATTAAGTTCCTAGTTGGGTTAGTCCTCTTCCCTTTTTGTTGAGTTGTTGTTCCTTTAAAACATCACCTCTATCACAGTCCTCCTTAGCAAGCTGTGTGTGCAGACTAGGCAAATGCAAGGTTGCTTCTCCTCAGTGTGGGGTATAGCAAAGTATCCTGGTGTCTGCCTGCCACTTCTCCATAAACATAACTCAGAATAGTTTGGTCTCCTGTGGATCACTGCTACTCTGGAATTTGCTTCCTCTTTCTAATTTGGTATGTATCTGTTAATAGAATTATCCTTACGTATGCTCTTCAGCCAGTTTCAAATCTGTATAAATTAAACTTTCCACTGAGATTCCATGATGCAAATCAGATGTTTTAATAAAGTCCAAACAAACTCTTGTCTGATGTCTCCATCTTCAGAGTGTACTGGACTGTAAAGAATGCAGTTGAATTGTCCATTATAAGGTATTTCTGGATGCAAAGACCTATCTGCCCTTCCTTTATCTCTTATTAAATTCCTCTTCTATTTCTTACCATACCTGAAATCTTTAGTAATTCAAAAAGAAAATCACAGCTGTTTTTTTTTTTTTCTTTTTTTGGTGGAGGTGGTGTTTTTTTAGTCTACAAAACAAAGAGTTTTTTCCTAACTTCTTGATTGCTGAAGCAGCAGCAAACTTTGGGGGTTATTCTTTCTGCTTTTCTGAGTAATCCCTGCAGTCTTGGGTCAGTTGCTGAGAATGCTTGACTATGCATTTCATAATTTCTCTTCTTGATGGTTTAATTTCCTTTGGTTGCTCACTGTTGTTGTTTGTAGTCCCTTAGGGTATAGTTCGCAGAGGAGTTTAACTAAACTTGGTGTTTTCATGATCAGATAAAATTATGCATGGACATGATGAAAATTGCTTTAAAATAGCTTAAAACCTAGTTTAATCAGATTTTTAGTTTCTAGCTGTTTACCAAATTTTATAAAAAACAATTTAAAATTTAACTTGTACTTCAGTTTTAAGTGTCTCACATACCTTCAACTGAACAGCTTTATCACACTGACTTCAGCTAAGTAGGTGTATCTATAGACACGTGTTGAGGTAGTTTCTAGTGCTTCCATAAAATAAGAATAATGGGAATCAGTAATGTGATTTCATATCTTATATGGAGCAACTTGGCTGAGGCATAGGCCCATGGGTGCCAAAAGCTGTTTGAAATCACTGTTGTACAGTGTGGTGAGTGGGATCAGGTCTCGTCAAGTTGTTGCTTTCTGATGCTTGACGATTTTAAAATGTTGTTACTAGTCTAAGAGCTTGTTCAGTGCTCTAGCGTGGTTCTCAGATCCCAGAGAGCAAGATGAACTCTGAACCAAATGTGTACATAAAATCATTTGTTTTTGCATTTAGTTACTTATGTATCAATCAGAAGAGTCTTAAGAAAGCCCCACAGCAGATGAATCTTTAGCCTTTGCACTGTGTTTCTCAGTAGTTTGGTTATCACAGTATGCATTTGTAGCTACCAGTGAATGCTCGTTTTGCCTGTTTATTGGATCCTTTTTGTTGTTGACTAGGACACAGCTCTCTCAGACCAAGTGGGATGGATGGGGTGCTGTCTTGCCTTGTCAGTCAGCTAGCAGGTGATATGTGGTACTAATGGTAATAGTAAATATGCGTCAGTAGTTAATTTTCAAAGCCAGCAGAGTTGTTTCCTTGCTACTTAGTGAACCCAGCTTGTTTTCAGAGCAGTGCTATGTGTTTGGCAGACTGAGGCACAATACTTCTAGGAATCTGTATTTTTCAGAATAAGTTGGAGTTAAATGACTCAAGGCTTTGTCTGCTCTCACCCTCTCTCTGTAGGTGACCTTATAGAACAGCGTCTGAAATTCTGGGAATTTGATGCGTTTTTTTGAGCCAGTCATTTTAAACACAAACCCCCGTCATCTGGTTCTGTTTGCAGTAAAGGTCCTTGCCCTTCTGCAAAGATCTGCCCTTGACACAAGGCTTTTGGCTATGTTGGAAAGAATGGGCAGTGCTTGACTGGACTCAGGTGGACTGCGCTTGTGTTTGGGCAGCCCTGGCTGGTGAGCTGGGACTTTTCCAGTATGGCTGTTGAAGCACTTCGTGTTTACATTGGATGTTACCTAGATTTTGGCTATTTGAAATTTTCAGGGGAAAAGATGAATGAATAGAATCTGTAAACTTAGTAAGACTTTTGCTTCACTTGTAGTGTGATTTGCTGCTGCTGCAGATGACAGTATTAAGTATGAACTGGTCAGAATTCACTGGCCCAGGCCCAGAGAAGCTTGATGGAGAGGATGCCAAGGAAGGTTTCAGTTTGCCACCAGCTCTGGCCTTTGGCAGTGTGAGATGCAGGAGAAAAACATGCTGTGAATTTGATGTGACTAGTAGTGGCTCAGAAGCTTGAAGATGTTTAACTCATTATATATGGAGCTCATCTTGTATAGGTGACCTGTAGGCCTGTTGCTGAGCATAGAGAAGAGGATCAGAAGTTGTATTTTGGACACTAGTAATCTTGGGTTGTCAGAAGTTTTGGATCCATGTCCAGTTTGGGGACTTGAATAACTGGAGTGATTGGGAGGTGTGGGGAGCAGTAAAGGAAGTGCTTGTTTGTTCTTTGCTATCTGCAAACAGAAGACATGTGAGAAGTGGTCATCCTTAGTGCAGGCATATGGGATTTCCATGTCCTCCCTGCCCTGGCACACATCGAAGACACAGACAATCAGAAAAGGCTTGTCTCAAGTTTATCCACCATGTGTTTTGTACCAGTGTTACTTTCTTATCATGTGCAGCAGCACATGAAACACTGGGTGCACAGTTACAATACTTCACTTCCTCTGTAGACACAGACTCACAAATGCACACTGATGCTGCAGAGGAGCAGTGAATCTCTGTCCATCCCATGCTTGGTAACTGCTTTGTGCTTGAGTCTGTGACCATGGGAGGGTGCAAGGGGAGTGCTCTGTCCCCACTGAGGTTGTATAGCATCACCTGAGCTGCACCGAATGGTAACATGAGTCTGAGCATCTGAATGTAGGTAACACATGCAGTCTGTGAGGCAGTGCCCAAGGGCTTTTGTCAGGGGATGGATTTGTCATGGCACTTGCTAATCCTTTGTAGAGTTGCACACCACAGGTGCCCAGAGCAGTCTGTGAGACCACGACACCAGAGAAATGTGAATGACCACATCTTGAAGGAGGAAGCTTTAGTAAGCCATTTGACTGATCATACTTGGTTGTCCCTGTTGATACTGGCTTTTAACACCACAAATAATGGAAAGAGTTTCCGGCAGTAAAATTCCTGCAGCTGCTTTGCTTGTAAAATGGATGACCATGATCGTGGAAGTGAGTCAACAAAGCATTGTGGCTGCTGCATCTTAGACAGAGTTTTGAAAATTAAATTCACTCTTACAGCAGGTGTTGCCTAATCTGTAATCAGTCAGCATAGATTTAGTACAGTCTTTATAATCAATATGGGATGTTAACTGAAAGAATTGAATAGCATGAATTCACATTTTAGCTAAAGCAATACTTACAGTTTTGGTCTGAAGGTGGATGAGCCCCTGGTATGTCACCTGTGCTGAGTGAGAAGCATGGATCCCAAAGCTGGGCTGGCTCTGTGCTCCTCTGGATTATTTTGATGATGCTGGAGAAGACCAGGTATCTTTATACTGGTGTGACTGGTTAAGGAGGCAGGCATGTAGATGCCAAACATGGGGGAAAAAAAATCTTTAAATCCTGCATTTTCAAAACCAGCTAATTATTATTTACCCATTAGGCCATCAAAATTCCTGTTTCTGCTTAATTTTAAGAATGTATCATAAGGGAGATAGGTTTGTCCTGTGGTCTGAAGCTCATCAAATTTGCATTAAGATTTTGAATTTTAGGAAAACTTCCAGTGACACTAGAGAGAACACAGCATGACTTTTTCCTCCTATACAGCCTTATATTTTTAGAGGGAGAGGTAGGAAGGAGCTTGGGGATTATATATACAGAAAATTAGTCAGTACGATGGTTGAACATCTTGATCTCAACCTTAGTATTTTCATTAGCCTATAGGCTAAGGTTTTGGATGTTACAGGCCACCAGGTCATGAAGACCAGACTGTAGTTTAGTCAGAAGGTGATACAGTCTTGGCCAGTGCTGGTTTTTGCTGTTCGTTTTGAATGTTGTATTGTCAGAGTTGAAAGTATACATAAAACAGCAGCACAAACAGTAAAATCTGAGCATGGCTGATGGTTGGGCAAGTCCTGCTGGGTCAACATAAAAGCAACTGAACTGGAGTTTGTCTTATCTAACTTTTCTGTTTGATGTTTCATGTTCCTCCGGTATCTCTTTCCCAAAAATGGGAATTACCAGACTGTTTCAGTGCAACAGCTTTTGTACATCATTCCTATGAGAAGAGACTGAAACTTGTACTGATGACCCCAGGACTGACCAAATGTCCTGTGACCCTCTAGTCCAGAAGCCACACCTGAAATCCTCTGGTTCTGCTGAGTCACAAGCAGGCAGGAGGCTGGAATTTGTCCTAATGAAATCTCGGGCTGCTGCCAGCTGGATATGGTCATGGCAAAGGCAAGAGATCAATAGGGAAAAAAATAAATCTAAGCAAGTAGTTTAAAATATTGGAGGCTGCAGAAGTTTTCTATGTCCCTTAAAAGTGCAAGGTGCTTCAGACACTGAAAAACTTGTCCAGTTTCTTTTAACCTTGTGCCAGACTTTTATGTGACTGTGTGCTGAAGCAGGGATTGGTGTCTGTGGCTTTTTAGCTGTATTTCAGCAATTTAGTAATTTGTCTCATCTGATGTCAGTGTAGAAATCACAATTCTGTCACAAGCATGAGAAAAGGGTAAATGAGACACTTCCTAAAGGGCTTTCTTTTCTATTTTTCCAGAAAACACTCTCAAGGACACCTGGGCTATCTTGGGTTTGAGCTGCTTGTGAGCTTAGTCCTGGCTGTTTTCTTTTTCATCTCTCACCTCCCTGTGAGACCATTGCTTTGGGGCATAATAGGGAATTGTCACAGACCACTTAGAAATTGTTACGTGCTGCTTCTGTAATACACTGTATGCCTGTCATGCTATCACAGAGATTTCTCTTTGGTATATATATACTGAAGAAGAAAAAGATTTCCTTGTGCTAAGAGAAGTGCCCTGCTTTTTAAGACAGGAAAAAGCAATACAGTGTGTGGTGTTGAAACTTTCTGACTCTGTCACTCTTCTTTCGTTTGCCCTTGTAGTGAGTGTGTGTTTTTGTGTTTCTCAGGGTTTTTGTGTGTTAAACAATGGATGGACTGTGGTGTCCAAAGGCAGTTCCCTGTGAGAAATTCACTACCCGCAGGAAAACTTGGCTCCCAGCCCCTCTGTAGCCCAGGAGGGTTTGCTGGCAGAGCCCCTGAGATGCCGAGGAGCATGTGACGGCTGGCTGCGAGGGCAGGCTGGCTCATCTGCGCTGCCGGAGCCAGGGCAGAGACTGCACAAAGTTGTTGAAGGCTGCCCTTAAAGTTTAATGTGCAGAGAGGGTGGCTAAATGGCCACTGAGTTTCTGTGGGTTTGAAGCTACCTTTGCTATGTGTGGAAGTGCAGCCTTTCTCTGTCATAGGGGTGCTCTGTAGAGTGCATAGAATAATGGCTCCTTTCTGATTGTCAGTGTTATTGAGGTTATTTACATAACGAGGAGCTGATCCTGTTTCACCTCTGCCCGCCGTTCAACCCTTGGAAGTCTGTGTCTATGTGATGTCGCTCACTGCCTGCCTTAGCAGGGCGCTGCAGTCAGGGGCAGCTGTGCCCCACCATGCTGCTGTGACTCACCCTGACTCCCTGCACCCAGCTGGTGGCCCCACCATGTTCCTCCCCGCAGCAGCCTGTGTGCCAACGCCTGGGCATCTGACGTGGCTCAGCTGTGAGGAGGTGTCAGCTGGAATTTCAGAGGGTCGGCACTCGCTGCATCAGGGCTTGCTGGACTGAGTGATGAAAGCAAAATCCAGGATGGGACTCGCCGAGTGGAGGCCGTTGGTGGTGTAGGGATAAAAGCTTTGCTGGTCATGCTCGCCCATGCTGTGGGCCCAGTGAATGCAAACCCAAGCTGTGGGTGATGAGTGACAGCTGCTGCTTATATGCAGAAGAATCTAATGGACTGCTTAGTTGATAATTGGTCCTAAGTTTAGTTGGGGGAAGGGGATCTATCATTATTGTCTTCATGGCAGAGCAGCTCATTGCACGTCAGTCCAAGACTAAAAACCCACCAAACTATTAGCAACTGCACCTCTTCCCTGGCCCCACGTATGAAAACAGTGTAAAAATGATGTGAGATGGCACTGATGGAAATGTATTTTGCTTTTCTTTTGTTATGAAAGCCTTCTTCAGAGAATGAGGGAGGTCTCATCCTGTAACAGAGATGAAGTGCTTTGTTTCTACCCTGGTAGGTTTCCCCATGTCCGTGACGTGTTGGCCGAGGCTCTGCGGCTCCTCTCCGCCCTCGGAGCGGCCAGTCGCTGCCCTCTGGACTCCGTGATCCCTGACGGGCGTCATGAGCATTGCAATCCCTCTGGGAGTCACCACACCAGATACGTCCTACTCCGACATGGCTGCAGGATCAGAGTGAGTGTAACCACATGGAGGAGGGAGGAGGAAGTGCAGACATCAGTGGGCTACCTGGGAGTGGAATTGCAGGATTGGTGCCAGTGCTTTCTTTCCTTGAGAGAGAGGGGGTCCTGGTCCTGTGTGAGAGATGAATGCACAAAGAGTGTTTAACAAATGCAGTATTATGGAAATTGGTAAGTTTGACAGAGGAGGTGGGGAAAAAGAGAATTCCAGCACTCAATCATACGTTTTATATCAGCTTGGCTAGTAAGTTGGCACTCAGGTGGAGGCAGCTGTTTGTTTGCTGTACCCATGCTTGACACTGGCGAGGTGCAAGCCAACTCCTTCTCTAAAAGCTGTGTTATTTGAGGTATCAGTGTACTAAGCCTCCTAGTTCAGACTCCATACTGATCATACAGATCTGATTTCTGGACTGTTTTGGAGCTTGGTCGGAGATTTGAGACAGCATCAGCCTGTGTAGGCACCTGTCTTTGGCTTCTGACCGTGAACAGGTTTCAAAAAGCACACCCTAGTGGGCAGTGCTTCAAGGTCCCTACCACAGGAGTTTGTGCAGGGATCTAACTGCAGTCCTGTCTCTGAGGCCTGTTGGCAGGAACAAAGCATTTCTTTTTACAAGACTCTGCTTCTGCAGGAGTCAGGAACATTTCAGATCCAGAAAATACTGCATTGTGATCTTTTCTTGAAAACCTTGTTAGTACTCATGTGAGCTGATATTGCTCTGTGTTTTTGTCAGGGGCAAGAGGAAGGGCTCAAGTTATCTGTGTGCTTCTGCCTCCTGCTTTCCTGTATCTTTCTTTGAAACATGGAATGTAGCATCTCTACAAAAGTTTACAAAAGACATTTTGGAAATAGACTTCCCCCATGTATTATTAAAAGGTACCTACTGTGCAAATACCTGTGTGTCAGATTGATCAATGTAGAACAGATATTGCTCCAGACCCTATGAATTTTGAGTTGTAAGAGCTGTGGACTAAGGTATGAATCATTGTTTTTCCCTTCCATTTTGCCCTGATTTGACTATGCACAAAATTTGACTACACAGTCAGACTCTCTGCAGGACTGCTAGTGTTCTTTTTTTTGTCTGTGTTGGCACTGGCCCCATCCTGGGCATTCTTTTTTGTGATGCTTCATTCCATCCTAAAGCCCATATTTTTACATGTTTTTGAAACAGAGTCAGCATGTAGTAAGTCTGCAGTGGGGTGTATGATCCTTCACTTTTCAAGACTGAACATTCAGTGTTGCTTGTCACCATGCTTCTCCCACACCAGCACTGTAAGGACTCAACATGCAGGAATTTTAAACTGTTTATGACAAGAGAAAGAGTGCTAAATAGTTTACTCATGTACTAGGCACTTTGCTTTCAGAGCTGAGCATGATAGAGAGGAGAGCCAGATGTATCTACGCATGTCCCTTGTAACATTTAAATATCAGAAAGACTGTCTGTAAACCTTATGCAAAGCATTTTCTTTTTCCATGGTTATAAGAAATTTGTAGGTCCAACTTGAGGCTAGGCCTTTGAAAATTTCTGCAATAGTTTCTCTGTTTTCTAAAAACTGGAAATGCCAGGACTTTATTCTCCAAGCTTAGCATCAATGTGCTGCTACGTACTGCTGAAGTGTCCTTCATTAGTCAAAGTTAGGGCTGTCTTCCACTTCTTTGAGACTCTTATTAGTTTGAATCATGAAGTCTGGGGCATGTGAGCTTCCTGACTCTTACAAGGAATTAATTTCAAAGAACTGCATCACAAAGGAAGTGGGAAGATAGAAGGAAAACTAGCTGGTCCTCTTCTCAGGCTGACCGTTAGCATCTTCCCCCAGCCTCTGATACAGAGCAGGAGTGAAAATGCTGAAGAGTGTTTGTGTTCATTGGAGGGTGACATGGATACTGTAGAGTAGTTCTGTTGTGTTTGTCTGAGTGTATATTGGAAGTTGTTGAAGCTCCTTGGTGGGCTGCTGCTGAGGATGCATGGGCCTAAGCATTGTTGCCCCGAACACTGTTGTACCAACAATCTTGAAGTTTAATTGCTAATGCTTGTGGCAGCATTGCTGATGTTCCAGGCTGAGTGTATCTAGGAATGTGGGTGACTTGGTCAGAGGATGGATCTACTGCTTCAGCTGTTTAGACACTTTTCCTTCTAATACTGGTTCTGAAAATATGATTAAACTTGAATGGATTTAACTCTGTACCAACCTGGAAGTTCTGAGGGACCATTGCAGAGATCCAGCAAGGCAGGGTTGTGTGGTAGGCTCAACGTGGTATATTTTATTAAGAAGTATATCCTCTGGGAGTATGGCCTCCTGTATCTCCTGTTTTTAACAATTTAGCTGGCTGCAGTTACATTGAAAACCAACAGTGTTTATCATATTATGCACTTAAATCCTGAGCTACAGAAGTGCAGTTTGTATAGGTTTAAGGTATTCTACTTTCTGCAGTTCTTTGTATGATAAATTACTGCTCCTTTACGTTGCAAAGAGAGATCCATCTTACTCCAGAATAAGCCAGAAGGTTAGTGCATTGGAGAGTATATCAGGTTTAATGGCAGGGTGGGGCAAACTTCAGTGCAGTAGAGATTTCAAGAGCTTATAGGAAGTCCAAAGGGCACAGGGGTTGGTGTTCTTGGGTGGTGCCTAAACACTGCCCCACACATGACCACTGACTGTAGTTGTTTAAGTACTGAATCAGGATTCGGACTGACAATGTAGGACCCACTAAGAATCCTGTGGGATCTCACCAGAGCAGCAGAGGTCTAAGGTAAAGTTTTCCTTTTCTGTATTTCTTTTTCCTGCTTGCTCAGTTTCATGCTATAATTTCAAAGATGATTTCACCCGCAGACATGATTCAGTGATATTCTGCTATATTCTGATACAGGCCCAACTTCTGATCTGAGCAGAGGTTAGCTGACTTGTATCTTCAGCTTGTTACAGACTGTGTTTTGTTGCTAGTATTCTGTCTGTAGCCTCATTATCTAACATTCCCTGCATTGAACTGCAGCTGTCCCTTCCCTCAGTAGAGTTTCTGCAGCTTTCTACCTTTCATTTTTCGCTGTTTTTTTTCACCACCATGTGGTGGAAGGGTGCATTGTACCTCAGCAGCAGATCTGTTCAGCACATTGCACACCACATCACTGCATAGAAAGCACAGGGTGAATCTGATTTGTCTGTGGCCACTGTCTGTCCAGGTCATGAATTTTGTTGTCTCCAACACCTGGTAGTTGCTGTCAGGACAGCTGCAGGTTTCATGCAGACTTTATCGCAGGGCACTGGACACAATTAGTGTCTGAGGGAGAGAGAAACAAGTGCAGGTGCAGAAAAGCTGCTTAGCTGCTGTTTGAAATAAGCTACTGCAGCAGAGATAAAATGGCAGTACTGTTTAGTGGCTTTGAGATTAGGCTGGCTGAGCTCATATGTGAATGCTGAACTAGACCAAACTTCCTCAACTATAAGGAAACTGAACTTCTTACATGCTAATTATCTTTTTAACTTCCTAGATTGAGACCAAATTTAATGAGCTATCCAGGCTTGCCCTTACTCAGTTCCTTCCCTCTGAAAGCAGGTTCAGCCTGTACAACTTCTGCACACATGATGCCTAGTGAAGCATATAATAACACCTCAATTTCATGAAGTTTATTCCTTTTGAGCTCATGTGTTGAATAGAAAAGAGCAATGAAATACTGGCACTAAACAAAGAAATGTTGTATTGATGGGTTTTATTTCTGGCCCTTTCTGCAGCCCAGAGTCTGTGGAAGCTAGTCCAGCTGTCAGTGAGAAGAATGTGTACTCCAGCCACGGCTATGGGGCCACCCAGAAACACAGCTATCGCGGGCTGCCTTACGCAGTGAGTACTCTCTCTGCAGTGAATCAGCTCTTTACTGCCTACTTTACTCTTTTCTCCTTGCTCTATAGTTCTTTGCCTGATAAGCCTTAGAAAATCTAGGTTATTTATTAGGGAGCACCAACTTACAGCTGAGTTCTGCCATGCCATTTTGCATTTGTGGGTTTATTGCTTGTGAAGTCTTGCATACTCTACAGCAAGCTTTATTAGTGTTCCAGGTGATAGATTTTTTAACTGGAGCATGTGAATGAAGTGTGAATATATATGAATAGCTAATATTTTCCTGGTGGTAATTTTATACCCCATTTGGGTTATTGTGCACAATTTATACTCCTTTCAACTGTGCAGATTTTCACTTTGGCAACTTAAAACCATGAGAAACAAGGTACAGTCAGGAAGAGTGGGAGCATGGCTTGAAACTGTGGGATGAGCAGGACATCACAGTCATTGAGGTTGGAAGAGGCCTTTTGGGATTGTGCGATCCACCTGCTTTGCTTGAGCTGATTCTGCTTGAGCAAGTTGCCTCAGCTGTGTGTCCAGTTGAGTTTTGAATATCTCAATGGACTCCACAACATCTCTGGGTGACCGGTTCCAGTGTTTGACCACTGATGCCATCTCAGATCATTAGCAGTGCAACAGTTAATGTGGCAATAGCCTGGTTGTTTACGTAGGTTTTGAATTTAATTCATTGATGTAGAAGAAAACCGTTCACATCTTCCAGAGCCATTGGTTTGCTTTTTTGGTAGATCCAGGAATTCAGACTACTGTTTTACACTACATTAAATAGTAACATGGGAACTGTGGATTTGGGACTTCGGTTTCTAGGCACCATATCTTCACGTTAAAAGTAGTACTGCAAATACTCATTTTCAGGATCATAATTATGGAGCCCCTCCTCCTCCAACACCACCAGCCTCTCCTCCTGTCCAGACCATTATACCTCGTGCAGAACTGAACGGCCTGCACTCACCTGATGAGGAGAACTCTGGAGACAGTGAGAGCTCCTCAGAAGGAGAATCAATTCCCACTTGGTGCCACTGCAGTGTTTCCCAAGATGGTTTCCTCCTCAAGTGTGAAAAGTGCAGGTAAGCTTTGGTGCAGTGCAGATCTGGACTGGTCCTTGTGTTAACTTCTCCTGCCGAATCATGTCACATTTGGGCTGTGGGACAGACTTCCGTTTGCTAACTGGAGCATTCTTTCCAGTGCTTTACCCAGTATTGACCCTCCTCCTTTGCGTTGTCAGCCTGACAAGTGTTGGTGGCACCAGGAGTGGAGATGAGGATGTTAAATCGATGTTCTTATCATCCTGGGCCCCACTGAGGGCACGCATCTTGTGACATCCTGTTGAATTTCAAGTGACTTTACTCCTACAAACCAGCTTCAATTGTGCATTCTCCTTTGGCAGAGGAATGAGCAGGGGGAAGGTGATCAGACTTCGCCGCCGGAAGCAGGACAACGTGTCAGGTGAGCTTGAGGTTGTAATTCTGATAACGACGACTTTTGCTTTCTTTCCACAAGACCTTTGTCTTTTGGCTGCTGTAATCTAACTGTGATCAGTCACTGCTAATGTTCTTTGCCTCCCAGCCACTGGATTTTTCTCCTCTCCTTCTGCCTTTCCTCTTGTTCTTGAGAAAATCAGATTATCTTGTGAACAGAAGAGGGAAATGTTCATCAGTGCAATTCTGTGAGATGTGAGACCTTTGGGAGATCTGTTCCCAGTTTGAGTGGGAAAACAGAGGTGGTATAGTTTTCTCAAGGAAGGGCTAGGCAAAGTCACCAAGTCATCTCAATGAAAATGGACATAAGGGTAAGCTGTTCTCTTCTGCGAGGAACAAAAACGTTGCTAACAAAGCGCTTCTCTGCACAGGTGGGGACAGCAGTGCAACTGAGAGCTGGGATGAAGAACTGTCTCCTTCTACAGTGCTGTACACAGCTACACAGCACACCCCTACAAGCATCACACTGACTGTCAACCGTGTCCGTAGAAGCAAACCTAAGAAGAGGAAGAGAAATACTGAAAAAGCTCGTGCTGCTCCCAAGGCCAAGAAGATCAAGGTATGTGGAGTGAGAGAAGGTTGCTGCAGTTCCTATCAAATGCTGTGTCGAGTATTGTTGAGAGCATGTTGACAAGCTGCCAACAGACAAGAGACTTGTCCTGTCAGGAATTGCTTTTTCTGGTGTAATAATGTGACGCCTTGTATTTGTGACCTGCTAGAGTATGTGGCTGTTGGTTTGAAAATTACCTTACTAGAACTCCACCCTTATTTCCCAATGCTGTCTATTCATGCTCAGAGCTTTTATTCAGTTATGTATTTTCCTTTTTACTCTGTTAGGGTTTAGGAGAATGGCTTTTGAAGTCTGTCTGTTTGTGGCAAAGGGTCAGCCTGGAAATGGAATGAAAATTGAAGGGAGTGTGGCATTTTTTAACAGGCTATGTTAAGGAATCCAGGCTGTAGAGCTGCATGGCACTATTCTTCAGGGACAGAGAGAGTTTTCCACACAGGCACTATGTAGGTAGTGATAAACATTTGTTGAGGGATGGCTTTACTGTTTGTGAGGGTTTGGGGACATAATTTTGGATTGAAAGTGTGGGAGCAGTTGGTTCTTTCCCATCTTCTGCTAGTTTTACTATGATTTTCCCCAGGTTTAGGTTTCCCTTGAAATTCTTCTGGCAGACCCCCTCGAAGTAAAAGACTGAGAGCAGGAAACATGCAAAATACTCAGGCGTTTTGTTGTGAACCACCTTAATTGTTTTGCTGGTCTTTTCTTCTGTCCAAGCAAGTGGGATTAGTCAGGACAGTTTTGGTTTTGATCTTGAAATTTTTACTAAGCATGAGGCGGCCCTTTTTACTTCAGAAATCCTGGCCATCAAGCTTTTCAGCAGTTTCCACTGGATTTGCATTGCAGAGTCCTTTTGTTAAAGTCCATTGCTTCTTGTCTAGGTCCTCATGTAATTCTTGCCATCTTTTGTTAGGGGTTGGTCTGTTTGAGTAAGATCTAGTGTGGTTCTGGGACACTAATTCTTTGGAAATATATAATACTTTGGTTTTTCTCTCCTCTCCTTATTTGGGGCCAGGCCTTTCGAGAGGGCTCACGAAAGTCTCTGAGAATGAAGGTAAGTAGAACTGAGAACCTTCTGTGATGGTGGTGGTTTGTTTTTGTTCTGTGTATTTTGTGTCTGTCTTGGTTTGCCTGGGGAGTTTGTGATTGTGCGACCAGCCTTAGAATAATCTCAAGCCTTACCAGGCACCACAAGCCGCTCTGTTCAAAAAGGTGTAACTCCCCTTGAACCTTGTTTTGGCTTCAGGTAGATTTCTGTAAGGTAATGTCATCTGGTTTCAAGAGATATGACTGATTCATGACACCTGGGAGTGGGGTGTTTGATGTAAGGGATGTAGAACTGGTTGTGGCCACTCTTCTGTGAGATCAGTTATCATTTGGTTGCATCAAAGCTATTTTAAGCCTGGGCATCAAAGTGGAGTGCACCAGCTTAACATTGGGAGTCCCTGGCAGTGTTGACTTGTTTCTCTGCACAACCTTTTAATAGAGATGGATGGAATGATGCATTTGTCTCTAGCTTTCTGCAGTACTGCTAGGTGTGGCTATCTGGTAGAAAGTTTATTTGACCAAAAAAAGTGGATCTGCCCTTCCAGCTGTATGCATTCCTAGAAACACAGGAGGTGCCCTGAAGGTCACTTGGTTACATCTGAGCAGGCCTACATGAGACTTACTTGCCTTTGTGTGTTCCATTCCTTTGTTTTTTTTTTTTTTAAATCTGTGTAATTATTTTTCCAGAGTAACTTAAAAACCTTTTTCTGGTCAGGTACTGATGTTTTTGAGCGTAGCACTGTCAAGTACCAATTCTTAAGAGGACTTCTTATGCCTGCACAGAGTTCTCTCTAGATTCCTAAGTGGCAACTGCTGTACAATGTTCTGGAGGATGCAGGTTTTGAAAAAGGTGTCCCTATGGCAGACACTGTCACAGCTTGGAATGCATTGGCCTTTTTTGGTAGCATATTCATATGCTCAGAGCACTGTGGATAGGCTTTTCCTGTGATGTGCTAGCCATTCACCCTTTGCTGTTTGGTGCAGAATTCCCCTTCTGAAGCACATGCCTTGGATGAAAACACAGCTGAAGGGTGGGAGAATCGAATCCGACTCTGGACAGATCAGTACGAGGAAGCCTTTACTAACCAGTATAGCGCGGACGTGCAGAACCTGTTGGAGCGTCATCTGAACTCTAACAAAGAATTCGTGGGCAAAACTGCTATGCTAGATACAATCAACAAAACAGAGCTGGCTTGCAATAATACTGTTATTGGGTCCCAGATGCAGGTAAGGACCTTATGATAGAATTTGGGGAGGTCAGGTCCTTTGGTTTCTAGGCAGAAGGTGTGGGCATGAGCGAGCAATGTTTTAGCTAGTCATCTAATTTCAGACCAGTAGGTATAGAGTTGATATAAAAGGGAACAGAAGAGGTGCCAGTACCAAGACAGATTGAGAAACACTCACATTGAACCAAATAGTGTTGCTAAGTTTGGGATATTTTGTCCTGTGATATGGTTGACAGGTATTTTACTGTAAATACTTTTTGTCACTGAATGGCTTGAGGCAGAACCAGATTTATCACTTGCTGGAGACAGGAAATCTCCTGCTTTCCAGGTTAGTTTCCCTGTCTCTTTTTTCTTTCTTTTTGGTGGTGTTTTTTTTTTTTTCCCTGTCTCACATTTGTGGAAAGCTATTTTAAAAAACCTTTCAACTTGTTTCAGTATTTTTGAAAATTGTTGGAACTCTGGTAATTTTCAAATATTACACAACTGCAATTGAATTTAGGGTACTGTCTCTCCCTAACTTTTCTAAGATGTGCAGTGATTGGTGTCTTGCCAGCTTTATGGCGTGTATGTAGAAAAGGAGAACAGGAAAAGGATGAGTGTGGTGTGTGTCCTTCCCATTACTCTTCTCAGCTGGTGTTTCATCTGGCCTGTGCTTTACTGAACAGAGAACAAAATTCCCACTCAGTTCAGGCTTTGTGGGGCTTCCTTGCCCAGGAGAGTCGAGATAGGTGCAACTGAAAAGGATGAGCTGCAGAACAGATGGGGGACACCTCTTCTGTGGAAGGGGAGCAGAGTCAGAAACCTGAATATCAAGTATGTGTTTGTGCTTGAGTCATTCTTGTTTATATCAGCTGACTCACTGCTCTGTAAAGTTCACATGCTTCCTGCCACCTTTCCCTCTGCATTCGTGTAGGTGAAGCACATCAGGCAGAGCACAGATATCACCAGTAGGAGAGAGTACAGAAAGAGGACTTTGGACCAAACTTCCTTCCAATCTTGCCTCTAGTTCTGCAGTAATAAGACTTCTGTGGGGGATGGGGAGAAACGCCTCTACTTGGCTCTGTGAATAGCCTTCCTAAAGAGAACTGAGGAAATACAGGGAAGAAAAGGTTTTGCTTCTCTAGAAAACTTAGTATTTTCTGAGTCTAAATATAAACTCTTCTGTCTTCTTCACATGAATTTTAGGAAAAGTCCTAAAATAAGTAAGAAAACACATGCTGTTTCTTTTTGTCACCTTCATAGAGTACAGCAGGACAGATGATTATAAAAGATATACATAAATGTGCTTGTTCTTGTCATGCTGTCTTGCCCTCTCCCTTCCCTGTACAGACATAGATTTTCCCACAGGGAAAAGTTGCCAGCATTCCAAAGTGGAAGACTCCAAATGTGATATATCCCAAAGAAACAAAAAGATAGAGAGTTGCAAAACTTCATAGTGAGCTGCAGTTGCTCTAAACAAGCTGTAGGTAGGTACCTATGGTTGTGCATGCTGGGAAAGTATAAAGGGACTTAGTGGCTTTGTAGTTCCTCTTGGATACTGAGGAAAGACCTGATGGTTGTCCCAGGCTACTGCTTGTCAGCCCTTGTGTCCTTGTTTTTTCTGCTCAGCAGTTGGCTGTGGAGTGCTGTGAGAAGAGATAGCCTGCACAAGTGTGAAGTGCATGGTCTCTCATCCTGTGCTTTACATTTTTTTGTTCCACTCATTTGTCTCGTTCTTTCTGGACAAACTGAGAAGGCTTCTTCTTTTGCATCAGTTTTCTTTTAACTGGATGTCATTACTAGATGTAAAAACAGCTTTTCTGGGAGATAAGGAAAAAGGGATAGAAAAAAAAGTGGAGGAGGTTGTGTCAATATGCAGATAGCAGCTCTGTATAGAGGATGGGTATCCTATCTGCTTTATTTGGCCATGAAGACTTTGGAGAGACAAGAAGGGAATAAAAATGAAATGTTTTGTATGCCCTGCATATTCTCACAGTTGAGAGTTCTTTGGCTTGAGTAAACAGTGATGCAAGTGTATACATATATAAAAAGAAAAAAGAAAGTGTGACCTAAAAGCTTCCCTAAGCCAGGAGGAACGGGGAGAGTTGGGTTAAGAGTTAGTAGTATATGCAAGTATGTGGAATTTTGTTGATTGGGATGTTTTGGATAAACTATTTCTCAGCTTTCCTAATGATGCAAAGGGAAGCTTGTGAAGACACGAAGCTGTTCAGTGTCATGGATAAAAAATCATCTTGATGCTGGCTACTGCCAGATGCTCGACAAACTGAAAGCTGTGAATCACTTTTCTGCCTGCTGTTGCCAAACCAAACCCGGGGTCAGTATTTGCCCTTTGTTGCCTTTCATAACTGCTGACTTGAGCTCAAAGCCCTGATTGATGTTGCATTCTGAAGTGAAGCGCAAAAGGGCCTTTATAAAATAAAGCCACTGAGTATTATGCAGATGTTGCTCTGCAAACGTATCAGAACAGTTTTGTCTGATTAGCAGTCAGCAAACCCTAGGCTATGACATGAATAAAATCATTGGTTCTTTTCCCACATGAAAGCATGGCAGTTAATCCTCTTCATATTTCTGAATTGAGAAAATGAAAACAAGCTCAACTAGGGTTTTATCAGAAAAGCTATGAGATCATTCCTGTTGTACCAAACTCAGATAATTAAGTTTTACAGAGTTTCTTTCCATCACGGGTTCTCATCTCCCTCCACTCCACCTTACCCCACCTGTGTTACCCATGCTGTTTTTCATCATCAAGTGAGCTGTAAAAGAAAATCAGTCATGGGCCAAAGGTGAGAGTGAAAGCTACCAGACACTAACTGGCATATCTGAAAGACACTAAGAGAATTTGGTAGAGTAGCAGAACAGTTTAGTTTGGGAGGAACCACTGAGAGTCATCTGGTCCAATCCTTCTGTAGACAACCAGCTTAGATAAGAAACTGATTACAACAGTGGTAGTATAGAAACAAAACTGTTCAACTGGAGACATGCTCGTGTCTCCGTCCTAATTTATCTACTAGCTTTAGATATTTTCCCCTAATGTCACCTGCTAACAAATTTAGTCCCATTTATTTATTCTGTGTTACACAGTTGAGTAGTACAAAGGGTGTCCAATGTTTTTAAAATAATTTAGCCACTGCTCTGAGCAATGCAAACAGTCTTGTCCTACAGTTCACTCCCGTGAGCAGAAGTAGGACCCAGCAGTGTGGCAATAACTGGAAATAACGTGTTTCTTTTATGCCAGTTCAGTGGACTTGGGGAATCCTCTGTGAGCTCCTGTCAGGACCCGAGACATGAAGAGATGGACAACACTCTGCAAGGCTTTTCAGAGTCTCCAAAACATACGTGCAGGTTTTTCCAATTGATGGCAGATGGAGTGGTATGAAAAAGAGATATACCTCATAGATATGATAAATGCAACACTACTCTATCTCCAAGATGAGATCTGTAATAGCAAGGCCATTCCTCCCATCTGCTTAGGTTTCAAATTCATATTTTTATAAAGCTGTCTTTATCCTGGACTTGAGTGAGAGAAGAGTCAACAAGTAGATCTTAATTCACTAGCTGATCCAAGATCATAGAGTTACTTTGATTGGAAAAGTCCAGCCATTATCTAACTCCACCAAGTCTGGTGCTAACCCATGTCTCTGAGCACCACATCTTTTCATCTTTTAAACACCTCCGGGGAAGGAGATTCAACCATCTTCCTGGAGAAGCCTATTCCAGTCTTTGATAACCCTTTGAATGAAGAAGTTTCTCTTAATATCCAACCTAAACCTCCCCTGGTGCAACTTGAGGCCATTTGCTCTCATCTATCACTTGTTACCAAGGAAAAGAAACTGACACCCATCTCAGTAAAACCTCCTCTCAAGCAGCTATAGAGGGTACTAAGGTCTCCCTTCAGCCTCCTCCAGACTAAGCAACCCCAGTTCTCTCAGTTGCTCCTGGTAAGACTTATGCTCTAGACACTTTGCCAGCTTTGTTGGCCTTATGTGGTATAATGTCATCTTAAAATAATGAAAATCATCTCTTCCCAAAGAGGTTTAATTCAGGGCATATACAAGATACCAAAAAACCCAAAAAACACATGGTTCAATACTTTCATATGGTTAATATGGAGGTTCTCATTTGGTTCCCAGTGCTGAATGCTGCTTTAAGACATTGCCTTTATTTTCACAAGTTTCGAATGCCATGCCTTCTTTCCTTGTCCAGACAGAGCCCCTTCTTAAGCTAATGTGATTTTTATCCATTTGAGCAGACTGCTCAGCAACTGTTTCTAACGAGAGTTTTATCAGGAAAAGTCAGGAGCTTGCTTTTAATAAAGTCCTGTGGTTTACTTCTGGCAAGGTAGATGACTGTCATTAGTACTGAAGTCAGAACGCTTGTGCCTCAATTCACTCTGGGAAAGTATCAAAATCTAGGTCCTTGTGAGCAGTAAATAGCATGCTTAGGAAAGAGCAGACACAGCTCTTGTGGTGAGGCAGCAATCTTCACATAATTGTTGCTTGCAGAGAGGTTCATTCTATTAAGTAAGAAAAGTTTGGGTTTATGGAAGAAGTCTTTCCTATGCTCTACTGCTTATAATATCCCTTCCATTACTCTGTAAAATGTGTCGTATTTGGATGTCTGTGGTTAAAGAATGTTGTGGTTTCATACTGTCAAAGCACATTGCTGTGAAAATCCATTGTAATGGAGCTGTAGAAATGAGCATAAAGAAGATCCAGTAAACTGTCACTACTTAGTTAGATTTATTTCTTCATCTTAAAAATCCACAGCACTAGCTGAGCAGGCAGATGAAGTTTGTGGATGGGGGTAGAAATTGCCAGTTTAAGTCTTTGGCCTGTTAGCTTAGATTTACCATCCTCTGCGGAAGGAAAAGCTTGTGTTTTTTTACTGCATGTGTGACAACCCACAATCTAGGGAAGATTTGAATTATTCTGGCTGCAAAAGTGGCCGTAATTGCAGAGCAGTTCCCTGTTTGCAGCAACTGATAGGTCTGGTTATGTCTCCTAGCCACAAGCCTGAACTTGCTCTGATAGATGTGTGAGACTTAGGGTTGAAGAAAAGGAGTAAATACTCTTTGCTTTTGATAAATGTTATCAAGATCATTGGTCATTGCTAAACTATTACAGAATAAATAATACATTTGCTTAGCAGAGTTTCTGGGTCTTGCTACTAGAGTAATTTTTCTTTTCATGTAGCTAAAACGTTCTTAATGAGCTAGAGGTGTTCTGGTTTAAATTCTTACGTTTTGCTCTGGTTTTCCTTACAGCTGCAGTTGGGAAGGGTGACTCGGGTACAGAAGCACCGGAAGATCCTGAGGGCAGCAAGAGACTTGGCACTAGATACCCTTATAATTGAGTATCGAGGGAAGGTTATGTTACGACAGCAATTCGAGGTCAATGGGCATTTCTTCAAAAAGTAAGAGTACTATGAAGTGATTAGTGTGAGAGCATCATGGCATGGAGAGACTAGTGTCTCTATGGGATAATGCACGCTTACAGGGACCCTTAATGCACCCTTGTCAGCTGTGCCCTCCATATAAATGTACACAACCTCAGCTCAATGCTTGACTGCTGGAGGTGCATAAGCATTCAGAGCAATAGCACTGATGGAAGCAGTGCTTCTAGTGAAGTGAGGGATACCTGTTATGTCACAGGAACTGGGTATTTTGGAATTGAGATGTTCTGTTGCTTCTCCAGGCCATATCCCTTTGTGCTGTTCTACTCCAAGTTCAATGGCGTTGAAATGTGCGTTGATGCCCGCACCTTTGGTAATGATGCCAGATTCATCCGGCGTTCCTGCACTCCAAATGCAGAGGTAAATTCCCTCTTCACCATCACTGCAACTGCAAATACAAATTTTGCACAGACTTAGTGCATTCCTTTTTTATTAATGTTCAAACTTTAACTGGAAGAAATGGGGTAAATTCTCCCCATCTCTCACGTGCTGGATGATTTACACTCAGAAGATGAGGAAGTCTGGAAACATGATTTTTTTTTTCTTGGATAGGAAAAGATTTCTCTTACGGCTTTCCTCTGGCTTCAGAAAGATAGTGTAAGTAGGTGGTAGTATCTAGAAGTAGAAAAGCACAGGATGAGACAAGCAGTGAACCAGGCTTTTCTCTATGGAGAATTTAGGATAATTATTCAGGGAATAGATATGAGCTAATTTGCAGAAAGAGGCTTCCCTCTTGGAAGTGCAACTTGTGGAGATGTTAGTTTCTCTCTACTTTGTTCAACAAGGTTCGTCATGTGATTGCTGATGGGATGATCCACCTGTGTATCTATGCTGTTGCCACCATTGCCAAGGACACAGAGGTTACCATCGCCTTTGACTATGAGTACAACATCTGGTGAGTCCTTCACCTCACCCAGGAGCTCTCCACTACCCTCCTGGACTGGACATCTTCCTCCAGCCCTTGCATTCTACATTTTGCTCCGTTTTCTACTGAATTGCATTTTCCGGCTATTCTGTCCAGTTCTGCTGGCATATTCTACAATAGAGGCCATAAGGTAGCCTGCTGTCCTTGCTTTGGCACCTGGTGAGATGTTTAGTAGGAGATGCATTGAATGTCTCTGTACAAGGGTTGAGAAATGAAGAGTGACACGAATTATGTTTGTGTTTTGGAGCAGCAACTATAAAGTGGACTGTGCGTGTCACAAGGGGAACCGGAATTGCCCTGTGCAGAAACGTAGCCCAAATGCTGCAGAACACCTACCTCCACCTGTTTTAGGCACACTGATTGGGGCAGAAACACGCCGGCGAAAAGCCCGGCGAAAGGAGCTCGAAATGGAACAGCACGGCGTTGCATCAGATGAGAACAGCAGTCAACAAACAGAGGAAGTTCCTGAGGCACCTGCAGCAGTCAGTGACAATGAGGTAAGACCCTTGACGCTTTGGTGTACCTCTTTTTATCATACAGTAATGTGGAAGCTGACCCAATATAGCTCTGGGATCTTCAGAACAGAAACTGCAGCAGGCCTTTTTAAGCCTTTAGCACTTGAGCTTCCTATGGTAGTTGTGATAACTTTAAAACAGTACTGGATTTGGAGCTTTGTTTTATAGAACAACTTTTTTTTATAGTTTGACATACTGAGTCTGAGTTTGTCTTTCAGGTAGCAGAGAAGGAGGAGAAACAAGAAGAGGACAAAGAGGAGCCTGTGGATGAACAGGGAGCCTTGGTCCACAGCCGACGGGCAAGTACCTTTCTCAGTCTGAGTATCATCCCCCTTAGGACTTGCTTCACGCAGTAACCAGCAGGTCCAGTTGATTATTTCTCTTGCTTCAACACAAATTCCAACCCCCAGCGTTCTTCAGCAAGTGGATTTTAAAAACCTCTAAAAAACAACCACCAACCAACCAACACCTAGGCTGACTCCACAGGATTTACGTTAGGATACTGAGGATTAGAAGGTATATGACAGATTTGTCTCCTGATTGAAAGGCATAACTGTTACTTTCAAGGCTGTTCTGTAGTCTAAAACATACCATTAACATGACAGTCAGCACCAGATTCAAATAAGGTGATTGCACCCTTTTATGCTCCTGTTGTCCTTTCTTATTGCCAGTACAAGATTTTATAGAGCCATATAATCACAGAATGGTTTGGGTTAGAAGGGAAATTTCAAGGTCATCTAATCCAACTTCCCTGCAGTGAGCAGGAATATCCTTAACTAGATTACATGATTTTACTTAAAACTTGGCCCTTTTTGCTGAGTTAGATTTGTTAATGTATCTGTTCTCTGTCTGGGTTCATAAACATGTTGCCACATGTCAGAGTTAACGAGGAGTAGACCACTACTTGGTTGGTTGGTATTGGCTCAAGTCAACATCATTTGTGAAATTCTATAGTATGAAATCCCTTTGTGCTCCCAAATTGTTTTTGTCTTAATCAGTCTTCTTGATAAAAATATTTTTTAGTGCTCTTGGAACTTTGATATCACAGACCCTTGTTTCTCAGCCTTCTTCTGTATCAAGTAGAACTCTTTTGTACTTCTTATGGCACCTGGGATTGCTCCCTGGGTTAAAATATTTTATGTGTGTGATTGGAGCTTTCGTGGCTCTACTTAATTAATTAATGTATTTTTTTAAGAATAAAAATTAAACCCCAAACAAACAAGAAACAGACCAAACAAATCAAAACTGCTCCCCACTACCACCAAAAAACCCAAACAACTAACAAAATAACCAAGAAAACAAATACCCAAGGAACCAAAAAGGAAAAGTGCTCCCATCCTTCTACCAGCCAGCAAATTTATTGCAGTTAGGAGTTCCCTGTTTTGGTTTGTTTACCAAATACCTTAATCTTTCTCTAATCAGAGATAGGATCACATAAATTTCCTGCAAATGGTTTAAAAGTTAAGATACTGCAGCAAATTGCAGAGCCAAGGGCCATCCAGCAGAAAGATCCTTGGATTATCTGATGGGTTTTTTTTTAGAACAGATAAGATAAAGCAGTCAAAGCAGTTGTCCATCAGACTGGCCTTAAGCTTGAGGGAAAGACTTCATTTCAGTGCAGGGAAGCTGATCTCCTTGTGGGACATTATAGTTCAAGAAGACTGAGGTGTTAGTTTCCCATGAGCCTGTAAGCCCTGTTCCTGTATGTTGCCCCTTTTAATCTCCTTTAATGAGATTCAGTTTTCTATACTTGTGTCACAGTCCCCATCAGTGGACACGTGATGGTTTGTTTGCTGTGATCTCAAAGTGCAAAAAATTAAGGCGTCAAGGGGAGTTTGCTTCCATCACACAATGAAACTTCATTGTTTTGCCCATAAAGTGGCATGCGATAGGTAGAAAGCGTGACAGGAAAAGGAAAAAAGGAAGTGGAGAGAAGAGAGACTGGTATGTAGCTGCCACCAGTGGTCCAAAGGCATCCCTGTGGTCCCAGGTCCAGGCAGCATCTTGCGGGTCCTCTTCGGTGGGGAATGCTTCCAAAGTTCAGCTGCTTGGCAACACCCTGCCCGTGGATCTCTGCCAGTCTCCGCCTTTCTCAAGTGAGGCTTCCACACATGCCCAGGGAGGAGTGCCTGAGGCGTGGTCTACCCTGGAGGCAGGTAGCTTTTGACCCAAGAGGTGTGTTTTCATATTACAATGATGTTACGGTGAGCAAAGTTCGTCTGGAGTTCACAATTTCCTCATCGATGCTGAGGCAGCAGTCATAATGGATCTTCCTGAACAGCCAGGGTGCGGTTCCTTGGTAACGGAGAATTGCAGGGTGCATTTCGTACCGTGCAGTCCTCCCTCCTGGAATGTTTGCACCTCTGTACTCATAAATTCCATTCTTGGATCAGTAACTGCTCCTCAGACAGGCTGCTGCAGACTCATGCCAAGATACTAGCCTGAGTTTCAGGGTACCTTTATTGTTCTCCTGAGGTTGAGACAATAATGTTCTTCAGCTGACTCTTAGAACTTGGCATCAGGTAAATCCCTGTATCTATAGTTTTCTCAGCTTCTAACTTTTTGTGTGTACTGAATATTTGTGATAAGAAAATTGTAGAGGCCAGGCTGCCAGTATCGAGTACTGCTATGCACATCAAGGTACTTTCCTTGTCCGTGACAAGTCTCAGAAAGCACTTGCCGCCCCCCCCCCCCCCCCAACTTCTTAAAATTCACTGGTTTTTGCCAGTCACTGCAGCATTATTGTATTGGATCTTTTACTTGCATCATTACCAATCGTTTTTTCCCAGCTAGGTGGTAAGATTTCCTGCCCTTTCTGTTTAGCTATTCTCTCATGTTCTGTTTTTCTTATCCACTATATAAGCTGCTTAGACAAGGGCTTTTATTTTTGAGCTGGGTCATCTCCTGACATCAGGGAAGGAATCTGGATCATTTCAGTCAGTTCATGTGGTGTGTTACACTTGCTGCAAATTACTGATTTACTTATTTCTCTTGCCTCTGGCTTCTGTGTGCTTCTAATGTTTTGTCATTAGCTAGTAGGTCTATTTGTTTCCAAGTCATCTCTTCACTCTATTCTTAGGATTTTTAGTTCTTCAAAATTATGCATTTCCTTGTGGCTATTTTATAAATATAACTCAATAGTATCTAAGTGGTCCTATTTAAGAACAAAGTCTATTTCTTCTAGTTACTCTGTGAACACATGATTATGTTGTTATTCTGGGAAATTTGCCATGTTGAAAAATGCAAATATCTGAAAAGAACTGCTTCTCTTTGTCCCCTTTCTATCTCTTGTCATTGCTGTTTGGCAGTTGTTCTCCTTCCTGTTCTGCCTCCCATATTTGTTCTTTCCCCCTGTTCTTCATGTGCGTGATTTGCTGTGCTAACTTAAATTTATTCTTATGTTCTAGACCCGGGAAGACAGGAAGGTGGAAGCCATCATGCACATGTTTGAAAACTTGGAAAAGAGAAAGAGGAGGCGAGAGCAACCGTTAGACCGTAACAGCACTGATGCTGAAATCAGCGTAAATTCTGATGCTCCTGAGTTGGAGGAAGTAAAAACAGAGACTCCAGAAACTGAAGATGGAAGTTCAGCACCGAGTGCTGCTGCTCCAAATGTTCCTAACAGTAACAGCAGTACTGGGGTGAACACACGTCGGTCTTCACAAGTAGCGGTAAGATGAAGATAGGACTGTTTGATAGCTTGAACCAAGCATACCTAATCATAAGACCTTTCAGGTTGGGAGGAGCTTTATGGATCTCTAATCAGTTCTGTGCCAGGCAGGGTCAGTTCTGAGGACAGACCAGGTTGGCCAGGTGTTACCTAGTCTTGTCTTGAGTACCTCCAAGGATAGAGATTGCACAGTCTGCTTTCTAGTTCATGACTGTTCTCATGGTGAAAATATTTTGCTTTGTATCTGGTCTGAACCTTTCATTTCAGTGCACATTGATGCACCACTGCATCTCCTTGGTGGCTTCAGTCTGGATGTAGGAAGACTGCTCTTAGGTCACCTAAGTCTTCTTTGGACTGACTGAGCCCAGCTCCTTCACCAAGTGGACCTCTTCTGTACTGGTGTGATCTTAAGTTGGATGCATAGCTACAGTGATTGAGGAATTATTTTTGCTTTTTCTGTGTTTCTTTGGCTCAATCTACTTTGGGTGCATGTGTTCCCATTATACTGCAGAGCTCAGGTAACCTGGAATGGTACATCAGCTCGGATCAGGAGTAAGAGCAGTTACCTTGAGACAAGTGGCAAGTTTCATACTGCTGCTTTCTTCCTTAAGACCAATGTTCAGGTTGACCCCTTTAGGAACGCATCAGGCAAAACGGTTATGTGCCAGTGTTGTAGAAGGGTCTCCAAAGCCATCTTGGGAGCCAGTACAAGCAGAGTCCAACCAGACTTTGAGTCAGGTAGTGTCAATAAATAAATTTCAATCCTTGATCCCATATGCAGAGAAAAGGAATCCTCTTAAAGGTGCTTGGACTAATGACAGTTTATATTGCAGGAGGCTGTCCCTGAAAAGGCAGTTACTAAGCCAGCTCCAGCAAAACCCTCCAGACCCCGACCAAAAAGTCGCTTCTCTCGATACCGGACCAGCTCAGCACAAAGACTGAGAAGGCAGAAACAAGCCAATTCCCAGCAAGCTGAACTCACACAGGCTGTCCCAGAGGAAGGGAGCACTGCCAACTTGGTAACCGCAACAGATGTCAGCAACATAGAAGGTCCAGGAGAAGGCAGACAGTTGACAGGATCTGACCCAACTGCTAGCCTGGCTGCAGGATCTCAGTCTAATCGAGCTGCAGTAAAGTACCCCAAAACTAAAAAGGTAAATATGATCAAGTCCTCAAACTGGAGAGAGGAGAAAGAGGTTTTGTGTGGCCTTTGGGGGAAAGTTGGCTCAGGGAAAACAATTCTTCAAAATAGTTGGAATGATGTGACTCCATATTTATTGTATTGTTTGCTCTGTAGTGGCTAAGAACCCTCTTCATGGTTCAGAATCTGACTACTCAGCCCTGCACACGCAAAGATCAGAACAAGAAATCAGCTGATCTTTACAGCAAGTCTGTGTAGACCCTGGGTACCAAAAAAGGTGGCACAGGTGCCACAGAAAGGGTTTCACTTTTTGGGTATGGCAGAGAACCTAGAAAGAGGCAAATTACACAAATGGTGTGTGTGGGAAAGAAGCTGCTCCCAGCTTGAAGGGCCCAGGGAGAGGAGGGTTGAAGAGACTTGGCAATGTAAGGAACTGGATAATGGAGGCTGAGCCTCGGGTGAGGGAAGCAAAAAGCAAATGCTTCAGTACTGGTGCGGAGGGCAATGAGAGGTTTGGGAGATGGCTAGAAAAGGCCATGAACACCAAAAGCTGTTTTTATTCCTGCAGCAGAGCAAGGTACTAATAGAAAGATGGGGAGAGCTGGTGTGTTTTAGATCTATTCACAGTAAGCTATCAAAGGCTTTTGGCAGCAGCATGCAAAAGTGGTTGTTATTACTCTGATGGGTAGCTGGCATTTAAAGACTAGATGCTGATAATTCAGAAAAAAGCATTAGATTTTGGGCTCAAAAGAAAAGGTGTTTATTAGAAAAGGTTGCATACATATGATCTCAAGTTTCCTGCATATTGTTGGTGTCTTAGGAGCAAGGAGAAAAATACTCTCAACCAAGTAAGTTGTACTAAATCAAGCAGCATAGAGGTGTAGTGAGACTTGCTTTAAAAAAAACCACAAAAAACAACAAAACCACCTTGATGTAACCAGGGTATTGCATCTTGTGAAGGAGTAAAGTAAAACAAAGGTTCTTTGTTAGTTTATACCAGCAGGAGAACAGAAAGAGAAAAATGGAGTTGTTAAGTAGTAAAGATTAGTTGGAACTTAAACCTAGAATGGCATAAGAAGGTGTTTCCGTGTGGGAATAGATGGCAGTATCTTTTGGGGATGGGGTGGGGTGGGGTGGCAGGCTGGGGCCTGCTTATTTAGGACAAGGCAGAAAAAGTTAACTTTCAGCTTAGAATTGAAGACCAAGAGGGAATGTGACTGTGGACTCTAATGTACAAAGTAGAAAACACTTGGAAAGGAGGAAGAATTGCAGAAGCTAGCAGGCAGCTGCCACGTTACTGGATATAAATTAGCTATTATCACATTTTGGCTTGCATCTAGAAACTAGTTTTGAACAAGATGATCAAGTTGCAAGAGAACCTTCTAATGAGATGAGTGAAACATAAAATTGGGCTATTTCTGTTAAATTGGATTACCTGTGTTTTGTGTCTGCAACACATGACAACTGGGGTTGACACAAGGTTCCTTCCTGTTGAGAGGAGGAGGGAGGTTTTAGCATGCATGCAGGCCTGTGCTAGCTGCATTGACATGCATGTTCTCTCCTTCAGTATCTTGTTACAGAATGGCTGAATGACAAGGCAGAGAAGCAGGAGTGCCCTATTGAGTGCCCTCTGCGCATTACTACAGACCCAACAGTTCTGGCAACGACCCTAAATATGCTGCCGGGCCTCATCCACTCCCCACTAATTTGTACCACACCTAAACACTACATTCGCTTTGGTTCACCCTTCAACCCTGAGAGACGTCGAAGGCCTTTTTTGTTGGATGGAATTTACAGCTCCTGTAAAAAGGTATGTTTGCCAGTGCCTTACTTTCAGGAGTTACGTGCTCACCAAGCTTTTACTGGCACCCTTGTAAAGTTGTGGTGTCCTCTTTGAGCCTATTTCCATGTAGTGCTGCTGAGCTGGCCTTGCCTGGTGTGTCGGTGCAGTCTCTGCGCTATGGCAGCTGACTTTCTCCTAGCCAGTCTTCACCCTTGCCACTACCACAGTAGAACAACTGTTCTGTGCCTCTCTTCTTAGAAACATGTACCTTCAAATCTGCAGTGGCCGTTTATTATCCAGCATATGTGATTCAAGGAGTGTTGATTGTTACCCTTAAGATGTTTTATGTTACTACTTTCATGTCAGAGGACAGTTGGCATTGTGGGGATAGGACAATGTTGCAAAAGAACTCAAGAATACAGTGCCTCCCTCAGGATCGATTGTCTTTGGAGAGCCTTTGTTTAGCAAAGCTTGGAGTTTTCCTGTTCACAACTGCAAGCCCACAGCTGGCTGTTTGGGATCATAGACTATGTACGACGGATACTTGTGACTGTGCAGGAAGCCTGAACTGAGTCCAGCTGAGGGCTTTGTTTCTCCAGAGATGGTATGTGGCCAGTAAATGCTATCACTTGACCCATCCAGAGGGAAACAGTAATTTGGGTTAGTTTTCTTAGTCAGATTTCTGTCAGAATCCATCTTGCCTATGATCTGTGAGCTTTGCTCAGAGGCTCTTAAAGTTTCTATGTTATTACCTGAGAAAAGTTTTATCCAAATCTGTTTTGATCTTCCAGTCTTGGTAGCTTTCAAAGTCAGGCACCGTGTCCTTGTTTCTTTGCCTTGCTTTGAGGGCATTTTTTTTCAGAGAGGTGCTTTGGAGTGTAGTGTTTCCACATTCAACCAATTTGTTGTTCTGCCCTAACAGGCACCTACATAAAGAAGCTAAGGTCTTTCTTGGGCATTTCCTTCATAGGTAAAGCTCTTGATGGTTCATATATACTCCTGGGCAAAATTGTGTTTGTTTCTATGCCTGGACTGTCTCTCCACGCATCTTTAAGCTGAGACATACGAAGTTCAAGCTACTTCTTTGAACCTTGACATCATCTTTGAGGCTCAGGGAAGAGAAAAGCATCCAGAGCGAAACTAGCAGAGTTACTGAGTTCTCTGCTTAGTGCATTTGCTGTACAACTATCCTGCAAACTCAAAATTCGGTAATCGCTGGTTGTGGAGTAAGTCTCCAGTACCAAGTTACAACTTGGCTGTTTTCTAGGCATATGGTAACTCACTGCTGGGAAGGGGATGGACTAATCCTGCTATGGGTGACTTCTATTTAGTCCACATCTTCCCTGAAGATGAGTATCCAAACCTGTACGTTGTGTTGCAGCTAAGACATTTTCTAAGCAGAACATTGCTCTGTCTCTTGTAGTCTATACCCATTTTGTGTATTCCAGTCTGATAACTGAGTGTTCTTTGACAGGTTGATTTAGGCTTATATTCAGTTTGTGAGTTACTATATTTGTTATAGTAATCCATGAGTTTTCTAACCTGTAATTTTAGAAGTGATTGTTTCTGCCTTTATATGGTATGTTGTTCTGGTCTGTGCTCAGCTGTGTCCTGGTTTTCCTTGTATACTTCCTAGTTTAGTAGGAAAATATTGAGTGCTGTTTTCTAGCATGTTCTTGTTTGTCCCAGGTTGACATCATCTGAAAACGTAAGTGCATTGCCTGTTCCATCACCTAAATAATTAATAAAATACTGAAAGCTTCTGTGTCCAGAACAGATGTTACAGAAAATGACTTACTAGATTTCTCTCTTTTTTAAAGGAAATAATCGTTAACTGTTCTAGTAAGGAGTTTCATCCACTTTGTAGGAGTTCCACAGCTTTTTCATGGGAAATGCTTGGTAGCATTCAGTGGTTTTAGCAGAGTCTGGAGATGCAGAAAACGTCTGCCTTGCATATTAAGGAATGCTTCAAAAACTGTCCTAGGGAAGAACTCCTTTTCAGCCAGCTGAGGTCTAGAAATGGTCCAGAACTTGATGACATTGCTCTCTCAAGACCTGATGTTTCTATATGTCTCCTTCTGACTACTCAGTCAGGAATGATGATTTATAAAGGCTGTTGAAATAGTCACCTATTTTCTTGGATTGTCAGCAGGCCTCTTCCTTAAACTACTGAGAACTATGCCAGAAAACCTCAGCTGGTGATCTCAGTTTGCATCCAAAGCATGCCAATGTCTGAACTTCATGAGGAAACTAAACTCTGTAACCTGCTCCTGTTAATCATGCGTTGTGCAGTGACTTGGCTGTCAGATCAAATGCTGCATTTGAAGTAGCAGTGCTCCAGACTGGCACTTCTCACTTTTCCTGGTGGCCGCAGTGGAATCCACTGAGTTATATTTGAACAGAGAAGAAGCATCTGCAGTACAGTAATGAGAGCCTTAAAAATAGATCCTGTCACCTGCTCTTCATCCTCACGTTTGACTTTGAGTATAGAGGCCACTAAATTTCTAATGCAGTTTGGTGGTATCTTTGAGGAATCATAAGACATATACATGTATCTCTAACAGGATACATCTTGCTGGCATGCAGATGAACTGTGGATTACTGAAAGGTAAACATGATTTTAAACCTCTCTGGAAGAAGAAAAGTCTGGTGCAGTGAGTCCCCTTGGGTGAACTACAGAAATGCAAATTACTCATGTTTTTTTCAGTTTGCTGTTACTTTGCTGACTCACCTGGATGTTCTTTCTTACATTGGAGCAGTTATTTTTCATAGTAAGAGTAAGCAGAGGTTTCCTGCCTGCCATCAGGAAGGTGTATCAAGATTCAGGGCTAGCACACCCACTGCAGCAGCTGGTTTGCTGAGACTTCATTTCACATTCGTGTGAGATGGGAAACATTCTTTATTGTACGTGCTCAGAAGACCACTGCGAATTTTCTCTCTTCTATTAGGAGCTAAAGAAAACATTTGCCTTTATTATTCTCTTCTTGATTTAGCCCCCTGAAAAAGCACTGCTTGCATTTTATCAGATTTTTTTTTTTCTCCTTGTCTCTGGCAGCAAGCACAGTCCTGCAGGAATCGTTGTGTGATTAAACTCAGCCATTTCTCTGCTGGAGCAGTTAGAGCAGTATCTGTGTTAAGCTCTAATACACCTTAGTGGAGCAGGGGGACAGTGTGATTGTGCTTCCTGGCAGGAAACAGCTTTTTTACCAAAATCGGGAGGTTAAGATAATTCACTACATTTATCTCCCTTTTAATTAACATTGCTTTTAATAGTTTTTAGCTGGCAGAGTTTTTATCTATTTATAATTTGCTCTTATCTTTGTGTTACTGCTGAAGATTGCTGATCCCCAGAATACATCTCATCAAGAGCGCATAGTCAGCCCCATCACAGTAGGTGGTAGACTCAGTGCTAACAGCTGTGTTCTAACGGGTTCCTGCCTGAGCACACGCGAAGGAGGTAATATCAGTGTTCTGAGCAGTCTGCCCTGCTGCACAGAAGTGTAGGAGTCTGGGTGCATCCTGCAAGATTACATAGAAAGTACTTAGAGGGGTTGCACGTTCATGTAGTCTTGTTCTGTTTCAGCGCTGGATCAAACAAGCCCTGGAAGAGGGGATGACGCAGACCTCACCAGCTCCGCAAGAGAACAGAACCCAATGTCTATACCAAAGTAACGAGAGCAGCAGTTCTTCCAGCATCTGCAAAGATGACACAGGTAAGTACTCAGCACCATCAGGCCAGCGTGGGCACTTGACTGAAACTGGGGAAGCTGCTGAAGAGCAAAGTCAGGATGGCATCTTAATGCGTGCTGCTGCTTGGTGGCAGGTGAGAATGTCACTTTGCCATTCATTCAGATGTCTGCAGACCCATTCCAGCTTGAGCATGTGCAAAGTTTCTCAGTATTTTCCTGTGAAAAGATAATCACTTGCTTCATCAACCTCAGTGTTGTATGATCGTTTGTCCAATAGAGGAGAGTTAAAAAAAGGCACAATATCATCTCTTTTCAGCAGGATGCTGTTAGATGGACAACTAAGTACCTGCTGACTATAGGAAGATATAGCAAAGTCTCACACACACGTATGTAATAAGCATATGATTAAGTCTCAAAGATGGAGAAACTAAATTCTGTGAGTAAAGCAGCAGAATGGTTAAATATTGTGTCTGAATCTTTCTACAGAGAAAGAGGGTGAAGATCTCTGCAGTCAGGGATTAGTTTTCCAAGGACTGCAAACAGGAAGCTAGACAACAGACAGATAATATGGAAATGATTATTGAAAGGTTAGATGAATAGAAAATGAACAGAAAACTGGAACCAATAAATGCACCTCCCTGAGCCAGGACCTGAAGAAGCAAACAGAATTTACTGAACCCTTTGGTTTTTTTAATTTAAAAACAAACAACAGGCAAACAGCAACAACCCAAAAAAACCCTCCAAATGTGAGCATCAAAGGGGGCTATTGTTTTGATTAGGGGTAGACCTGAGGAAAAGGCATTAGTTCTTTGTGGGAGTGAAATATGTTTGGGCTGTATTGGTGTAACCTGCAGGGAACTATTAGATTCAGATAAGAAGTAAGCTGCCTGTGGCTGGTTTGTGACAGTGACATGTCTTCTGACCCCTTGCCTCCAGTCCCCTCTCTTCTGTTCCTGTCTTCCTTTCTCCATGTTCCCTCTTGGATTTAGTTCTAGTAGAAATATTTTCTCTCCTTATTCTCTGTATGTTTCTGATGATATATTGTTCTGAGTATCTATATGTGTCTCAGGACTGATACGGAAATACTTCAGAGGTGTTTAACTTCTAGGAATCTTTTGTAGTCACACTGGAGGCTTACGGGCTTTGTTTGGGTTGGGAGTAGGGGGAAGGAGGCAGCATGTAGTCTGCACATGGTTAATGGATAAAGTTAATGGTTCAG
Source organism: Indicator indicator (assembly GCF_027791375.1). Classification (NCBI taxonomy): domain Eukaryota; kingdom Metazoa; phylum Chordata; class Aves; order Piciformes; family Indicatoridae; genus Indicator; species Indicator indicator. The sequence goes on along the minus strand of NC_072024.1, from coordinate 11,064,727 downwards.
CCCTGTTCTCAGCTCTGTTTGCTTTTCAGACTTGCTGAGTCCCTTGAAGAAATGGAAGTCTCGCTACTTGATGGAGCAGAACATTAAGAAGTTGCTGAGGCCACTGTCTCCTGTCACTCCTCCACCTCCCACCCCTTCAGTTCCTGGCTCAGCAAGCCCACAGCTGGCTACCCCATGCTCATCGCTGCCAGGAGAGGAGGAGAGTCGCAACGGTTATGGCGTGATGTTCTCACCCATTCCTTCTCTGGCTGCTAGTCGCTGCAATACTCCACTACAGTTTGAGGTAAACCTAGGTGGGGACTGGGAGTGCTACAAACAGAGGAGCTAGAATATTTGCAGGAGATGTGGCACTAGGGACACCTTCCTTTTTTGAATTTGTGGCTGTGTTCCTGAGCATCGTCACCGTGTCAGACTCAAGAGCACTGCAATCTTTCTCTTCTACTCCTGGCCAAATCTCCTGCTCTGTTAAATATCAAATCTCACTGCAGACCAGTCTCCCCTCAATTCATAGCTATCAGTAACATTAATCTGGTTCTTTTCTCCCTTTCTGCACAAGAGCTCCTGAATTTTGCATGATTCTTAGTGCTTTTTAGTCATCTTTTCCACTTCAGATCTCTGTGTCAATGTGACTTCCAGTGTCTGCCTCTTCCAAAGAGTGCAACAGTGTTCCACTCTGTGTGGCTGCTCTTGTGCCTGTGAATAGGAATCATGCTGTTTGCAGGTTTAGTTTTATTTTCTGGTATTGCCTCTTTTCGTTTTAAAAGATGGAACTCCTCAGCCAGCTGCTCACACTCTACCAGTTCAAACCATTTTTAAAAGTTGTTGCAGGACAGACTGCTCCATAGTAGGGACTGGTATGCAGGAATCCTTCATCTGTTTTGCAAAAGGGCAAACAGTCCTTTGAGATATTTTTAGGATAGTGTGCTTTTGATTATTTTCTTTGAGAGCCTTTTCTGGTTAGCTATCTGAGAGGCAGATCCGTAGAGGTTAGCAGGGAATGTTATGGAGCACCTAGGAGAGAGATGAAAGACTTGGGCACAGAGCTTGATTGTAAAGGATCCTTATGTTTGCTGTGGTTGAGATGGCAGATTAGGGCAGTGTTGCCATGGACTTCCACAGTCTAGTCACTGATCTTCTGTCTCACCTTGGTGTTAGTCATCTTCTCTTGCCAGCTGTAAGACATGGGAAGCCTGGGTCTCACTGGAGATCTATACCTTACATGCTCCTTCAATATTTTTTCCTCCTTGTGAAAGGAGTCTAAATAGCTCAGCAAACTACAGACTTCTTTGATCCAACTTTTGCATTTCCCTCAATGCAGCCCATTCATAATATCACTATTTTAATGGCATATCTGTTTCATTTAGTTAGTGCCAATTCTAACTTGAATGGATAGATCTCCACACATACAAAGCTTTTTATGTCATTCCTGTGGCACTGTGGGAAGAGAACGACAGAAAGATTGTTCCATCAGTTCACCAGCTTCCTCAGGCAAACAGAAGATGCTGCTTGGCACCTCGGCTTGCTGTGGAATGCATTTTTGAAAGCTGTGCTTTTCAAGAAATGTTATCAATTTATTTCCTAGCTGCTCTCTGAAGACCTTGTATCAAAAGGTTTTGAAGCTCTGGTTAGTTGAGTTTTTATGGACTGAGTTTTTTCTCACTCAATTTAGATCAAAACCAAATTGGAGGGGGCTTAGCTCCTCTGATATTCACAGAAGTGACCAGCAGTGCAATGACACAAATCTGTTTTTTCTGTGGGGCTTGTCAGAAGCTTTTTTAGCTAAGAAGTTTTGGAGATTCAGTTTTCTCAGTCTTCCTGTTTTGCAGAGAACAGTGACTCCTGCCATATTTCTCTGATAGCAGCATACCTCTGGGAACCTTCTTTCCTTTCCAGTTCTATTTTAGGCCTACTCAGTAGCATGAAAAGGAAAGTGCTTGGGAAGGAGGCCTTAACTATCCTATCACATGCATGTGCTGCCTTCCACTGATAGCTGCTCGGGTGATGTGTTTCAGCATTACATAAAACTGTCCATTCACACCTGTTGACTTTAGCTGGGAAGGTGGCCCACAGTAGACTGAAGGAGACATTTTTGTTTTATAGGATAGTATAATGTCTGTGAAAGTTCACTGTAGTGTTTGGGGGCGGGGGGGGTTGGTGTCTTCATTTACCTTTTGGACAAAACAAGGCTTTCCTCCTCTCCCATGTTCTCAGTCTAAATGCCATAAATGGCTTTCTCTATGTTTCGTGGTGCAAATTCTTATCTGAGAGCATCAGAAATATAAAGAATAAGATGCTTCTTTTCTTACCATTCATGTGCTGTGTTTCGGATGCTGAGTTAGAGCATGGAACACAATAACCCAGTCCTGTCTCTGTGCTTCCAGGAAGCTTCAGAAACCACTTGACTGATGGAGTTTTCCACCCAGGCTGGGCTCAATTCCTGGGATAGTCTTTGTTTAGTATAGCCATTGCTAACCTCTGTGCTTGTGTTTTAATTGATTTTATTTTGCTTCTGGACTTTTTAAGTAGATGAATAACAAGATGCTTTTCCCTCCTCTAGAACGTATCCTCCCCTGAGAGTTCCCCTGCGCATAGGCCTGAGTCCATGTCACCTGAGGTAGTTATCACACCATCTCAATGGCATTTCAGATTGTCTGTCTGTGTGTGTGTGTGTGTGTTTGTGTTTGAGGCCGTGGTGGGAGGGGAGGGATGAGAAGTACAGAGAGGAGTGCGAGTTAGGATGAAGTCTGAGTCACAATAAGGCTGAGGATAGTTTTCAGGGTTATCACAAGAAAGGAAACAAACTGAAGACTGGAGTTGATTATTCACTTGTTGACACTGGTGGGAAATAGGCTATGTGAAGACTTGGTGTCTCAGCTACTGAGGTGAATTCAGGCAAGAGGTACCCTGGAAATACCATCATTACCTCCAGCCCTGGCCCAGCAGATAGATGGTGGTCTGATTTTTATTCAATAGCAGCAAAATGATTACTGGGGAAGAAAAGGAAAAGCATTCACTACTAGTTTGGACTTAGGAGTACACAGTGGTGTACGTGATCTGCTCTTTTCAACCTCAATTTATCACCTCTTCACTTGCAGACTTGCAATATTGAGATGCCAGAAAGTAGTATTTTTGTTACCTACCGATGTGTTGTACCTTGCTCAGAGGCTGTTTCATATCAGAAAATACACACTTCTGTCCAATGTGGCAGATAACTTGGAGCTGAGATACAGCAGAAGACACATTCTCAGTGGCAGTGGTAGGGCAGAGATGGTGCCTGGTGCTGCTGTCTTTTTCCCTAAGCACTATAGTCTTGCAAAGAGGATGAAATCTTGTCAGTTATGCTCATTGTTTGAGATCCTGACATATTAACATGGTGCTGTTGCCCTGGAGGGTTTTTGGCACTTCAAATAGATAAATGGATGTACTCTTGTGTCAGTGTCTGGTGCTCCAGAAACTGACAGTGCAAAGATAATGCCATTATGGTTTTGTTAGAGAACGTAAAATGTAGAAATGCAGTATAAATTAAGTGAATGTACTATTGTTAGAGATTTTGGAAGCTCACAATAAGTGAAAACAAATGGCTTGGAGATCCTGGGCATTTTATTGTTAGCAAGTTAGAAGTGGCTGACTTGAGACAGTTGAGAATTTAGCTAATAAATGAGCAAACAGACAGCAGATCTTTTCTGTTCTGTCCCCATAATGAACCTAGCTAGTATGATGTGTTAAGATCAACTTTGGGACATATGAGGCAATTGAAAATGCTGGGTTTTCTTCCCAGACTGCGTGGGGATATTGCTGAGCCTTACCCTCTTGCTGCAGCATGACTGCTGAAGGAGAAAAGGCATCTCATGCAGCACAGCTCAGTCATTCACCTGTAGAATGAGCAAAACAGTGCAGGAAAAGACTAAAGGGATAATTGGAAAGGAACTGGCAAGAAATAAGCCAACATTGTCAAGAGTGATTTCTGACTTAAGTTTCTCTCCCCACCCTTGCCTCATCCTCTTCCTGAATCCCCACCCTCCTCCTGTATCCTTCTCGGATTTTCTAGCTCTGCCTCCGATCTGACCTGGATTCCAGTGCCAACACCTGCTCAGAACGGCCGTCGCTGCTCAGCTTTGGATCCTCTGATTTGGCTTCACAACCCTCCATAAACTCTACTTCAGAGATGAACTTCCCAGGGAAAAGTGGGGAAGCACAGATGCTGCTACGAAGCTCTGATCAGGCTTTTCGGACAGAGTTTAATTTAATGTATGCCTTCTCCCCACTGAACGCTATGCCACGTGCGGATGGGTTGTTGCGGGGATCTGCTCCTTTGGGAGAGAGGAAGCCAACAAATTTGGAAGCAGGATGTTGTAGCTCTCCTGCTGAAGGTTATTTCAGCAGACATGAGTCAGGGCTGCTTAAAGAGACAGTGCATGGATCCATGTCTCCCTGCAGTGAAAGGGCTTGTGAAGGTGTCAGATCTGCTCCCCAGAATCCACCACAAAGGAAGAAGGCAAGTATTGCTATGAAAGAAACTCTTGGATTGCAGGAACACGAGTGGGAGCTGAAAGCACCATGGGAAAGACTTACAGGGAGAATAAAGAGAGCAGAATACAGCTAAAATACATCCTGGGCAAGTAATCCAGGCATTCAGTGCCTAGATGAAAGCAGACTGAAAGTTGTTAAGAGAGAGTGAGCTACCCTTTTGGCAAGATTTTGATGTGAGAGGTGGAAGAAAAAGAACCACAATGAAAATGCCTCTTCTGGGAGCAAAGAGAGGAGAGAGCATGAGGCTGGCAGCTTTAATAAACAGTTGTTAAATCGAGACAAGACTCAGAGCAGTTACACAGTGCAGCTGTACTAGTTGGTGGAGGTGTTATTTATTAGGATTATAAATACTAGGAGAGAGGGTCTAATGTTTCAAAAGGAAACGTGGGCTCTTGATCAGAATATATTAGAATGTTTCTATTAATACAGAAACATCGTAACGTTGAAGAAAGGTCGATGCAGGTTCTTACTTAGATTGTAGCTCTTGGAAACTAAAACCACAGGAATATTGTTTAAAGCAAGCAAATGTGTATTGGTTTCTAATAACAGGCCGGGGACCTTTGTGAGACTAAAACTTGAGTAAGGTGACATCAGGCTTTGCTACAATAAAACTGGGCACTCATGGGACAGATAAACACACACTGCTGTAAATGTGTATTGATGACTTTTCAGGTGCTTGGATTTTATTTTGTATTTTTGTTACGTGTATGGTAACTCAGATCATCTGCATAGTCTCTAGCTGGATGGAATTTCTTATTTCTATTCCATTTGGATGGTTTTGCTATCTTTCCTTTGGTTTTCTTCTAAAGTTACCTTCATAGGTTGAGTTACTTTGGGAAATACTCCATTCAGTATTTTAGCATTGTAAAGCTTTCTGTACAGGCACTGAGTCAAAGCTGACAAATTCTTCAGCAGAGATGCCTTCTGTGAATCCTTTATGGCTCAGTACTTTGTAATAACTCTAAGGGGAAGGCACACTGAAAGGTAAGTGCTCAGCTGGTAGTATTTGTGTGGTTTTGCTTCTGCTGTCCCTGTGTTATGAGACTGCATTATCTGGGACTTTTTGGTGTGAGTCTGACAAATCTCAGACTGCTTTGCACAAAATATACCCTACCATTGCTAGAAGTAGTTTGTTTAGGTGGGAGTACTGGAAGTTTGTACTACTACCACAGCAGGAACCTGCTCTAAGCAGATTAAAACTCTATGCAAGGCTTTCCCAAGATTTTAGCGTTAATAGGGCTGAATTAGTACATATGAACAGAACTGTTGGAAGATAACAGTTCTGTGAAGAAGGCTGCTACTGTGTTTTGGTTACTGCGTGCAGGTGCTGATAGACATTATACATAATGTCACAAACCCAGAGGGAGTGAGTGAATGATGTTGAGAAGGAGCAAGGTGTAGAGGCTCGATGCTTGACTACGCAAGCATCTCCCGAAGTAATGTGAAATTCCAAATTGTTAGAGGATATTTCTGCTAATGTTTTGATCATAAAAAGTGAAATGTGGGTGAGCGTGGAAGTGGGATGAATGGTCCAAATTTGTACCACTTAGGTCTTTTTCTAGAGCACCTACAGATTCAGGAAGATGTTATCATTCCGGTATACCTTCTGAAGTTTTACCTGCAAACCCAGAGAAAGAGATCTTTCAAATGGTGTGTGGGTGTGTTCCTCTCTCTGTCCTAGTCCACAGCAGTCCTGGCTCATGGCTGTATCTTTCTCTCCAGGTATCTCTACTAGAATACCGCAAGCGGAAGCAAGAAGCCAAGGAGGGCAGCGACTCGGTGCGATGTGCAGGGACTCCCACCCGACAGGGCAGCACCAGTTCAGTGACTGACACAGACGGCAACAGCCTGTCGGGCTCCGTAGGACGAACCCCCTCCTCCCCACAAAGTGGCTTCTCCCCTTCTCATCCCTCCCTGCCTCATGTAGAGGACATCAGCCCGCCAGACTCAAGGGGTGCTAATTCCTCAACATCACTCAGCAAATCCCAGGAGAACATCAGCAGTAGGTGGTGAGTGTTGTCCTTCCAAGCAAGCCTGAGATTGCTCCACAGAGAAGAACCAAACCAAACTCTCTAGGGAATATTTCCATAACAATAAATGCAACTGGATGGATTCATTCAGGTCTCTTGGCATTGTTCTCTTGTTTCATTGTTAAACAACCATGAAGGATACCAGCAAACTTTTCAGCTTGCCATTTAGTTCTTGGTTTGGGTATCAAAAATCTGTCTTGAAAGATAGGAAGTTAAACAGTTTTTCTCTCTCTTCAATCACTTTTCTTTTAAGGTCTCAGATTTGAAGGTCTTACTCTGCTGATGATAATTGAATCCAGGTCTTTTCTTACTGAATCTCCACTCTTTTTGGACATGAGTGGTACTAAGTCAACTCCTGTTCAGAAGAAAAGCTAACAGAGCCCTCTGCATTTGGGAAGCTGGGACAGTAAAACAGCTTTGCTAATGCCTTGCACGTGTGGCTTGAAGAGCAGTTACGAAGCTGCAGTCAGTGGCTTGCCAAAGGCATGGAAAAAACACACCTTTATTGTGTTATTATGAGAAGGTTTGATGAGGGGTAAAGCTGGATTTCAAAAACTGCTAAACTTGGTAATAACGTCTGCTCCAAAAAGTTAAGTGCTGCAGCGCTGAAATGCTGTTTCTAGTACCAGTGCAGTGGTGTTAGGATGTTCTGCTAGTTGGAGCTGTGTAGTGCACTGGCTCTGCTGCTTGGTTTTCAGATTCTGTTCATGCACACCACAGGCAAAAAGGGTATGCCTCTTAGTGTGGATTCTCCCCAGGCAGCTGTGTCACTGCTGATGTAATGGCAGGGGAATGGCGACAGAAGAGATCCTCAGCAGTGCTGAAGGCAGTGAGAAGTGTGAAATCTATGTTGAAATTGCTTGAGAAACATTGTTTTGGGTGAATGTGCAGGAGTAGTAAGTTCTGTTCCCTTTTCCATCACTCTTCAAGCAGAGATTAGTAGAAAAAACTTGTCTTGTACCTCTCTGACAGTACTCTTGCCTACCAGATGACCTTCTGCCAGATGCTGGGGCTGGCCACAGCTGAGGCAGTCAGCTGGTGATTATTTTATAATCAAAATATTATTCTGTGCAAGCGTTAATATCCTCTGCCCTTCTCGTCTTGTGACACTTCCTTCTGCTTGTAAAAGGATGAAAGAAAAACCTAGCTGAACAAAAAAGCTGGCTTGGGGTGAGGTGCCAGTGTGGCAACCTTGCTCTAGTACTGTGTTTTATATTCTGTGAGCTTCATCTGCTGCTCCTCAGCAGGTGCTCTGGCTTCCGTTTCTCACATGGTTTCCTGAGTAAGTATTGTGTGGGAATAAAAACCATATTGTTATGGGACACTGGATATAAAGCTGAAACCATGCTGATAGGTTTTGAAATGGGATTAAGCAGATGTGCTGCCTTTTAAAGTCTTGCTCTTCTGTGTTTTAATGGGCAAGGCTACCAAACGGAGTCACCTTCTACTTTTAAAAGCTGTGTTAGAAAATGCATGTTACTGAGCTAAAGTTGTGACCCAGTTTCATCTTTAACTCTGAGCACTTAACATTTCAGGTACATTTCCAGACATTCACAATAATACAAGGTTAGGAACAGAAGGAAATAGTGGGAACTAAAATTGCGTGCCTTTAATTTTTAGAGCTGTCCAGATTTTTGCTGAATTCTACAATAACTGCCAGTAGCTTTCATTGAAAAAAAAATAAGTTTCTGTCTCTTTCAGTTGCCAAGATACAGCCATCACAATGTAAACAGATGTGCTGCTGCCCAGTAAACCCAGCCTTGCAGAAAACTGTCTCCAGCAAAACAATAGCAGCAGCGAAGGTGTGAATTCACCCCCTCACCCCATTCACCTCCATGAGGTGTGATCTCTGGCACCTTCTCCCTTCTGCTTCAGTGAGGGGTGAACTTTTCAATTTTTTTTTTTTGTTTAAGGCCAATGTAAAGCACAGTTTTCAGTATATCTTTAAAGAGAAAACAAATGTAAAAGATTGTAAATATGGTGTTAAGCTGCATTCTTTACGTGGTTTGCAGTGCATTTAATGTTATACTCAATATTTAAATTCAAGCATTTTTAAGGTGCATTTTGTTCAGTGTCTAGGGTAAAGGTATTGTGAATTCCTGTTCCAGGTGCTACTATCTTACAGGTTACAAGTGTTTTTAAAGAAATTTGGATGGTCCTGTGCATGGTAGATTGAATATTGTCCCAAAGGTTCTGAGGTTTGTCTGTGGGTCTGTTTTTATTCTACAGACTGGCTTTAGGAAAGCCACTTTCCCCCTTTTCCACCCTCAGACCAGATACTCGTAGTATATGATGGAACAAGATCTAGCACCAGCCTTGAGCAGAAAGTTTTCACATTATAAAAAACAGGTCAAAGTAGCATTAATGGACAAAATGGCCAAGCTAGCTCTGCTTCAGGAGCATTGCATTATCTGACTGTACTGTCTTGGCACTGTATTACCATAAAGGTATTACTGAGTTTGCTTCTTTTTAGCTTGAATGAAAGTAATTATGTAAAACAACTGCATCTAATCTTAAAACAAAACCAGGATTTTCAAAATGCTGTTGAATCTCAAAACAGTTTTTCTGGGAGAAGGTGTCCTGTGATCTACTGAACTGGATATTTATACCGTATTTTTGATAAGAGTAAGATTCATTTTTCTGAGGGCAGTGCTATCATGGTAACCAGTGACTGGCAGCCTGAAATCCCACAAGAGGTTTCTTTACATTGCAAAAGCAGTTCAAAGGTTTATTCCTCATCTGTCTAGAGAGCTGGTGGTCTGTGAACCCTGCCTTCTGTGGTTGGGGTTTGCATCTGCACTGACATTATACCAGTAAATGTAAGCAGAGGCTTTAGAGACAAACCTGTCTTGTGATCATACCAAGGACTCTACAGCCCCCTGCATGTTGGTCGTGTTGCTCTCAGCTGTGTAACAGCAGTCCTCATCTGCCCCTGGGTTTGTGTTGCAGGATGGTCCCAACGTCGGTGGAGAGGCTTCGAGAGGGCAGAGGCATACTGGAGAAGGTGCTGCGAAGCAGTGCGAAGGTATCGCAGAGAAGTGAATCCTCACCTACCTGTGACAGTGCTGTCGAGAGAGATGCAGGTAGGAAGGTGACACTTTTTGGTGGGAAATGATGGGCTCAGATAACCTTGCAAACTTGTCTGTGAGGTTGTACCGTTAACATTATCAATGTCTTAAAAGAGCCCTCTGCAAACCATACTTTATTGTTACTCAGATCTTGCCTGAGTCTATATCCCTCTTCTGGAAGGCCTCCAGGTTTCTCCAGGGTTTGGATTCAAGACTACCTGCATCTTGGCTCTGGCAAGGGACAGCTTCTTTGTCTTTGGGCAGATGGGTTAAGCAGCATTGCCTCAATTGCCCCTATGTACCAGGGATGAAAGTGCTATCATTTAATAATTCTAGTTGGCCAAACATTCAGATAAATGTATTAGCACACTAAAATACACTAAAATACAGGTGTAGGCTTTAGGCAGGGCTAAGAACTAATTTAGCTTCCAAGCCTTCCTTTCAGCTCTTTTTGAAGTTACGTGATTCCCTGTGTGATTGCATTTGTCAGTTATGTGAAGTGCACCTCCTTCCTGAGGTCAGTTCAGGTCTGGGTTGATATTCCTCACCAAGGAGTATGCAGGGTCAGTACTTGTAACTTGAGCTGAAGTTCTACCTCTCTTCTCTGTGTCAGTGGTCTGAGGGTGAGATGTGACTTTTCAACAGATGGACAGATCACTTCATCGCTGCCTAATTTCCCAGCTGCAAGATGGAGTTGCCTCCCTTTTACTTACATTGCAGTCTCTGTTGAACATGGTTGGTTTGCCCTAACAGACAACTCTGCCCCTCAGAGTTCTGATGGCAGTTGAGACTTACAGCAGTGGATCATCATATTTTAATAACTTAGTCCGTGTGTTGCCATCAGACCCTACTTCTTCCTAGCTGAGGGTTGTTAGAGACCTAGCTGATATGATTAAAGCTTGGTGATAATCTGTAGTAGGGATCTGAATTTCTGGAAGCCAGAATGTAGTTTTGTGGTTTTAGTAGTGCCTCTAACCCAGGCTGGCACAAAGTGCTTTTTGGGTAATTTAGCAACTTTTGCCTTTGGAGTATCTCATTTCTGAGCATTTGAGGCCGAGTATGTATTCCTTTCATACCAAATCCATTTGCAGTAAGGTGTATTTGAGACCACTTTCTGAAAACTAGCTTCTCAGCCATGGTTTTCATATTTTTGTACCCCTGAGTGCATCTCTTATCAATGTGTTTTCTACATCTAGGCTTGGGGTGGAATCCTCTATCCTATGAAATGTTCCATGGTTTTGTGGGATCCCACTGGGAGTCTTTTTATTGTATTTCTCATACCAGTGGAAGTGGCTTTCTTGGTTATTTTTCAGAAGGGTGGCCAAAAGCCAGGTTCTTGGAACAAGCCTTTTGCCCATTGTAATCTGTGCAGCTCTGGCTCTCTGGCCTCATCCAGCAGTTAGGCTGAGTTCCAACTTTATCTACATTGATCCATTCTTTCTTAGTACATAAAACCCATCCCACTCCCGAGTTGCAGAACCTTAATGCTGTAGCTGACAAAAATATTTTTATATCTCATTCTGGTGCAGCAAAATTGTTTTTTCTTCACATACCCTGGGAGTTCCTTCAGTAGCTTGTTTAGATTCTTGTTTTGATATGCAAGCCACCTTCTCCCTCACCTGCTGGTCCGCTTCTTAGTAAAACATTTAGTGAGTGGCTGAGCCCCTGCCATGCCTGGTACCACCTGCAGGAGTTGTGAAGATACACGTTTACTTGATGCTGTAAAAGATAATATGAGGGCAACTAAAAACCCCAAGCTTGGATGGTTTGCTGATGGGGTGTGTAGGAATGAAACAGAGTCTTGTGTGTGTGCCAAAAGAATTGCAGCTGCTCTCAGTTAAAACTGTCACTTCATCTATTTTTGAGGTGGACATGGGTCAGTACTGCCAAGAAAAGCAGTTCTTCAACTTTCTTGTGCAGGGATTAACAAAAGGGGGAGGGAAATGTTGGTTTTATTTCATAAGTTTGTGTAAAGCAAATTCAGGAAGGTTATAGTTCATTTATCCTTTGTAATTTAGAGTCTTTAACTTGTCAAGGGGTTTTTGTGAACAGGCACTGACAGTAAATTGAGCAGCCTTGCTGGTGTGCCTGGCTTTTAAAGAAACAATTTCTTCCAGAAATCTTTAGTTTTCTTCTGATTCTCATACTCAGCTTCTGTTAATCACAAGAGTCTCCTGAATTGAACAGTTAGTCTCTTCTGTGCATGACTGCTCAACAGAACATGCCCCGAACTTCTGAGTTTTGCCTTTCTACAGTACTTGGAATGGCTCCTACAGCAAACAGCTACTTGATGCATCCCATACCATTTCAGAAGATGGAAGGTAGCACAGGACATGCTCTGGAAGCTTCTCGTCCCAGTCTTTGTGCAGATCCTGTGCCCTGAGGAAGAAGGCTTCTGGACCTCAACAGCAGACAAGACAACTCTATAACGGTTCCTGTTTAGCTAAGCCAGCAGTTGTGATGTAGCACAGAGAAGACAACCACAGCAAAGCTATGGGCACTGCTGATACTGGTGCTCCTGCCAGTGCATCTGGTGCAAAGCCAGACCTGTCTGGCAGAAGTACAGAGCAGACTTGGACAGCATGTCCCATTTCATGACTGAGGGATCTCTGTCATACAAATTTGATACTGATACCAGCACTCTTTCTCCAAGGCTTTCAAACGCGGCTGCTGAGAATCCCTGAGATGCTGCAGATAAGCAGCTCTGTCTCATTAGACAGCAACATAACTCCGATTTGTCCCACCAGTTCCACTCCATCCTCTAGAAAGCACGATCACCAGCTGAGCCCCACACTTACAGCAGTAGCAACTGAGAAATACACGCAGCAAAGTGGCTGGGGCACTTGGAGTAAGTGCTTTTTGCCTCCCTCGGTTCAGGTTCATTTCTTTGGTAGGAAAATAAGTTTGCTCTCCCTCAGATGAGAGTGCTAGAAAGGCTTTCTCTGTCAAGAAGCAGCTTATTCCTCTTGATCTCACATAACTAAAGTAGATGCATGTGTGCCGTGCTGCTGGTACCCTTCAAGCCTCAAAGCATTTTCATCATCTTGGTTTGTTTCAGAAACAGGCATTTCTGAGCTCTAAGAGTAACTCCATTTGGAGCAGCTCAACTGATTTGTAATGCATAATCTCCAAAGTGGCAGCAGAGGACCTCAGTCTTCAGCAGTGTCTGTTTTACCTTTGAGGAAAACCTGCAGCAGGATCATGCTGAGAGCTGTCTAAGAAGGGACAGTTTAGTCTCCCCAGCCGTAGCTGTAGCCAGTGTGGATTCAGAGCCAAGTGGAAAATTGCCAAGTGCTTAAAAACTGTCTTCTGCCCCTGACATCCTTCCAGGGAGCTAAGGGAGCCCAGGCTGTGCCTGTGTGTTGCTGTCTCCAGGCGTGACCATTCAAATAGGCTGGTTCAAGGCAGGTGAGCTTTGCACTAAACCAGAAAGAATTGGTGGTAGGGAGGCAGCAGTTCCTAACAAATGTGGCTGGTTTGTACATATAAAGGTTTTCCAGTTGCCTTTTGCTAGGGTTCTTCAGCTCCTGAAACACTGATGTCTGGAGAAGCTGCTCTTGTCTTGGCTGTAGACAGATGGGGAGTGTGCAGGTGTCATTTGAGAAGGAACTGTGGTGGCCTCGGTCCAGAGGTGAGATGTAACATCTTGCCTGTGCATTGCAGACACAGCAGAAGGAGACACTCCGGAAGCCCACAAAGGACCAGCAGTTTACAGTCCTTCACGATACAGCTACCAGGTAATTTTTTTTCATATATTATCCACCCCTTCTGAAATAAAGCTTTCAACAGGATTAGAGGGGAAACGGGGTCTGGCTGCCAGTTATTCCCCACCCTGCTACACCAAGAACCTTTGGTGTCGAGGAGGTAGGAAATAGGGAAGTCAGTCTGACATGCTTGTTCTTTTTTTTTCCTCACTGACTTGTTCAGCTCCTGCAGTCTGACAGTCCCCAGGCAGAATCACAGACCCTTCTCCAGCAGAGCTCCTCCCCCTACAGAGGACACCTTGCTCAGTCTCCTGGATACAGCTATCGAGCAGCAGCACAGAGGACAGGACACAGCCTCTCTCACAGTTCCTCAGAAACATCCCTCTCCTCCACCCCGTACTCCAGCTCAGCCCACTCAATCTCCACAGACTCCTCTGCCCTGTTTGCAGGGAATTCGGGGTATTACAGCAGCCAGCAGCACTCTGGCAGCAGCAGTGGCAGCCTCCTGAAGAAGAGCTGCCCTGCTGCTGCCAGCCCAGCACAGCAGACGGCTGTGGACTCTCTCTCCTCCGAGTCGGGCTCCCAGCCGTGCACGGGCACGTCAGGCTCCACCTCTGCTCCCCCAAGTGCTAGGTCACTACAGTCAGACTTGCGGACTATCAGCCTGCCGAGCTCTGGGCAGTCTGTTCTCTACCAGGGCTCCCGGGGGGCAGTGATTTCCAATGCACAACACTATCCACACCGTGGGGGAAGCAGTGTCCATCAGTACAGACTTCAGCAGCTTCAAGGTTCTGGAGTAAAGACTCAAACAGGACTTTCCTAGGGCTGCCTGGACTCCAGGAGGACGAAACTGCCCATAGCTCCTTCCAGTCACCTCTGGAAGTGGCTCCTGGGCCAGTGTTGGGAGCTTGCACCTGATGCTGGGGTGCCAGGGGTCAGAGGATGAGGTCTGAAATGCACGGGTGAGATTTGTGAGCAGTATTGGCCTCTGGCCTTGTAGGAGAACTCAGATCCCTCTGAGGCAGAGACTAGCAAAGCTGTTCCCTGGTGTGTGGGTACATTGCAAAAAAAAAAAAAAAAAAAACCACAAACAAAACACACAAAGAAAAAAGCAAATGGTTCAAGTGCAATGACTGTGGTGCAGCCTCTGTCTCTTGTCCGTGCCCATGGCCGTAGTCACTCGTGCAGCACGGGCCTCATCTTGAATACGAAAGCAGATTAAAGAAAATGTTGGGGGAAGTTGAACTCCAATCCCAAAGTTCTCTTTATAGGTCAGGTTCTCGGTGCGTTCTGGGGAGGGCTTTAATCCGTTACGATCATTCCAGTCACAAGCAGACGAGCACGCACGGCTGCCTTTGGGCCTGGGTCATGACTGCCGCGGTCGGAGCGTTTCCCAGGACGATGGAATCTCCACAAATGTGAACTAGCATGGGGAGGGAGTTGGAGCATGTGTGCGCCTGTCACTGCAAAGGATCTGGGATGCACTGTCACGTGCTGCTCTGGCGGGTGCCATCGCCATGTCCCTTGTGGGTGCGAGCGGGAGCATTGCTGGGGCGGCTGCTGCCGCCTGCCGCTGCCCTGCTGGGGGGTCCCTGGGAGCTGGCCGGGGCTGGGTAAGTAAAGTGATGCTGAGGCACGCATGGGGCCTGGCTGAGGAGCAGGGAGGCTGCAGAGAGGTTAGGTGCTGGGAGGGAACCCCGGTCTGTGCTGCTCCAGAGACTGTCCAGGCAGCACTGCATGGGGTGTGTGTCCCAGCCACTGTCCCCTGCCAAGCGTGGCAGCAGAGCCAGCCCAGACACAGTGCGCTGTCTGTCCAATTCCATACAATTGCCAGCTTCTTTCTCACTTGTTTACTGTAATATCGGGCGTGTTTTTATTTATCTAATTTTATATTCAGTTATAACCATAGTAGGTTAGCTAATATACGACAGGTGTCATCCCTGGTGCTGCAGTGGAACTTCTCCTTTCTCTTGGATAACATAATGCTGTGAGTCTGTCTCCCCTGTCCTTTCAGATGCACAGTCTTCTTCCTTTTTTTTTAGGACTGTTACAGGTTTCTCTAATTCACAGTTGAAATCAGGTGTTTGTTCAACCTAGGGGAGACTTTTAAAATATTGAAACAAAGAGTAACTTTCTCACGCTGTCTGGCTGTGAGCGTGTTGGGATGGAACTTGTCACCCCGCAGCTGGGTGTCTGTATACTGTATAAAATAGGTGTAAACTTCACGCGGCTTAGCCCTGGGGGTGCAGCCTCCCCTTCCGTGCTCTGAGCAGCACGGGGCAGGCAGGCTCTGCCCTGATGGGCAGCGGGAGGAGGCCGGGGGGGGGCCCTGCCCAAGCTCCAGCACCTTTGGGCACAGCAAGGGGACAGGAGGGAGGGACCCTGGAAAGCTCTTGGAAAGGTGGGGGCTGTAGCTTCTTACTCTAGTGGAGTTTTTACACCATGCTGTAACATTTGAACTTTCACAAGAGATGTAATAATTTTGATAATAAAAATACTTAACTTTAAAAACAGTATTTTTGAAAGTCTCTTTCCATTTCCTTACTACCTCGGGTGTGGGGACCCAGGTTGTGGGGTAAGGGGAATGCACGTTGTTCTCTCTTCCCTGTCCCTGCAGGGGCAGCTCTGCACAGCTCCCTTCTGCCAGCAGTTTGGGTGAAGCCTGAGCTGGACAGAATTGTGAAACTGTGGCCTGCTGCTGCTCCTTTTGTTGTTACAAAGCTCATCTGGGGAGGAGATGTGGCAGAGGATGTCCCCTGCAGTCCTGCACCTGCTTCCAAACCTGGTTTCTTCCATGCAGATGCCAGGGTTTTTAGCTCTCACACTGCTTGTCTTTTCCTTAGGAAGCCTGAGATGGGCCTAACCTGGCATGGGGCCACCATGTGCTGCCTCCAAATGCTGACCCTCAAAGTTGGTATATCTGAGGTACCCATCACCTCTGGTGTTCAACCATACTCACAATGAGAAGGTTCCCCCTGATACCTTGTGGGAGTGTCTGTGGTGACTCATCCTGCACACCCCCCTGCCTCAGAAGACTCTCCATCTCCTCCATACCTGCCCCCAGAGCAGCTCTGGGCAGCAAGCACCTCCTGGGGAGGTTGCTATCTGAGGACCTGTGGAGAGGGGAGAAGGGGGAGCTGAAATGCTCACAGTGATAGCTGGGACCCCCACCTGGAATAGACCCTCTCCCTCGTGATTTGCCCTGGGCAGAGGTGCCCTCGTGTGCCAGCCTGTGCAGATAGAGGTTCACCAGGGCATAGGGTGGGATCCCCACTCTCAAATCCCACCATAGCCCTGATGCCACCCCAGCCACCCCCCACCCCATGAGCTGTAATGGCTGATGCCCACGCAGGGTCCTTCGACCTCCTTGCACCAGCAGTGTGTGGAGGGGTCCATCCCCCACCCCTCAGACACCACAGGGCTCTGAGCTCCTGGTTTGATTTATATTTTTCAATAAGGTTTTGTGAAACACTGTATCAAACTTTGTACTAAAATACAGATATTTTACAGCTACTGTATTCCTTTCTCCACTGATTTTCTTGGTTGGTTTTTCCAATTCAGCCAGCAACAGCACTTGCAAGCTGGCAAGACCCAGGCATGGGGAGCTCCTGCTGCCCCGCTCTGGAGGGCAGCTGCCTCTGGGCACAGGGCCCTCCTGCTGGTCCGGCTCTGGAGGGCAGCTGCAGGAGTGATGTGGCCACCACCAGGCTCGTGGCTAGCAGAGACCGTGGTAGGAGTGCTGGCACGTGTGCTGTCCCGAGTGGCTTTGGCTCCCAGACAGTGATTCGGCACAGCTGAGTCCCTCACCGCAGGGCCTCAGGGCACGACTTACCTGCTCCTGCCGGCCCCTGGCAGCCCGGGCTGGGCAACGGTTCCTGCAGAGCCCTTCATTGCCATTCCTCAGCAGCCTCCAGAGTTCCTCTGCCCAGGGCTGCCCATCCGGGGCCATGCTCCTGCTCTACTCCCTGTGCCCATCCCAGCCCCTCTCCCATGCCTTGCCCAGCGTCTCAGTCCAGCCTTGCCAGGGCTCCTGCCAGACCCTGGGGAGCCAGGGGCCCTGCAAACAGCCCCCGTCTGCTCGCACTGAGACGTGGCCAGTGCTGAGGACTTTATTGCATTGCAGGGGCTGCAGCTACCCAAGCTCCCTGCAGCCAGGACTTGGGGAAACCTGCATACACTGGTCTGGCCAGCAGAGCCACAGCTGGACGGCAGCCACCTGTGCTGGGGAGGGTGTCAGTGCCAGCTCTTGGGTGCCATATGTGTGCAGTTGAGGCCGGGGCATGCTCAGAGGCTGCCAGGCTCAGCTCTGCCACAGGCAGCTGCCACTGGCTCCCCGCAGGCCATCACCACGGGCCAGCGAGGTGCAGCCAGGGGACACGGCCAGGATGGTAGGGTGGGCACAGGAGCACCTGAATCCCGCTGGCCACATTTTGTGGCAGGAAGAGCCTTGCCGTCACCAGTGGAGATAAAGCACCGTATGGGGATGGGAAGGGAAGGTGGTTGGCAACAGCCCATGGCCAGCTTGGGGAGGGGGCTGGTGAGGGGTCCTCCTACACCTGCCCGGCAGGGGGGTTGTGTGGTCAGCTGCTCCCACTTACCAGGGCTTACATTCAGCAGCAGCGCAAGTTGGGTGTCTCAGCAGCCCCTGTGCTGGGGGGCAGAGAGCAGCAGCAGCAGCCCCCAGCCAGATGCCAGGAAACACCATGTCCTGGGGCCGGGCTCCCACGGCAGGGAGTGAGGGGGCTCAAGTCACTTTACCCTGTTTAGAGAATATGAATTTACACATAAAAGTAGGGGTTGGGCCCTGTCCCAGCCGCCAGGTCCCCTAGCTTGTGGAGACAGGATCACGGAGCTGTACAAAATGGGAGCAGGGAGGGGGCCAGGGCCTGGAGCAGCCGGCACAGGGCATCACTGGGCACACGTTCAGGTGGGAGGCAGCAGGTCAGGAGTCCTGGGGATGTAGAAATCTGTTAAAAACTCCAAGACTGTCTTTTCCTTGAAACAAAACCACAGCTGGATGCTGTTCTTGAATGAAGCTGGGGCATCCTCCCCTGACGGCGGCCCACAGGCAGCATGGGGTGTGGAAGTGGCAGGGTGCGTGGGATGGTGGTGCCGGCATGGGCATGGCGGTGGCCGCAGATGCAGCGGGTGGCCAGCACAGCCCTGGGGGCAGAGCATGGCCACTGGCAGCAGACGAAGGGCAGGACAGGGAGGGAACGCCCAGACTGCTGATGGTGGGAAGAGGCTCCTGCTGCAGGCGCTCAGCCTTATATCCTCTGCAGGGAGAGCACAGTGGGTCAGGGCTGGTGCTGGGCAGGCCTCACTGCACCATCATGCCACCAGCATACGCCATACACATACCTGCCCCCACCTCTGCTGCCCCCCTTCCCTACCACCCACTGCCCCACACAACCAGGGTCCCCATCCCATCCAGGGCCACCCAGAACAGCCGCACCCAAAGGCACAATGCAGTCAGGGTTAGGGGACAGGATGGTGACACTCAGGACTTACCGCAGTGCCAACAAAATCTGTGGAAACAGAAGAGATGGTGTCAGGCAGGACAGGGCCTCAGCAGCCTGCTCCCATCCTGCCATGCCTGCATCACTTTGCAGGTGGCAGTTAAGCCCCCAAGACCCTCACCCAGCTGCAGGCTGCCAGAGGGGCTGAGGCCCCCAGGCTATTCCCCCCCAGGACCCCTGGCAGCACAGTGCTCACCTTTGCTCTCTGTCTTGAGCTCCTCGTGCAGCAGGTCGTTCTGCCGGTTGCCGAGGACAAAGGCCAGGAAGGAAAGGATGAGGGCGTTGAGGATGCCAATGATCGCCAGGATGTAAGCCCAGCGCACGGAGCAGTCGCCCAGGGAGTACTTCCCTGTCTTCTCCCCACACATGTCCCGTATGGTCTCTGCATCCCAGCCGTCAGGAAAGATCATGCAGCCCAGCACCAGGCAGAGCGCTGCAGGGGGGAGAGGAGGGTGATGCATCAGAGCGACCCCCAGGGTGTCCGTGCCAGGTGCTGAGCCCCAGTCAGTGTATGGATGCAGCCAGGGCCCGCAGGGAACCCACCTTGGCTCCACAACAGGCAGGTGACACAGCGAGTGACAGACATGGCTGCTCTGGCAGGGGACTGTGTTTGCATGTGGCTGCTCCAAACCTGGCCCATGCACAAATGGGGACTTCAGGGTCTTGGCTTCTTCAAGCATCAGTCACAGGATCAGTGGTTTCTCATGGGCTTTCCTGATGACCACAAGCTCCCCACCTGTGGGCAGGAGCTACTGCCATGCTGTGGGTAGGGATGCTGCCTGCCAAGAGGGTCATCACTCCCGGGAGCCCTTGTACCAAACCACCTCACAGCCTGTGCTGAGCAGGGAGACCTCAGGGATCAACAGGAAGGGAAATGCTTAGACAAAGCCCATGACTGTTAAGGTAAGGAGGTGACACATTTTCTACGCAGAGCAACTACAAAAGCTCCTCACTCCCTATCAGCTGGGAAAACTGAAAACATTAAAGATGTTGGAGAGCAGCTGGGGTGCCCTGGGGGTGTCTTTGTCCTGGGTTGGGGAAAAACCAATAGACTTGTGCCCATACCAGTAACAAAACACCTCCCCAGCCCTTACTGCTGGAGAAACACCAATCCCCTGCTGGGCATGTGCTGCTGTGGCAGCAGCCCCAGGGGATAGCAGCTGGAGGTCTGGCTGGCAAGCTCTGGGGTGCTGACTGGTGCTTTTGCTCTCAGTAAGGAAGAGAATGCCCAGGATGAGGTGAAAGCAAGTACAGGGCTGGCACAGGGCATTGCACTGGGACTCAGCACAACCCTCACATCTCAATGAGCTGTGCTGATTGCTCTTCCCAGGACCCCTGTCCCCAGGGGTCCTGTCCTTGGCAGTCTGTGCACCAGTGCATCATACAGACCAGCTGCCACCCAGTCTCTGTCTCCTCCAGCCACGTTACAAACCCACCTGGTAAAAGGGCCTCTGCAGACAGTGTCAAGATCTGTGAGCTGATTTACCACCGTACACAGCCCTGGTGCCACCCTGGCACCACATGACTGCACAGTGCAGTGCATGCACAAGGAGCTGATAAGCTGGCATCTCCAGCACATCATCACCAGGGACTTCCCAGCCAAGAATGGCCTCATCTCGGGAAGCTCTCTGCCTGCTGGGATGAGACCAACCCAGAGCCATGCCCTCTGGAAGGAAACATATAATCAGCACTGATGGTGTGTGCTGCACAGTGAATCACAGATTTGGGTTGGCTGGAAAAGACCTTTAAGGTCATTGAGTCCACCCATTCACCCAGCACCACCAAGTCACCACTAAACCATGTCACAAAGTGCCACATCTACACATCTTTTACATACCTCCAGGAATGGTGACTCCTCCACTTCCCTGGGCAGCCTGTTCCAACAGTGAGGAGCAACCTGGCCTACCTGCTAACCTGGGTACCTTCCAGCTAGATGGCATGAAATTCAGCTGAGGACCTGAGCTAAAGGCGAGGAGGAGTGGCAGACTTGTGCTGGGGACTCCTCCCAGGAAAACAAAGATGTCAAGAGGATTTTAGGATCCACTGAGCTGTTGGTGCAGCACAGCTGTGAAAAAAGTGAAGGTGTCCTTTGGCCATTCCCAGTAAGGGGTGGTTTTGCTCCCACAGCACTGGTCAGGCTGACACAACTCAGCCTAGAAATGGGCATGGCTGTAACAGCTCTGCTGGAATTGGTGAGGAGGAGAAAAGAGCCTTGGGTGCATGCTTAGCCCACAGGAAAGCATGGCAAGCAGCAGGGTGAGCGCTCCAGCTGCTTGGCCAGGCAGCAGCCCTGAGCAACAGCCCCTCTCAGCCCAGAAGAGAAGAACAGGGCTCTGCTCCAGGCTGGCAGAAGGCAGTAAATGTAAGTTAAATGAAAATCAGGTGCCAATTTTACCTGCAAGGGCTTGAGTGAGCTCCCACTTTTGTGCACGGCCCTCAGTTGGGCCTTCACAGGACCTGAACAGCAGCCTCTGGGTTTTCCCTTGGACTCTTCTAGTATCACGATTTTTTTCTGTCTTTCTGAGCATTTATTTGGGCTCTAGGTAGATCCAGCTGCCTGGGTAAAGCACAGGAGCTCGCTGCTCTACAGCGCTCACTGTTCCACATGTATGAGGGTCTCCCAAGACATCACCAGGTCCTAAACATGGCAGGGTGGGGCAGTAACACCAAAGGCAGTGGATTAATGTGTTGTGAGATCTATGGCACCCACAGGGGACAGGAGAGACAGGGTTCATGGCAATAGCAGAGAGCAGCTCAAAAAGGTGCAAGAGAAACACACAGCAGGTGAGCTGGTTGTCACAACACAGCAGCAAGTCAGCGCAGGAAGCCATGGCCACTGACAGAACCATTGGGCTGGCTCTAGCCTGCATCTGCCTGCCCTGGTCCCTCCTGTCCCCATGTGGCCTCTCAGCACTGGCACCAGCGCAAAGGGGAGCCTGTGCCCTGGCCCCCAAGGCAGCTCCAGGAGCTCCGCCCAAGATCTCACAGCCCCTGTTTGCCAGAGAGAATCAAACAACAAATCTACCACCAGGGCAAAGGGGCATGCCCAAGCCACTGCACGTGCCCAAATGTCTCTGCCCAGGGGTGAGCAGTCTCTTCCCCCAAGCCCTTCACTACTCTGCAGCTCCCCAGGAAGGGGCTGTGCGACCGAATGCAGGTCCTCTCCCAGTGAAGAGCAGCACAGCTCTTCTCCTCTGCCCATCTGTCCTATGTGTTCCCAGCAGCAAGCCAAGTCCTCTGCTCTGTCACAAGCAATTCCCTTTACTACGTGTCCCCAGGCCACCTGATGTCCTGGAAGCACCTTACCGTGCCTGCAGCAAGGAGTGACATTGAAGTGCAGAGCACAAACAAAGAGGGAATCCCTATGTGGTTGACAAACCTTGGCACTGCCCTTTCCAACAAACCCCTTGCAGCAGGTCTGAGGGGCACAAGGATGGGGCTCTGCTTGCCCATCCCTCTGTCCACAGCACCATTCTGCCAGCATCTGCTTCCAAAAGCACCGAGGTCCCCTGCAGACCTGCAGGAAGAGCTTGAGGTTTGTTTAAAACAGCCCGTTTCTGTGCCTCGCAACTGCATGGGAAACACTGAGTGATGACATCTACAACAGCTGCTATCAAAGGACAAAAAATAACCACACTCCTCTCCATTTTGCTTTTCATTCCCGTTGTTCTGAGGGTGCCATGCTGGTCCCCACTGCTGGTGGCACTGAGGACAGTCAGCCACTTTGTCACACCCCACAGCTGCTATCCCTCCCACGGACTCTGGGCTCCAGCTCCTTCTTCCAGTTTTCCCAGTTGGAAAGGCAGATTTGAGAAAGGGCATTTCAGCAGTCAGTGGGGCAGGGGGTATGTGGAGGGAGGACACAGTAGCTGTGGTCTGCAGCGATGCCCCTGGGAGCTGGGGCTCTGGCATTTCTCAACTTGGTATTGCAGCTGGTTCCTGATTTCCCATTCTTTGGTGCTCCCTTTGTCAGGGAAATGAGACAGGCATCTCAAGGGGTTTTGATACCCTCACAAATTAACTGAAGGGAATTCAGTGTTATGACTCAGGCTGCAGCAGTGGAGCAAGATTTTAGCTGAGAGCTGAGGAGGCTCCTCCTGGCAGGGTAACATCCACTCACAGCCGCTGCCTTCAGCCAAGTCTGCCCGCCCGAGTCAGCCATGTGTTTGCTGAGCACCACAGCTACCCCAGTGCTGCCCCAGACCTATGCAGTTGTGCCTGCAGGCTTCAAATCTGTTTTTTTTAATCACTTTAGCTGTCTAGTTTAGTTTGCAGGTTTGGAAGAAGGCTGGCTCTTTAGTGCTCTTGTCTGCCATGGGGTGGAAGGGGGTAAGAACATGCCCTGCAGCTGAGACACACGACCTCCCTCACAGGACAGGCATGCAGAGCGTTACACTGCCACAGCACATACATGGGACTAAAAATCAGAAGATGTGGGGGTAACTGGGGGACAATCAGCAACTGCTGAGTCTCAGAAGAGCTTGTTAAACCTGGCTTGGGGACAGTGAGTTGTCTGGCCCCATGGGCAGTGGTTCACCCTCCCTCAGGTTCAGCAAGCTGCTGTCCCCTGCCCTTCCACAGATCACCCCAACCTTCACCACAGACACATCTCTCTGCTGGAGATAGCTCAGTGTCACTCCCGCCTGCACTCCAGCCCCTCACCTTGTGCTGAAGTGAAGGAATATCCTCCACTGTGCCCATGGCCACTCACTGTGATGCTTTGCAATCTGCACACCAAGGGTCCACACTACAGATCACCAATGTAGTGCCCCTGGGCACTGCACACAAGCCCCAGAGTAACCCCCAGAGGACTACAGGCTGTGCTCCCACTTTGGGGTCTGGAGTGGCTGCTTCTCATCAGGAAACCTCATGAGAGCTGAGTGCCAAAAGGAAAGGAGAAAAACACAGCCTCCCCACTCCTAAAAAATAGAGAGCCCTCAGAGCTAAGTGACCCCAGAGGCAGTTTGCTAGCACCAGCCATTTACACAGACAGGAGCTCCCTTACGGCGTTTTTCTGCACAGGCTCTTTCTGAGCCAAAAACTCAGCAGGATTCAGAATAGAGTTATGGGTTTGCATGAATCAGAACTGACAGTTACTTTATTTGGAACAACAGTTAAGGGATGTAAGCTCTAGGACACGAGCAGCTCTGAAACACCAGCTCAGCCTCTGCCTGCGGGTCCACAGGCTGCATTAACAGCTACTACGGGAGGGTTGTGCTGCGTTCCAAAGGCCAGGGCTGCCCACTTTCGAGCACAAGGTGCTGGAAGGATGTGAGCTCCTGCTCCTGTCCCTGCTGCACCACAGGATTAGCAGATTCTCCCCCTCTACTCTGCTCTGGTGAGACCTCACCTGGAGTACCGTGTGCAGTTCTGGAACCCCTATTACAGGAAGGATCTGGAGGTGCTGGAGCGCGTCCAGAGAAGGGCCATGAGGATGAGCAGAGGGCTGGAGCACCTCTCCTGTGAGGACAGACTGAGAGAGTTGGGACTCTTCAGTCTGGAGAAGAGAAGGCTCTGAGGAGACCTCATTG
The DNA here is from genome assembly GCF_027791375.1 of Indicator indicator. NCBI lineage: Eukaryota > Metazoa > Chordata > Aves > Piciformes > Indicatoridae > Indicator > Indicator indicator. Next base: position 11,040,345 of record NC_072024.1, on the reverse strand, counting down.
TGGCCTTCCAGTATCTTAAGGGGCCTACAAGAAAGCTGGGGAGGGACTTTTTAGGGTGTCAGATAACGATAGGACTAGGGGGAATGGAATAAAAATAGAAGTGGGTAGATTCAGATTGGATGTTAGGAAGAAGTTCTTCTCATGAGAGCGGTGAGACACTGGAACAGGTTGCCCAGGGAAGTGGTGGAAGCCTCATCCCTGGAGGTGTTTAAGGCCAGGCTGGATCTGGCTCTGCACAGCCTGATGTAGTGTGAGGTGTCCCTGCCCATGGCAAGGGGGTTGGAACTAGGTGATCCTTGAGGTCCCTTCCAACCCTAACAATCCTATGATTCCCTGATTCTATGATTCAGGAAAGCTTTCTTTGGGGTCAGAAGCCAGTAGGTAATTCAGCAAATACAAAGGTTTTCAGCAGTGGTGTCTCCTTTTTGCTGCAAGGTCAACAAGTGGAAGCACTTCACCTGGAAGATCACCTATGGGCAATATTTCTCCTGTGGGCAGAGAAAGGGCTTGAAGACTTCATCATCCTTCCCAGCAGCTATTCCTGTTTTGCTCCTAGCTGGTTCGGAGCAGTGCTATCTCTCTCTCATTTTTTTTCATTAAGGATTTCAATGAATGACTTACATCCACAAAAAAAGCAATGTTTTTGAACCCCCAAACTCTCTCTGAGAGGAGCTGTCTCTCCAGTGAATCCCAGTCAGGAAGAGAAGCCTGTCCTGACATGGCTCAGCAAAGCCACTGCATCACCACCAGCACCAAGGCGTGTTTCAGGCCTGCAGTGCTCACTCGGCCCAGACTCTGCTTTCACAGAATCACAGAATGGTAGGGTTTGGAAGGAAGCTCTGGAAATGATCTAGTCCAAACCCCTGCAGGGTCACCTAGATCAGATTACCCAGGATCATGTCCAGCCAGGTTTTGAATCTCTCCAGAGAAAGCAACTCCACCACCTCTCTCAGCAGCCTCTTCCAGTGCTCTGGCACCCTCAAAGTAAAGAAATGTTTCCTTATGTTCAGATGGAACCTCCTGTGTTCCAGTTTGTGTCCACTGCCCCTTTTCCTGTCATGGGACACCACTAAAAAGAGTCTGGCCTCATGCTCTTGACAAACACCCTTTAGATATTGACAAGCATTGATCAGATCCTCTCTTGGTCCTCTCTTCTCCAGGTTAAACAGCCACAGCTCTCCCTGAAGGCTGCAGCCACACCACCAGACTGTGCGGTTCAGCCATGCTCAGCCCAGGAGCTGGCAAAGGACTTCCTCCCCACTCCTCTTCAGGGGTGTGCTGAAAAAGTGCTGTGCAGCCATGCCTTGTGAGGGGTCCTGGCTCAGCTGGTGGCAAACACAGCTTGAGCACAGAAGATGAAGCTGCTGATCAAGGATCTGCTTCTCCTCCTGGTTCACACACTGGGTGGGAAGAGCCCATCCAAGAGACAAGTGTAACTCCAAAGGGGGTCTCCCAAGGGAGATAAGGGCTGACAGAGATATGTATTATCTCCATCAGCAAAGGTGCCTGGACACACCACAATCAACTTTGAGGTGCCACTGATAAAGACAAACCCCATCCCCATGGCCAAGGACATGGTCCCAAGTGGAAAGGCACCCCAGGTGTAGTACTGTGCCTGGCCTAAGGGAGCTGGAAGGTCTCAGCATATTGACTGCCAGACTTGAGGTGCAAGGAAATGCCTTCAGATGCGAGCATTCACTTCTTGCATGCAAGAGGGACTGTGTGCTCAGATGACTGCCTCTTGACCCTCAGTAGAATGCAAGTACAAAACCAAAGCCCCCCTGAAAACAGAGCCCCAGATACACTCAGAGTGACTGTCCTCACAGGAGGAAGGTGGGTGAGGTGTCACACAGCCGTGGCACCCACTCTCACTTCCAGGGACACCAGCACAACTTTGCTCAAAGCTCAAAGTTAACTCACAGGGTTATCAGAGCACAGCACTGTGAAACCAGAGGAAATGCTCAGGCTCCTGGGTAGCCTCCTCAGTGTATGGTGGTGTAGTCCTGTGCCCTAGGCTCTAGCAGATGTCTGCTGCATGCTTGATGAAATGGAGACATCCACAAAAATCAGTCCTGCTGCCTTCATCTCACTCCTGTGCCTGCTCTCTATGGAGGATGGATGAGAGGGGCCACCCACATGGCCCATTTCTCTTCAAGCAAGCATCAAATCCCATGGGACTTCCTGAAGGAGCTCCTCCACTAATTCTGAGGACTGCTGTGGTATCAAGGTGCAGTCAGTCATGCAGTTGTTGATGTGCTCATGCTTAAGACCCATTTCTGGTTTTATAACAGAAGGATTTAGCAAAATCTCATTTTGCATTACTGGGATTTTGAGCAGGGCAGATGGCTACATTTCTATTTGTGATAAAGCAGAGTCTTTCCTCTTAATTAGATCCAGTTTCTCCTAGGGGGGCAGTGCCTTTTGAGCTGGAGCTTTCTGTGAAGCTCTAATTAAACCCTCTCTTGATTATCGTCCACTAATTAGACGTTGATGATTTAAACTTTTTTTTTTTTCTGAAAGAGTTACTAAATTCCTGATCCTCCTCTCCTCCTGCTCCCCCCTCTTCCTGCTCTTGCATTTTCTCATCTGAAGAGCACGTTTTTGTCCTCGCTCAGCAGCCCTGTATTCTGCACCAGCCATCCTGAAGGGTCAGGGTGGACCTTCCTCTGCCCCATCTCTCTGTCTTTTACTTGGTTTATCTGGTTTCCACCAGTGAGACAATGAAACTCTGAGCCTCACTGCTGCTTCTGTCATGGTGGCACAAGTCCACCAAGGCAGGAGGAATGCCTTTCCCTTCTCTGCCCCTCCAAGCCCTGGCACAGTCCCCACAACCTCTCAGGCAGGTGAATCTCCTAAGTTTGCCATCATGCTGTGTCGGAGTTTGCATCAGGCCATATCCCTGCCCTACCCAGGGGATTTGGCCCATGGTGTCTTCTCCATGGTGTCAGCTCCCTCTCCATGTGCAAGGTTAATACATCCACCTGCAGCTGTCTCTGACATTCCTGGGGAAGTTCAACCCTGCCCAGACAAGACTCCCTCTTGCTGGGACACAGCACCCCACCACCTCTCTGTGTCGTGGCCCTCCCTGATGGCAGCAGCAGCCTCTCCCATGAGACAGGAGGTCTCTCATGCTGCCCTGTCTCAGGGCAGGGTGGATGGCCAGTCTCTCTTAATGTTGCCTTGGCCTTTCCCCAAGACAAGCCACATAGCCATGCTGCTTTGGTAGAGCTCTGAGACAAGCCTAGGCCAGCTGGAGCCCCAAGAGCTGGCCCATGGCCCCAGCACGCCATGCACACAGGGTTCTCACAAGGGCAGCTGTGAGCAACACAGGTGTAGCTGCAAGGTGCAAAGTGTGAGCAGGGACAAACCCCAAGAAGGATGCGGTGTGCCTAGAGGTGACAGCAGCAGGGTGCTGCTGTGGCCACCCAAGTCTGAGCCAGGTAGGGCAGGGGGCACTGAATAGGAGGTCTGGAGCTGCCATCAGTGCAGTTCCTATGCCACAGGTCTCCCTGCACAGCAGCAGCACCGGCTGGGTGCTCCAAGCCTCTTGATTAAGCTGCTGACAATCGGTAGGATTTGGGCTCTGAGCTTGCCTTAAACCAGTAAATCTTTGGGACAGAGAAAATTAAAGATGAAGGAATTTCCTGATAGACCAAGGCAGCACCAGGTCTGGCTGTGGTCCTGATCTGGGTGAGGAGAGGTCAAGCTTTCCAGCCCAATCCAGCTGCAACAGAGAGAGCAGGGCAGGCTGCAAGCCTCTACCATCATGGGGCTGGTTCTTCCACATTCATTGGACTGAGACCTTCTCCTGGGATCCTTTCATTAAGAATGTGGGGGGGCTCTGGGTCTATTCACACTTTGTATACAGTACAGAATGTCTTTCCTTGCATGGTAAAACTAGAGAGAGAAGTGAAAGCATCTTTTCTCAAGGTCTTTCTCCCAAAAGGACAGACCCTCTATGAGGACAGCTTGGAGGTCTATGCTCAAGGGGATACTCAAGATCCCTATCGATGTATGCAATAGGTCCCCTTCAGAGTGTCCCTTTGAAGAGTGAGTGTATAAGGATATTGGGGTACATCTGTGGTGGGGTTTCTTTTGTGGAGGGAGCTACAGAGGCTCTATAGACTGGACCATGTTTGGGGAGAATGGGCTTGAGTCTCTGGCCACTAGTGCAAAGACATCAAGGTAAACGCATGGTGTCCCTCCGTGGCAAGCACTGTACTTGGGGTCTCTTTATGCAGACAGCTGGGGAAGGTCTGTCCTCACAGTCCTTTCATGATGCTGGGTGAAGGAGGCCTGGGCACAATATCTCTTTAAGGGGCAGCTGGGGGGACTGTCTGTGAATATGTGCTTTTATACCGTAGGGGGCATCCATGCATTCCCCTAAAGTGGGTATCCTCTTGAGGCAGACTTACCCAGGGATGTCCTTGGGGCTGGCAAGGAGACTAGTCCCTGATGTGGGGTGCTCAGGGTGGGATCTAGGTTCAAGGCTTCCTAAGGCATCCTTGCAGCTGGTCCCTGACTCTGTTGTAGGGAGTCCCAAAGCTGGTCCCTGACTGAGGTGTACTGGGGTGCCTTGAGGCAAGTCCCTACTCAGGCTGTCCTGGGATGCTCCAAGCTGTCCAGGTGCCCCAGAGTTGGTGTCTGTTCTAGGGCCCCCTGATCCAATTTTCCTGCTGTGTCCCAGAAAGCTTGTGGATCCCTGGAGTCAGATCTCACCAGGAGATTCCCAGCAGCCAGTGCTCAAAACAGGTGCCCATTCCTGGTGTTCTGTCAGTACTAATGCCTGGCCTAAGTGTCCCAGAAAGCCCTGGAGCACTCCAGAGACAATTCCTGGCTGGAAAGTCCTATAGATCCACAATACTTGTAACTAGCCCAGACTTCTTGGGGAATCCCTGGTGTTGTGGCCAGAGGCACTGATACCAACACCTAGAGAGCCCAAGGCGTTTGTGCTCTGAGCCAGTGCTCATTCCTGATACTTGGTCTATGCTAGTGCCTGGCCTGGCTATTCCAAGAAGCCCTGGGGCTATTTTGTGAAACCATGGCCCCACAGTGCTTTCACCTATGTGGCCAGAGGCCCTGATAGCAGTGCCTGGGAAGACCTGGGTGCCAGTTCCCCAAGCTGGTGCCCCAAGCTGGTACTCTGAGTAGCACTTATTCAGTGCTATAAGTGCTTGGCCTGGGTGTCCCAGGAAGCCATAGAGCTGGTTCGTGGAACCATATCCCTGCAGTGCCTGGACCCAGCCCAGCTTCCTTGAGCAACCCTAGTGTTCCCTATGGCCAGGGACCCTGCTACCTGTACCTGGTGTCTGCACGTCTCAGTGAACCCCACATCCCCCACGCCCATCACCCGCCCCAATGCCCGGAGAAGGTCCGTCAGGGGTGGCGGTAGGTACCTGCCAGCAGCTGCATCCAGGCGCAGATCTTGTAGACGGTGGCGGTGTTGCAGAAGAAGAAGAGGGCGAAGCAGGTGATGCAGCCCAGCGTCAGCACCATGGAGAGCAGCACGAAGAAGGCCGCCGCCTGGAAGGCGCCCGAGGGGATGGTGCTGAAGTCGGTAAAGGAGCCGCGGCACGACAGCTCCCGGCCCGCCAGCCCGCTGCCCACGCAGTAGTGGAACAGCCCGAAGTAACCGGGCTTGGGCGTGTTGACACTGTCGCCCACCCAGTAGGGCTGGATGAAGACCACCACGTTGATGATGGCGAAGCAGATGGTGAAGATGGCCCAGAGCACGCCGATGGCGCGCGAGTTCCGCACGTAGTTGTCATGGTAGAGCTTGGAGGCTTCCTGCGAGGGCAGCATCCTGCCGGCCGCCGCGCTGCCGGAGGTGGGGACGGGGCCGCGACGGCGACGATCCCGCCCGGGGGAAGGGGGCGGGGGGGGGCCCGCGGCCTAGGCGCGCCCGCGGGCTGCCGGCCCCTGCGCCACCCGCGCCGCCATCTTGGCTGCCGCCTCTGCGCCCCGCGCGCGCCCCCACCGCGCGCGCGCCCGCGCGCCCCCCCGCCACTGCGGAGCCGAGCCGAGCCGAGCCTGCCGCCGCGGGGATCGCGCCGCTTCGGTCACCTTCGGCTCCGCCCGCCCAGGTCTTGGTAACGCTCGGACCGGGGCTCAGTCCCTGCCTCGATGAGGCTCGGAACGCGCTCGTGAGCTTTTGACGTGGGCCGCCTGGACACGGTTCAGAACGGATCGGTATGGTGCGGGCTGGGGCGGCTGTGGGCCCGCTGCAGTAACACTGGCCCACCGGGGCCGCTTCCCGACTGCTCGGTCCCACCGTGCCGCGCAGGGCCCGCCTGGGGCAGCGCCTGGGCACAGACCCAGCCACCTGAGGCTGCCCTGGTTAATGCTGACAGGTGCATGAATGGAAACGTTTGCCCGAAGCGAGGCCGCTGGGAGGGTGTTCATCTCCCCGGCCCCTCCGCGACCTTGGGGGAGACCCGCGGGCTGTCAGAGCAGCCCCCTCTTCCCAGGCGAGCAACGGGCCTTCCCGACCCGCTTGTCAGACCAAGCAGCAGGCACTCTGCAAAATTGTCCCCATGTCCCAGCAGCCTCACACTGGCTCTAAAACACCACGGGCCAGTTTTCTTCTCAAGGCAGTAAAGCTGCACTGTGACAGCTGTAACTGAACTCCACTCTCATTAAATCCTCCACAGGCCTCATTCATTTCCAAGCCCTGTCAAAGTTCACAATTTGCAAATTAGACACATGTAGGTGAAAACGACCTTCATATTTCCCGGCAAAGGGGCCATTTGCGTTTGGCTCTGTACCGGTAACATCTATTAACCCCGGTGCAAACACTACAAGCTGGCACCATCCCCAGTCCCACCCTGGACAGACGAGCCACTGCCTCTCTGAAGCCCACAACAGCCATCCTCCGGTGCCCGCGCTACCATATATCTGGTAGCTCCCACTGCGACTGGCTTTGTGTGTGTGTGGTCACACCCCGAGGGAGATTTTTTTGATGAATAGCCGGTTCAGGATCGTGACGAAGAGCAACGCCCTGGGCATGCCTGTGCAGCGTCACGGGCAGATCCGCCCAGCGGTCCCTGCCAGTCTTTTCCCCTTCTCTCAAAAGGCATAAACATGGCTTATGCAAAGCTTCGGCATCCCCTGTCTCCGCTGCTGGGTAACACAGCCTGCCCCCGAGGGGTGCCCCACGACTCCGGTGCCGTGGCCGTGCCTGCCTTTGCGCCGGGCCCCGCTCCTCCCGCCGCGCCCTGCTTCGGGCTCACACCGAGAGCCAGGTGGGTCCTCACCCGCTGGGAGCTCAGCGGGGGCCGCTCACTGCCCGGTGAAGAAGAGAAAAGCAGGGCCCGGAGGTCCGGGGACAGCTCGACAGTCTCGCAGTACGTCGCACCCCGATGACGCCGGCGTGGCGGGCGGAAGAGGCGTGGCCTGCACTCGGCGATGATTGGCCGAGCGGGCGGAAGCGGCAGCCGGAAGCGGCGGGCAGGGTGGGGTTATGGGCCAGCGGTGGTGATAAGCGACGCGGGGATGGCGGCGGCCCGCGGCTGCCCCCCGGCGGGCTCCGGGGACCGCGCCCTGATCGAGCTGCTGTTGGAGTTTTCCCGGACACAGTACCGCGCCAAGGACGGTGGTGGTGCCGCTGCTAAGGTGAGGGGACCGGGACTGCGGCGGGGGCCGGGAGCTAGTGTCCGTACGGTGGGTGCTGACTGATGGCTGTCCGCAGGTGGAGCGGATCGAGCGGCGGTGCCTGGAGCTCTTCGGCCGCGACTACCGCTACAGCGTGATCTCCAATGTGCACGGCGAGGTCTGCGCCCACTACCCGCGGCACATCGTCCTCCTGGAGCGTGATATCAGCCGCGACCCGTAAGGCTCCCAGTGCTCTCCCGGTCTCACTGCGCCGCACCCTGTCCCGCATGGCCCACAGCCGGTGGAGGTGGCTTCGCGTTGTTGCCCAGGGAGCTTTCGCGTCTGCCGGAAGCCGCTGTCGCTCCGGGGCTCCCGCCGCCCGAGGGAAGCCCCACCAAGCTGTGCTGCGGCTAATTATAGCCGGCGGTGTCAGCCACCGTGTACTCCGCTCCTGGGGCACTCCCCGCTGCCTGCCAGGGGCGCGCTTCGTCGGCGAGATCCCTCGGGACTCCTCCCAGCTCCCCAGGTCTCTTGAGTTTCCGTGGTGTAAGCTGTGAAGCCAAGTCTGTAATTCAAAGTGTGCGGAGGAAACAGGGTGCTCCAGGCCAGTGCTAGCTCTGCTGCACATTTGTCCTCGAGTAGATTGCTGTGCTGCAGGTCACCCTGCTCTCGTGGCTGGGACCAGGACTGTGTAATGCTCTCCCTGTCTTGGTGAAAAATGCCCATGGTCGTGCTGTAAGGCCTCTGAGCTGAGACATTTTAGACGGGAAGGCATCTTGGGGCAGAAGGGTTAACAGGGGCTGGACAGAGAAGACAATCTCAACAATAGTCTGTCCCACTCCATGGTACCTGATTCTGTGGTGCTGAGGTTCAGTGAGTTAACGGGAAACACTTGCTGGCAGTTTAGTGCAAGTCCAAGCTCGTATGTTTCTAGACTTTGACCCACAATCATGTTGGCTTTGCTTAGCATTAGCTGCTCCTTGCAGCTCTAATGACAGCCTCTCTCTTTGCTTTGTTTTCCAACAAAACATAATGCAGTTTTGCAATCTAAAATGTGTTTGTGACAAGAGTAACAAGTTCAAAAGGATGATAGTCATGAAGTTTTCGTTATGTGTCCTACCGCTTTGGCAGCAAAAGGCAAACTGCCAGCTGCCACACTGGCAGGTGGGCCAAGTGCTGTGGGAGGGGGTTGGTTGTCAGGCGGGAGAGTTTCTACTCAATGGGTAGATCAGATTAAAAAGACTAAACCCCTTACAAAAAAGAAAAAAAAGGAAACTAAAGCCTGAAGTTGTACATGTAGCTAAGAGTGTCTTTAAGGAACAGAAACTGAGCACTTCTGCTTTTCCTGCTCTTGCAAGAGGAAAGGATGTGTAATTTTTTTGATGAGAATTCAAGCATACTTCCACTCAATGCCCTGTGTTCTTCCAAGACTCGTGCAAGCCATCAATGGTAATATTAAATACTGATTCTTTTCCAAGTCTTGCTCTGCTGACCTAGGAGTCATGGAAACAGACTATCTTTTATCATCCCTCTTACCCTGATTTTTGAGTGTTAAAGCTGCTTAGTGATTTTTTTTTTTTTAGCTGCGTTTAGTTTTATCATAATTACTTTTTGAATAATCATGAAATGGAGACTGTTGCACTTGTGTGAGAGAATGTGAGAACTTCTTCCAGTGAACAGAACACTTCTTCTAAGACCAAGTGTCTTTGGCTGCCTTTTGTTTTTGTAATAATCAGCTGGTGGGGCTTCCTTGAAGCGTGCAGGATGTTTCACACCCCTGAGGATACCAAGGCTTTTCAGAAGCACTTCTCCTTTAGGCAAACTCTGCACTTCCCCATTGGTTCAACAGCTTCTGAAGCTGTGTGGGGAAACTAGCAAAACCCAGATGTTTTTAACCTAGATCAGTTTCTTGATCTGAATGGGCAGCTGTGGGAAGAAGGGATGTTGCTTCATCAAAGTTTGCTAACAGTACTCTAAAGTCCAGGCAGGTTCAGGAGGAATTTACTGTGTGTTTTTTGGCCTGCATGCTCCATGGTCAGGTGCTTTTCACAGGGAGGCACAGAAAGTGGCAAAGCATGTCCAGCAGCTAGGAGAACACTCCCTGTGCTTGGAAGTTTCTGATATCCCCACAGAAGGAGCGGGCAGAGGCTGCAGGCAATGGTAACAGAGGGATTGGCTCAGTTCTTTACCTGCTGTATTAAAGGTGTTGTGACCGTGCTTAATGAAAACGTCCAGATCTCAGACACAGGCCAGTCTTTGTCTTTGGTTTCATCTGACACTTCTGTGGTGTGTCTGCACTCCACACAAATAGAATCATGGTTGGCTGTATTCTAACAATGTGAGGGGAACACTTCTGTTCCAGTGCCATGATGGTTAACCTGAAGCATATTTGCTTCAGACCTGTCTGGAATATACAGTTGCCAAAACAGTTGCTTGCTCTTATAGGAAGTGTTTCCCTTGTGTTTACGAAGATGTTTGGGTGGGCAGGCAGGCCATTAATTAACACAGAGGTTAAGGCTGCCCAGCAGTATCTTCTGGAAAAACTTCTGAAGAAAATAAACCTGAAGAAAAAAAACCCTGAATATACTGAAAATTTTAAAAATAGATTAAAGGTAACACTTCATTTCTTCCACCTCATTCTCTACCCTGTGCCGAGCAGCCTTAATGTTGCTCTTACACACTGGTGTGGAGGAGTGCTTTGTTTTTTGAACCTTTTCCAATAGTTTTTGCTCCCATCTCTGCTGCATTTGATCACTTGTCTCGGTAAGGGCAGTGCATCTGTTCTTCAGAGCAGCCTTTTCCCTTACTGCAGTAGTCTCTGAACAGTTCTGTTTACTTACCATGTTCATCTCTAGCTTCACTGACAGTGGTTCGTGAGATGAGAAGGTCCACCAGCCAGGTCTGTAGCAGAGCAGGTCTCTCCAGTGCACAGGCAGGCTTCTTCCTAAAGAGCAAGCATGGGAGCCTGGCAGAGGGGCTCATCAGTTCGTGCCCTGTGGGGCACTGGGCTTCCCTTGCACCCTGTGTCCCAGGTCCCTGCCACGCTGCTTGGACACTGCAATGCCTTTCCAGGGAGGCATCCTTAGTGTTCTGAGCGGTGAAATGTTGTCTTGTTCCAGCTTCTGAGGAAGTGCTTCTCTTACAATTTCTGATCTTCCAGGTGTTTGATATTTTTTGAGTCCCATCTTCTGGGCTTGGAAGCTTTGTCACAGAGCTACTCTGGTAACACTATATGAAAGTTGTATCTCTGTTGCATTTGCTTTTGCAAAGGAAACTTAAAGACAGTTGGAGCAGAGTGCAGGATGTGTCTCTTAACTGAGCACATTCATTTAAAAACAGCCCCACAACCAAATCAGTACATCAGAATCTCTCAAAATTTAAAGTAGTTTGATATTGGGGAATAAGGCAGGAAGGTATCACTTCCCATGTTTCGTGGGCCATTCCTGCAGTGTGTATTATTCAGGGTGCACTCTGAGGAGGGAAGAGGTTGTGGAGTGGAGCTCTCAGGGGTTTGCAGTGAGCAGAATTTGGGCTGTGCTGACCAGGTGTCTGCTTTTGTCTGTGTGCAGTCTCACCTGCTCCCATGTAAAGTGCATTGTGTTAGCATTTGCCTGTCTTGATGCGCTTAGCACCTTCCCATCCACAGCATTTAAAGATTAGTTTTGTGTTCTTTAAATTTTGGTATATATCAAAGGTTCTTGGAGCTGGACAGCCAAAATGGTTGTGTATTGTCGGGAAACACATGGAAAATCTTAAGCATCCGCTATGAATTCTGAGAATCGAATCCTTTAAAACAAACAAAACAGAACAAGCAAACCAACCAACCAACCAAAAAAAAAGCCCACCACCAAACAACAGAGTAGGATTTGAAGGTCTTATTTGCTGTTTTTCTGCTTCCACTGGCACTACCTTGTATAACCTTTTCCCTAAACAGATCAATTTCCATGTTAATAATCGATCGTTTTTCTTATCCTTTTCAGAATGACAGCTGCAGGTAGGTTGCTTCTGCCTAATCTGAAGATTAGCCACTTTCTTTTAACTTTCAGTAGTAGATATTAATTTGATCTTAGGCCAACACTGTCCTTTGCCTTTGAGTTTTTCTCCCTTTCTGTTGCAAGTTCTTTCACCCTAATGCATGTACTGTTGTGCCCTCACGTCATCTGCTTCTGGCAGTCAGTCCATCGTGGTTCTTCTTGCAGAATTGATTGTCTCCTGGCTATCCTAATTATCACTGGAGAATTTCCCATGATCTTATCTGTCCCTCTTTTCATACTTAGCACATCAACAATATACAAGCATTCAGAGACCAACCAGTTCATCTAGGCTCTTCTACTGAGTGTCGTTGCTGGAAATCACTAACTGGAAGTTCTTGTTAATCATCTCTAAGGACATGGCCATGCAGTTTTGTATGTCCATACTTCATCTAGTTTTACTGATGACAATCTGGATGCTTCTCTAGTTCCTTGTGAAAACTCTAGTCCTCCCTGCACTGATGGTTCCTCCTGAAGGTCTGTGTAGTTCAGAAGTCAGTTTGGATTCCTGTCAAATGTAGAGTGGTACTTGGACAAACTGCAACAATTTTTAACTTGTCTTCAACTTGGAACACACTTCTGTTTTAACTTTAACCAGAAAATCAAACAAAATTTAGGTACACAGATGGAGATGACATCACTGTAAATACCCTGCTCAGCCCAGTACCTGATTTAGACAGTTGTCTAATTAACCCAGCATGCAAATGTCCAAGTGACCAGAAGTAAGGTTCGGTGAATGTTCTAGTTTTGGTTCTTTATTTTATTTATTTTTCCTTGCAAAGTCATTACTCTGATAGTGAGTGCCATCACTCCAGTGGTAGTGCTGAGCTTCTTTTTGATGGAAAGATGGTGGGGAAGAAAGCAGAACGTGTATTTTTGGAAGGCACTGGCTCACTCTGGTAGTCTTTCATTAGCGCTCCACATTTTAAGCCATTCTGATAGTACTTGTATTGCCAGTTCTTGAAGATGCTTGTTGGTCATGTCCTGTGCTGCTGCTCCTTTTCCAAATAAAGAAAAGGAGAGACAACAGTGTCTGTATGCATTGTATAGCCACAGAAGCAGTTCTTAGTGTCCTCTTGTTTGAGAGCTTCACAGCTGGCTTATAGGTGAAAGGGATGGGGATTGCAGCCCAAGGTGTCTCTAGCAGCTTTGTTGAAAGATGTGTGAGAAGATGCTCTGTGTACTGAACCAGTTCTCTGTCCACTAGGTTTGAGAGCACTGTGCAGGTTGGCAAACTGCAGGACCTCATCAACCGAAGTAAGATGGCGAGGTGTAGAGGACGATTTGTTTGCCCAGTCATTCTGTACAAGGGAAAGGTAAAGCATCCTGAGTTACCTGTCTTAACTTAGAAAATGGCCTTTCTTTCTGCTCTCTGAACTGTACAGCCACATCTTCAGTCAGCTGTAAAACTGTTCTTGGGTACAAGCAGGCAGCCTGTAGCAGTAGGTAGCATTTGCTGCATGTGCTATGTAAATCATCTGTGAGGCTTTCAGACTAATTTACCACACTGTGGAGCACTGCACTAAAGAGCTAATGTTTTCTCCACTTGTATGTCTCTTCTGAAGGACCAAAGACATCTGGTCTCTGGGAGACAGCTATTGTCACTTTCTGCCCCTTGTTCTTCCCAGCAGTGAGCTCCCTTTGAATAACTTTTCCCTCTAAAAAGAAGATTCCCTTGTCTGTTCTCTGGGGAGGCAAGATTGCATAAATGGTCTTATAAATGCGTGGGCAATCCCCTGCAAGGGGATTTGTTAAAAAAGTGAAAATTAGGTTCATTTTTATGTGGATTACTTAAACTGTACTGAAGCCCTGTAGGAATAGTCTCATTTGAGTGGCTGAATTCAGTTTTCTTAGTTCCATTTAGAAACACTGTGAATTGCAAAATCAGGCCTGTGACAATTTTAATCTAGCTTGACTGAAGCCATCATGAGCTGAACCTGATGACCTTTTCCTGTAGGAATGAACTGCCCAGAGTTGTAGTGGGACTATGCATAATCTTATCCACAGGAACATGGAAATAAGACTCAAGCAGGGTATTAGCAGAACACAGCCATTGCTAACTAGGCAGGAATTGACTGTGTTAGCGAACTGGAGAACAAGAGATGAAATTGTAATTTAAAAACTAGCTACAGATAAAGGCACTTGGGACTTAGATGTGCCTGGAGATCTCAATCTGGACCAGGGCTGTGGGAGTGACTGCTGTAGATACTTGCAGTTGTGTATAGTATGGAAGCAAAGAGGCCAGAGGGACAGACTCCTGGAGCATGTGTGGTTAATAACAAAATCTCCCTCCAGCACATCTGCAGATCGGCAACGCTGGCCGGCTGGGGAGAGCTCTATGGGCGCACTGGCTACAACTATATCTTCTCAGGTGAGTGAGGACCCACTTGTCATTGTCTGCCTGGTCAGTGCTGGGACAGTGACCTACACATGAGAGCAAGCCCTTCTTGAGAGCTGATGCAGAGCTCTAGCATGAACCTGTTTGTGTCAGGCATAATAAAGCAAAGACTGAAATCTTTCTTGTCCATGTCCAAGCACCATGTGACAGGATGGAGCAACATAGCTCTTAAGAGTAGAGGCAAAAGAGTTCAAGAGTGAAGTGACTTATGAGAAGCATGTGGGCAAGTAAGGCAGCCCAAAGGATTAAAGGTATTTATTTGCAAACATCAAGGTGTGAATAATGGAAGAAAGAAGATAAGATGTTGTTGTCTCTTGATCATTGGGAATCAAATCTTGGCAATGGTGAGATATGCTGGACTCTAGGGAAAGCTCTTCAGCAGAGTATTGGGTATGTGCATTGTGAGAGCTGAATCCTGGCTTAGCGAAGCGCAGTGTAGCACTATTGGGGTGTCCATCTGGCTGTCATTAATGAGTTTGACCTGCCTAGATCCTTTGCAATGACAAGGGGAGAGTCTGCTATGTTGGAAAATGGGCTTTTCAGGAAGAGGAAATGTAAGTGCTCTCAGTATTTTCCTACATCAGGAAAGAGGGCACCAAACCATGCCCTGGGGCACATTCATGTTTTGTCAGACTGGGGCCTGAGTTGGTGTACACAAGTTTCAGTTCTTAATGCCTTCCTTGCAGGAGGTTCTGATGATGCTTGGGCAGATGCTGAAGACATATCAGAGGAAGATCCTGCACTTAGGTTTGTATGCATCACTGGGCTGGGGAAACTGGAGTTTGGACCAAAGCCATCTATTGACTCAGCTACTTTTCTGGCCTAGGCTTTGGGTGCAGGCTTGAGACCATCACCAAGCTTGGAGTCTTACTTTTCTTACTTTTGGAAAAGAGTCTTGAATGCTAATAGCTGTCAACCCCATGTAACTGAAGCTTCTTAATCTCTTGCCAGAGGGAAGGGCTGGAGAGAGAAATATATAGAGCCATTTAAAAAGGTGTTTGAATTACACAGGCGTGTGTCAAAAAAATACATCAAAGTACTTCATCAAAAAGTACATCTCGAGGCTGGAGAAGCTGTTCTATATTTTACATGCTTGTTGCAGAACAGCATGAGACATGGGGAGGAACCCTGATCACAAAGTCTGCAGTATCAGTTCATTGCAGAGTCTGGCTCTGACCTGTGGAGAGAATGCTTGTGCTGTGCAAGCTTATGGCTAGAAGCAGCTCAGGGAAGAGCTGTGGCAGTGTTGTGCAAAGAATCAGACTCAACGCGGGCTGCCTTCTGTGCTCATCTTGCTTTGCCTTGGTCTGTCTTGCAGAAATGCAGATTCCCAGCTGTTTGACAAGGTCAGAGGGCATGACATCAAGCTGCTTCGATACCTGTCTGTCCGCTATATCTGTGACCTGATGGTGGAAAACAAGAAGGTGAAGTTTGGCTTGAAGTGAGTCTGGGTTCCTTTGTTTTTCTGCTGGCTTTGGATTGCAGCTAGCATAGCCCTGGCGTGTGGATTGCCACTGGGCATGCACTTAGCATCCTAGGAGCAGTGCCTGCAAGCAGCATCAGTTAGTTGATGCTGTAAAGAGAACGATTTCTGGTTTTAGGACAGAAAATGTTGGTTCAGTGGGAAAGATAGCTGCTTTCATCTGTCTCCTGCAGCCTGAGTATGTTTTCTCTCTGTAAAGCCCTCTGTGATTTGACAGTCATCCTTACAGAAAGGGGAGAGGAAAGGAGCCTATGTATAGGAACAGAGGGAGATGTTTCTCCAGGTATTTCTCTCAGAGGAAAGCTTTAGTGCATTTGGGATATATCTTTTATTTGGATGTGTTGACTAAGTTCTGCCCCTGCTTGCTACTGAGTGAAGAGATGTGACAGGCAGCTCTTTGAGTGCTGGTATCCCTGTGAAGAATACTTCACAAATGTCTGCTGTTTTCCTCTTGTACCTTGCAGTGTGACGTCTTCTGAGAAGGTGGACAAAGCTCAACGTTATGCTGATTTCACACTTCTCTCCATCCCATATCCAGGTATAGGACTGATGTCCAGAGGGACTCCCAAGGGACAGGTGACAATCCATTTCTGGGGACTGTGTGTGTGTGTTGAAATGACTCTGGCTTTCTATGCTCCCTCTGGAGAAAGCTCTTTTAAATTGAAAACACTGTAACGAGTCTGGGTGCTCTAGTGGAGTGAGTCAGCATTAGGCTCTCTTTGAGGTGGCAAAGTCATTTCTCTAATTAATTCAAGCATAAAGAAAAAGTCCCAGAGGTGGAGCTGGGGTTAAGATGGCCTTTGACACCTGTGCAACTCCAAACTACTACTTGATGCAAAATATGTGCCTTGCTTTGTGTTATGTAAAACCCCAATTCTTAAGAGTATTTTCTATTCCTACTGTTCCAGAACATCACTGTAAGATCACAGTGCCAGGCAAAATCATTAACCCAAGCCTGCAACACACAGCTGAGAGGCAGACCACTCCAGCCCATCTCCCTGTCTGTATCAGTCCCTGTGCCTAGCAACCACTGCTGGGTCACTTGCTGCACTCTTAAAGACAAGCTGAATATTGCTGCCTGCCTGCTGATGTCAGCCTCTGTGGCAGGATTGGATGTGAGACTGTCTGCAGGAAAGGAATGTTCTTTTTCCTCTGCACACAAAGAAAGGGAGAGGGGGAGGGAAATAAAACCAGAAAACCCACATTGTGGATGATCCAAACCCAAATTTTTCCTTGATTACTAGTTGCTGTTCTTAAACATATGACACTTTCTTTTTCTTTCTTTTTTTATATTTGTTTCCTTTCATGCAGCAATTAGTGGCAATTCAGAGAAGCTGTGTGAAGATTTCACACAAGTTCACAGATTGCATTGGGTTGAAAGGGACTCTCAAAGGTCATCTTTGCATGTGAGCAAGGACACCTCCAGTTAGATCAAGCTGCCCAGGACCACATCAAGTCTGATCTTGAATGTCTTCAGGGATGGGGCCTCAACCATATGCCTGGGCAACCTTTTCCAGTATTTTACCACTCCTAGTAAAGAAATTGCTCTTTATGTCCAGCTAAATCAATCTAGTTTGCCATGCAGATTGAGATGTTCAGAAATAAGGATATTGCTGGCTTCTGTAGCATGAGGCACAGGTGTGTGTTGCTGCCATATGCCTCACCAAACTTGGAACATGAGAGAGCCAGTGTACACAGGCCTTCTGCAGGGTTTGTAAAGAATGAATCACAGAATGTTAAGGGCTGGAAGGCACCTTGGAAGGTCTTCTAGTCCACCCCCTCTGCCAGAGCAGGATCACCTATACCAGATCACACAGGAACATATCCAGGCAGGTCTTGAGTATCTCCAGAGAAGGAGACTCCACAACCCCCCTGAGCAGCCCATAGCAGTGTTCTGTCACCCTCCCAGTGAAAAAAAAAATCCTTCTGTTTCCATAGAACTTCCTGTGCCTCAACTTCCACCCATTGTCCCTTGTCCTGTCATTTGGCATCACTGAGCAGAGCCTGGCTCCATCTTCTTGGCATTCACCCTTTATAACTTTTAAACATGAATGAGGTCACCCCTCAGGCTCCTCTTGTCCAAGTTAAAGAGATTCCCTCAGTCTCTCCTCGTAAGGAAGATGTTCCACTCCTATAATCATTTTCATGGCTCTGCACTTGGCAACTCCCTGAGGTCCCCTTGAACTGAGGGGCCCAGAACTGGACACAATGTTCCAGATGCAGCCTCACTAGGGCAGAGTAGAGGGGGAAGAGAACTTCTCATGACCTACTAACCACACCTCTTCTAATACACTCCAGGATGGCATTGGCCTTCTTGGCCACAAGAGCACATTGCCAGCTCATGGTCAAGAAGTATCTCTATAAAGTTAAGCTGTCAAGTTGTTACTGTATGAGGATCTGCATATTGTATGCAGTATTCAGTGATGGTCCTTCCTCTTCTGCCATCTGGGACAGCTGCTTTCCTTTAGCAACTCTTCACTGCCATGCTAGAGGTAAACCTTATAAAACTGGGAATTCTCCTTGCAGATGTTCCCTGAATTCAGCAGTGCTGGCCCACAGGGGAATGTTGTCATTCTGTAA
The DNA here is from genome assembly GCF_027791375.1 of Indicator indicator. Taxonomy (NCBI): domain Eukaryota; kingdom Metazoa; phylum Chordata; class Aves; order Piciformes; family Indicatoridae; genus Indicator; species Indicator indicator. Next base: position 11,022,263 of record NC_072024.1, on the reverse strand, counting down.
ATCTAAGATACACATCTAAGGATCAGCAGCCCCTCTAGTGACTGGGCAAACTCTGTGAGGCATTTTTAATGATGTTTCTAGGTTTGCATTAAAAGAATTTCAGTTTTGTAATTTGTCTTTAAAGTTATTCCAAGCTTCTGTTGTCTCAGGTGAATGAGGCAGTGTCCAGGCATTGAATCATTTAGGTTGGAAAAGGCCTTTATCAAGCCCAGCTGTTAACCCAGCACTGCTAAGTCTACCACTAAAGCATGTCCCTAAGCACCACATCTACATGTTTCTTAAATAATAAATAATGCCATCTCCAGGGATGGTGACTCAATCATTTCCCCGAGCAGCCTGTTCCAGTGTTTTGCAACATTTTCAATGAAGACATTTTCCCTAATGTCCAACCTAAACCTCTCCTGGCACAGCTTGAGGCTGCCTCCTCTCGTCCTGTCATTTGCCACCTTGGAGGAGAGACTGATCCCCACCTCTTCACAACCACCTAGTTGTGGAGAGCAAGAAGATCTCTCCTGAGCCTCTTCCAGACTAAACAACCTCAGTTTTTTCAACTGCTTCTCTTAAGGCTTATTCTCTAGACCCTTCACCAGCTTTGCTGCTCTTCTTTGGACATGTTCCAGCACCTCACTGTCTTTCTCATAGTGAGGAGCCCAAAACTGAACACAGTATTTGAGGTGTGGCCCACCAGTGCTGAGTACAGATGCTCAATCACTCCCCTAGTCCTTCTGGCCACACTATTTCTGATACAAGCCAGGAAGCTGTTGGCTGCCTTGTCCACCTGGGCACACCACTGGCTCATCTTCAACCAGCTGTCAACCAACACCCCCAGGTCCTTTTCCACTAGACAGGTTTCCAGGCACTCTTCTCCAAGCCTGTAGCATTGCAGCGGAGTTGTTGTGACCCAAGTGTGGAACCTGGAAATTTGCCTTGGTGAACTTCATACAACTGGCCTGGGCCCATCAATCCAGCCTGTTTGGATCTCTCTGTAGAGCCTTCTTACTCTCAGGCTGATCAACCTACCCACCTAACCCAATCAGAGTGTTGATAAATACATCAAATAAATCTAGCTCCATTACTGAGCCCTGGGGAGCACCACTCGTGATTGGCCACCAATTGGATTTAACTCTGTTCACTGCCAGTGGTCCCAGCCAGCCAGCCAGGCTTTTACCCAGCAATGACTGTCCAGAGTGAAAAACTTGGGATAGAAGAGGCTATCTGTAGAAGCTTCTGTGCTTTCAACAGTACAGAAAAACCCTCTTTTCCATTTGGTAGTTGGCATTTGTAAATGCCAATACTTACTGCCATAATCCCCCACTCTCTGCCTTTGTTGTCCAACTGGAGTTAAATCTCAGCTGACAAATTGCTTGCTTCTTGACTGTGCACTTTTGAAGGCTAGTCCTGTTCTTGCACAAAGATTGGTTGGTTTGTTGGGGTTTTTTTTGTCATTGGAGTTACTTGTGAGTGGCAGGGTAAGAATCATTGCCAGTGTTCAGTGGTGTCTTGGTAATGTGGGCACTGCCAGGGCATGCACAGTACATTGGGAGAGGTGTTTTTTGTAGCTGCAGGCAGCCACAGTGCTAATGGTGTTGCTCAGCTGTGACTAAGTGACTGCAGTTTGCAGCAGCAGGGACTTCAAATACTTGTTTGAGAACAGAGCCAAAGGACAAACTCAGGAGGGGAGGGCTTGGAGGAAAACTTGGAAGTGGTTATGTACCTTCTTCCTTCACACAAGGCAATTCACATGTTTGAAAGAGGAGACTTGAATGTGAGAGAAATCACAGCTGCCTCTCAGCCCTTTCTTGTTACCTGCAGCAGATGCCCTGTGAAAGTTGGCTTCCCTAGGGCTCTGCCATCACCTCCTTTTGCTGGTTCATTCTCACTTGGCATGTCAGATTGGTGCCTTAGATCTGTGCAAAATCCAGTGGCCCTGAAGAGCATAGCTTCTTGGTGAAACCTCTTGTTTGTGAAAGAATCAAATCAGTCCCTCCAGTTCCAGGTTTGCTGTGTGTTTGGAGCTTGCCCTTTGCTGTGTGATTGTGTTCACTGCTGAGTGCTCAGGGTTGTTGCTGCTGGGGGGCCATGCTTCATGCTGTACTGATGATTGCTGCTCTTTGCTTCCCACAGGCAGCGGTTTTGATTGGTTTGGTGCTCTGGAGCCCAGGGCTGCCAGCACTTCAGTCCCACAGGGCAGTTCTGTTGTTAGGCATCAGTTAGCTGAATGATTGTTCCTTATTGCTTTGTCTTGCAGGCTGTGAATTTTTTAAGGAGTACAAAGACCGGGATTATACAGCTGAAGGTCTCATATTTAACTGGAAACAGGTACATGGATGTTACCAAAGGGAAAGCTGTGGGCTTTACTGGGCTTCAGCCTTGCCTCAGAGTTCCTGCCTAATGTCTGGGTTGGAAGGGACCTCTGAAGGTCATCTAGTCCAACCCTCTCTGCAGTAAGCAGGGACATCCTCAACTAGCTGAGGCTACACAGAGTCCTGTTGAGACTCACTTTGAATATCTTCAGGGATGGGGCCCCAACCACCTCCCCAGGCATGCACTTGTTTCTGATCACAGGGAGGAAACTAGCAGAACAAACAAAACAGATAGTGAATGTACTAAATTGCTCATTATGAAATTCATATGTAAAAGTAGCTGCATCATTTTCCTGAAGCCCAAGATGCCTGACCTCTCATGGAAGGTGTGGGTTGGTCCTGGTTTTTAATTTGATATCTTGTTGATGGTTTTTGTTCTCAGTTTGTTCATATTCTGTCTCGTCACATTTTGATAGTTGAGTGGAGCAGCCCTACAGGAATTCAGGGACAGGCCTTGTCCCTGACTTTCATCACTGGGAGCACAGAAAAGCTCCTCTTGTCAACTAGGCCTTCCAAGAGGCTATGAGTTAATTCTTAGTACTTCAGGTTTTTGCATCCAAAGATGCTTTGCTGAGATGTTTTCTTCTAGGTGCACTATTTGGCATTTAGAGTTTGGTTGGTTGGTTGTTGTTTTGCTTTTCTAGAAGTTACTGCCTTTAAGTCCTGGCTGTGCTTTGACCAGTGATGTTTGGTTTTTTGCAGGATTACGTAGATGCTCCCTTAAGTATTCCAGTCTCTCTGACCCAGTCTCTGAATATTGATTGGAGCGAGTACCAGGTGAGCAAAGCAGATGACTCCCTCAGAGGTCAGAGAGTCACTCAGGAGAGATCAGTAAAAATTTAAGTCTGACTTGCTCCTGTTGCTGTAATCTGCCTCAGTTCATAGAACCCCAGTGGGAATGAGGCTGCTTACTTGGGCTGTTCAGAATGCAGTGGAAATCTTCCACCCAAAAACTCCACGGCTTGGTGTGTCCTGAGGCAGCTGACTGTAACATCAGATCTTTCCTGCAGCTTACTCAAAACTTGTGGTCCTTGAGGGAGATGTGGTGCTAACAAAGGTGAGGAACATGCCAGGAAATGGAGAGCAGTTACTTGTTCTCAGGCTTACCTCAGCATGGGCCTGCAGTGATCAGACTTCCTTGGCTGTGGAGAGTCTTAAGAGAGCTCAGCCTTCCCTTATGTGAGCAGTATCCAAGTGACTAGACACCTTCTTCATGGGTGTGCAGGGTGCCAGTCCTGTGGGAGAAGAGTAGAAAATCATAACTGACTGTAGCACATCTCCATTCCTTACTGCTATGACAGCATTGTAAATGGTAGTTGAACTCCTGTGTTTGCCCAAGCTTCAAGATTTACCTTTGCTCATACCAGGGAGCATCACTTTATACTGATGATTAGCATGCTCCACTTCACACATCAGTGGGCCTATCAGTCCCCCCAGGCTTTGTGATGATTGAGCGTGCTGGAGCCTGTCATACTCCCACGCTGTGTGATTGGAAGCACCACAGAACTAGCAGAAATCCCCTTGCTGGGGCAGTGTTTGTCAGTCGGTGACGTTAATAATGCTTAAGTGCCAGCAGAAGCAGTATGAGGGAAAAGTAGCTCACAGTGTTGATGCAGAACTAACAGGACCACAGCTCGTTCATGGCTAGAAACTCGTTCACTAGAATACTCAGCAGCCAGCATTTTTAAAAGGATGTTAAAAATTGAAGAGGGTGTAATAAATAGATGCAGAAATGATCTGAGGCCTGGAGGAGGTGCTTCGCTGGAAGCTGAAGTTCTCCATCTATTCAGCTAATCACAAAGGTGATGGAGGGTTGACTCGATTAATGTGTAAGTAGATTTGCAGGGAGAAAATACTAATTCTAAAGGACTCTTCAGTCTGGAGAAGAAAAGCTGCACAGGGAGCAGGATCTGCAATCTGAAATCCTTTAAATAAGGAAAGGCTGCCTTGCATTTTATTTTTGAGGGTGATCTGTTGGAACAAACTACCAAAGGAGTGACAAGCTGTCACCCCTAATTGAGGTGCCTCTATGGGCAAAGATGTTGTCAAGTACAAGCTTTAGGCTGTATTTGGGGCAACTGAACAAAACTTTCTAGTTTGTGCTATAGAGAGATGAGAGTGGATGATTAAGTGATTCCTTCTGGCATAAGCACAAGATTGGGTTGAATTGGACAGATGAAAGACTTTGGAAGTATGTGTTTTTCTGCCCCAGGCTGAGTGTGTTCTCTCTCTCCCTATTCTTTTGTCACATGTGCAGGCTTCATGGCAGAGCAATATGTTCATTGTCTGGCAGTAGTCCTCAGGGTGGTTACATGCACACAGCAAGTGGTCAGATGTCACTTGCACTACTAACAGTGTCACAATGAAACCTGTGTGCCTCTCCTTGCCTTTTCATTGCCAGTGCTATCCTATATTCCTTGAGCAGGTTCTGGCTCTAATCAGACCACTGAAATTCCCTACATCTTCTTACAATCCAGTGATCAAGAGTGGCAAGCTGGGGGTCATTTACAAGGGCCAGAGAGTTTTGAGCCAGAGTGCTTGGGCTGTGGGAAGGGCTGCTGACCTTGGCCTGCTCACCACGTTGTGCTATTTTCATCCTGTGCACAGCTGTAATGTGGCTACCTGAGGTCGAGCGCACGCATGCAGGGAGCTGCGGAACTGGGTCAGTGCTCCATGGTGTTTGCTGGCTCACGTTAGTCTCTCTGAGCATGGTCTGCTTGGAGCTTTGGAGCTGCAGGCAACAAGTTCTGTGCCAGCCAAGCAGACAGCAGGAATGGCCTTTTGTTTTTTAACTTTGTTTTTTCTAGCTGGTATTTTGTCCCAGAGTGCCTTTTAGAGAGGATAGAGGGGTTGATAGAGCACCAAGGGGAGGGCCTGTCACTCTAAGGAATGGCTACAGGGTTATTTCAGCTTTGTTGTTATTCTGGATAGAAAAGCCAAGGCAGGCTCCAAACTGTAGAGCAGCCTTTTCCTCTGGGCAGAGCCTTACCATCAGCATTTATCTTTCTGCAGAGCTGGGACCTCGTACAACAGACGCAGAACTACCTGAAGCTGCTGATCTCCATCATCAATAGTGATGGTAAGGTAAATTCCTTGCTCCCAGCAATCTAAGGGAAGCAGTTTCTCTCTCTGGAGGAGCAGCTGATGGTATTAGTGCCACTGTGGATAAGTTCCTAATACAGAAGAATCACTTGATAGAGAGCTTAATTTCTGTGTCTTCAAGACCGTGTAGTGGTCCTGGTATCTTGGGGCTCCATCTTCCCTCTTAGAGAAGATGCTGATTCCTTCAAAACTTTCCTTCTGGGGATGAAGTGATATCTGAAAACTGTACCTAATGTTTTACTGCTTTAAAGCTGAAAAGAAGAAATATTCATGCTTCTGATGATTAGGGGACTAGAATCTGTCTCATATGAAGACATACTGAGGGACTTGGGGCTTTTTAGCATAGAGAAGACTGAGGGGGAATCCTATCAATGCTTATAATTACATAGAGGGTGTCAGGAGGATGGGGCCAGTCTTTTTTTTTTTCAGTGGTGCCCAGTGACAAGATGAGGAAACGGGCACACACCTGAACATAGAAAGTTCCATCTAAGCATGAGAGGGAACTTCTTTACTTTGAGGGTGATGGAGCACTGGAACAGGCTGCCCAGAATAGAGTCATTCCAAACCCTTCTGGATGCCATCCTCGTCAACCTGACCTAGCATGGGGGTTGTACTATATGATCTCTAGAGGTCCCTTCCAACCCCTGTCATTCATTCTGTAACTCTCTGCTCCTTGACTCTTGCTTTTATTTTGCTGAGTACCTGTGTTTTATCCCTCCAAGCCATGGTCTCATTAGGTGCCTCTTTAAGAGCCCCTTTCATCCTCTGTCATCGCAGCCACCCCAACTCTTAGAAGGGTGTATGTTGTCCTATGTTGGCATCCCATTCCCTCTGGGCACTGTGACTTTGTACCTAGCACTGCTGCACAGATGGAGCCACAGCTGGCTCTGCCAGCACAGCCAACTACAGGCTCTCCCACAGTACTTCTCTTGGAATTTTCTGGAGAGTAGGGTACCTGTGTGTCTCTGCTCAGTGTGTGTTAGCGGGAAGGTTGGTGAGACTGAGGAAGTGTTCGGTTGGACCAGGTTGCTCTTTGCTGAGGGGATAGATTATGGTAGTGGATTGCAGCTAGGTAGGTGTATGTTCTGGGTAGCAAAGTGATGTTCATGACTAGTGACTTCATGTCCTGAAGAGCTGTCAGGACCAGGACAGCACATCAGCCAGAGCTGCTGACAACCCAGGGCAATCTGAGCAGTTTGTTGGCTGATGTATTCAAGACAGACCATTCTGGCTTGGTGGTTGAGTTCTCCTCTTGTGCCTGGGCTGTGGGAATGGAGGGTAGCTTGTCTCTGTAAATTTGGCATAAAGAAAAGTCGTTGCTCTTGTTACAACATCCTTTTTTTCCCCTCTCCTTTCTACTCCTGCCTGGAACAGATGACAGCGGGCTCCTGGTGCACTGTATATCTGGCTGGGATCGAACTCCTCTCTTTATCTCCTTATTGCGCCTCTCCTTGTGGGCTGTGAGTACCTGACTGACTTGCTCTGCTTCTGGGGGTGGTTTCTTGGGGGACAAGTGGGTGGCTGTGTCACCAGGAGGTGGTGGTGGAGCAGTTAATCTTCCTTTTGACTATCTTGGCTTCAGAGGGGGTGTGGATTGCCTTTGATGTGGAGCCCAATGTGCTTTCCTGTTATCAGACACAGCGTGTCACAGACAGGTAGAGCAAGCTGGACATCTTGGATCACCATGACAGTTTCCAGCAGATCATGAATTCCTGATCCCCAGTGCTACTGCCTGAGGGCTCTTCTCATTTACTTTGCAGGATGGGCTGATCCACTCATCCCTGGAGCCATCTGAGATTCTCTACTTGACAGTGGCCTATGACTGGTTTCTCTTTGGGTAGGGCACACTAAGTTTTACTCACATATCCTGCACAGCAAGGGAGGAGCCTTCAGGAGGTCGTCGTTGGTGTTTGCTCACAACCTATGCTCATACCCCATCCCTGGAGGTGCATGCCCCCTCCCTGGAAGTGTTCAAGGCCAGGTTGGATGAGGCCTTGAGCTACCTGGTCTAATGGAAGGTGTCCCTGCCCATAGCAGGCAGGTTGGAACTAGATGATCTTTAAGGTCCCTTCCAACCTAAACCATTCTATGAATCTGTGAATCAAAGGGGCATATATGGGCAGCTTCCAATGTGACAAGAGAATCTGATGCCATTTTTCACCTGGAGGCTCAGGTCATTCGTGGCAGCTTGTGCTTCTGTTGATTCTGGCTTCCAGTGTGTGACTGAGCTTCCTTTGCTCTCTTTCCAGGCACATGTTAGTTGATCGACTCAGTAAAGGAGAGGAGGTGAGTGTGGTCTGGAGCAATGGCTGAGCACTGCATTTGTTCTCAGGGTACTTGTTCATGGTAGCAGCATTCACCACCTGCTTCTGGTAATACCCATGGTCTGGCTGGGCTCTAAAAGTATTATTTGGGTGCTGGTAATATGAAGTAGGAAAGAGCTTTGTCCCATCACTTCCTGATGTAGAAGGTGTGGAAAGGCTGCAGTTCCATGGTGTCAGTCCTGCCAGTTCCCTGCTGTGTGCTCATTAGTGTTCAGGCCCCTGCTGAAAGGAGTCTAGGACTTGCTCTTCAGCTCAGCAGTGAGGAGGGGTGCTCAAGGCATGCGACTCTGGGAGCTTGGAGATAAAGCTGTCTGGTCCTGTGTGGCTGTTCTGAGTGCCCACCCTCCTGCCTGGGTGCTGCAGCTGCATGTGGCTTCGGTGCCATCATGGGCTCACAGAGCAGCTTATGCTGGTTCCAGTGTGTATCTGTGGGTGCACAGATGGCTCTGGGAGGCAGTTAAGATTAGAGGAACTAATTCTTTTCAAAACTTTCACTGTTTTAACAGCAAAAGATGATTACTCTGATTATAGTGTCAGTATATTGCAATATCATTTTTGGATAGAAATCAAGAGGTATGGGGAGGGTATCTTAACTCTTCTGCTAATCCCCTCACTAGGGAATCTCCTGCTTCTGAACAGCAGGGCCTGGGACCCTGACCTATTTTCCATCTTTCAGGGGTCCAGAACCACTGTATCACTATTGTTCCTTCCTTTCATTCTTTTCTCAGAGCTTTGCAGGTTTGAGGCTGGCAGTTCTGCTCCGGTACCAGCATTGCTAAGTAGTTGAGAGGGCGTGCATGGCTGCCTCAAGCACTCCCTGCTCCCACTGCAGGAGGGGAAGGGCTGAGCTCTGTGTGGGTGACAGGGTGGCAGAGGCACAGTGGGGTGAATGCTGCAGAGCAGACTGGTGCATAGCAGGGCATGAGCTTGGGACCACGAATGCTGCAGGTACTGTGTGCTTCCAGATGTGATACAGCTGTGGTGCCAAGCTGGAGCATGCAGCTCTAATCCTGCTAGTCCTGTTGGGTTTGCTGTTTCCCCAGATTGTATAAATATCTGCTGGGGGCCATCTCTTTGCCATTCTGCAGTGATGGCATCAATACCCACCACGTGCTTGAGGCATGTGTGCAAAGCACTGATAAGGACACTTGCACACCTTCCTTTCTGGGCCTTCCCATGGCAGGGAATAGAAGGTCAGTAAGAAAAGGCCCAGGAATGGGATGGTGGCAGCCCATGGTGCATCAGAGGCTGATAGCTGCAGATTTCTCGCTATCTCCTTCCTGCCAGCGCCTCCCCACCAAGATAAGAGGCTGCACAGAGCCTCGGGTTCATTCCTGAACCGCTCTTCTCTCTCCCTTTGCTCAGATTTTCTTTTTCTGCTTCAATTTTCTGAAGCACATCACCTCTGAGGAGTTCTCTGCTGTGAAGTCACAGAGGTAAGGAGCCTGTGCCTGCTGCTACATGGGCTGCAGAGCCAGGGAGCTTGTTAGTGCTGTTTCTTTGGGGAGATGGAAGCCCTGGTGTCCTGGCCCAGTTTTCTTTAATTTATTCTGCACTCTGAAGGCTGCAAAATGGGGCCGAGGCTTGTGAGGTGCCATGTTGTGCTCTGAAAAACTGTCCATGCTGAAATGTGCTCTCTGCTTAATGACTGTCTGTGGCTGCTTTACCACGGATCAGCCCAGAGCTCTGTGCTCAGGCTCAAGCAGGCTGCACAGCAAGCTCTGTCAGGTGCTGCTGCAGGGGGCAGGGTGCCTGGTTGCTGTCAGATCGCTAAATGTTAACCCCTTCCTATTTCAGAAGGGGCAGGAAGAGACAAAGACTACCTTGCAGACTCTAAATAAGCACATGTCTGCTTGCAGCCTGTTGCCCCCCTCTCAGAGCACAGGGTGTGTGGGCTGGGACTTGTCAGGAAAGTCAGATACTGCACAGCTGCCCCATCTTCTACCCATGCACAGTGAACTCCCACTGCTCTGATCCACTGTGTGCTACAAGAGATCTGGCTGTGGCCAGCCTCCACACAGCCCTGAAGTGTGGCTGAAGTAACTTTGTCTTTCTTTCCGTAGAAGGAAGAGTTTGCCAGCTGGCTTCACCCTGGAAGAGATCTGCATGCTGAGTGAGTGCTGCTGCCAAGCATCAGCACCCCTGGGTGCTGGTAACAGTTGATCGCTTGGGGGCTTGGGTTTCCAGCATCAAGGTGACTACAAATGGGTATGCTCCCTGTGGGGTCTCTCGAGAATGCAGCCCCAGGGCATGTAGGAATTGTATTGCTTGAAGGGAGAGAAAGTGACTGAGACCAAGCCAGTCTTCAGATAGCTCTGTTTGTACTTTTTCTCTCTAGAGCAGAGAGACCGAGGCAGCACCACAAGTCTGAGCAGTGACTTCTCCCTGGGGATGGAAAGTTCCCCTGGAGCAGCTGGGAGCTTCACCTATGAAGCAGTGGAGCTGATGCCAGCAGGAGCACAGGCTCAAGCAGCATGGTGAGGAGCTAACCAGTCAATGGACTGTGCAACAAAAGGGATGGGCTCTGAACACAGTAGAAAAGATATTTCTGAAGTCTCTCACCTTCCAGGTCTGCTTTCTGTAGCATGTGTCCTTTACAGTGGAGGGTAGAATTTGGCTATCAGAGGCTTTGCTGCAACTTGTGCCACAGAACTTCAGTGCCAAAAATTGGAGACCATCCCATGTCAAAGAGTGTCAGACTGCTGTGGAGCTGAAACTTGTCCCCTGAGAACAGTAAATCAACTTTATGTCACTTTCACCAGTTTCACTGTTAAACTTTAGCCAGAAAGGATTTCATTACTTTAGAAAGATGGTTCCAAACTACCAGAAAAACTACATTTGGCAGCAGCCTCCCTAGGGAAAAATGGAGACAGTTTAGCTGCCCTAAAATGAAGCTTAATCAGTTTATGGAAGAGATTAGACAGGGGAGTGTCTGCTGTGAGCAAGTGGCCTGGTGGCCAAGAATCCCCTCTAAATCTTAGCCCCTCCAACAGCATGAGGTATATGAGCTGAAAGCAGGTTGCAGTCTGCAGACTGGGGGGGACATACTGCTGGGGGAGAAAATTAAATTCTCAGTGCTCCAAATTGATAGAGGGTCACATAGGACTCACCTGGGGATGCAGGTGTCTGTCTGGAAGCAGGGCCTGGGGAAGGTGTCTCTGCTCTGGGACAGGCGTTGTGCCTGCTTGTGGAGTTGCTGGTGCTGTTTGGGGATTTCAAAACCTTGCCATAGGGTTGCCCCTCTCAGTTTAATTTTTCTCTCCTCTCCCTCAGCTCATGCAAAGATACTGTTTTATATTGCAATTATTTTAAATTAAATCTAGGTTGTGCTGGAGGCAGTTGGAAGTCCTCTGGGACTGAGCCTGCAGCTATGCTAGTGGCAGCAGCCTTTCTAAAGCATGTTGTGATTCAATTTATAAAATGCTGAAGAGAGGAGAGAATCTTCCTGCAGAATCAGAAAATAGAGATGGAGAGTCCCAAACTGTTTGCCAAGTGAGCAGAGTCCTCTTTAGCACACAGAGCTCACCTATCCACAGCAAGGTGACAGCAGCAAGTAGGGAACAACTTTCCGCTTGCCTGGCTGCAGGGTAGTAAACTGGAAGCATTTAGGTTGCTCTGAGTGCTTGGGAAACACAGATTAGATCCTGCAGCACAAACCATGATTTTCACAAGATGTGAAATGGCCAGAGTGTGCTTGGAGAGATCTGCTGCACTTGTGTGGACCTGATTTTATGGTGTGTTTTCTAACTCTGGTTTGGTTTCATTCCTGTTAGACATCAGGTGGTGTTTAGGCTAGCTGCTGCTACCACAGGGATGGTTTGGGCCCATGGTGTAAGCATGAGCTTGGGGAAGAGAAGGCTGTGAACCTTGACATGAGTGTTTAGTAAGGGGGCTGGGCACGGGTTTCTTGCTGCAGGCTGTGGTGGCTGTGTAGTCTGGAGAAGAGGTAGGGCTTGCTACAAGCTAGGTGAGCTGGGCTGTGCATAGCATGAGTGAGGAGAGGAGAGAGAGTGTACTTCATTGGGTTGTCCTGAAAACCAGTGGCCTTGAGGTTGCCCTGCAGGGAGAGGCATTTGGGTTTTAGCTGTACAAGTCTGTTTCTGCAGGCTGGGCTTGGAGATGTTGGCAGCTATGATAACATGTGATGAATAATGCTTGAGAAGGGCTGTGGTGTGATGTTTGAGGGTGGACACACTTCAAGAAGGGTATCGTGCGTTCCACAGTACAATGAACCTGTCTTAAGCTGCACTTACTGACAGTGCTCAAGATCTCAGTCAAAGCTGAGATGCCTTCCCAGATGCCAGGAAAAATGGCATCTTTTCTCCTTGAGTTTATTTGCTTTATGCTTTTCCTTTTTACTTGTGTACTTGGGGAGGTCTTTGTCCAACTCACTGTGGTTTTGGGAGGTGGAAAATTCTTGGGACTCTTCCAGAAGAGGGGAAAAAAAAAAAAAGAAAGAAAGAAAATCTGAACATGAAGCAGCAGTGACATGGATTAGTTCCAAATACATGTGTCTGTTTGGCACCTAGCTGGATGATCTAAGGCCTGACGCAGCACTGGACAGTGAATTGCCCCTAAGTCTGAATGTTTTGGCTAGAAATGGAGCCAGAGCAGTTCCAGGCTGTCAGCACAGAGAGGGAGAGAGGACTGAAATGCACCTACATCTGGAGTGACTGTCAGCTCTAAGCACATGGTCAGAAGGGTGGTCACTGGTGCCTGGAGGGCGTCACTGAAAGGGAAAATAAGACTGGTGGTGTGTCCTTGTGCCCTCACTAGCGTGCCCAAACGTCTGCCTGGGCTGAGCCCCTTGACTCATACACTCTGTAGAGTTGGAGCAGATTGACATGGTCTATGCCTGCTGGGAGGCCCCTTGCTTGAGGCATTTTTACTGCTAGGCTAAACAAAGCACTGGCTGTATGTGTGTGGGCTGATGCATTCTCCCAGCTCTGATTTCCAGGTCACGTGGATTGTGATCTACAAAAGAATGGGCTGAGTTGAGCTGAGCTCAATGTCCCCCCACATCACATTTGTGACTTAGGGCTTCTTGGGAGGAAGGAAGGCAGTTTCACTGGGAACAGGAGCTTGTAGCTGCTGAGGTACAATCCAGCCTGTTGTGGAAAGGCTTCCCAGGTGGAGTATGTGGGAAAGCCAGCTTTCTCACCCAAGTCCTCCATCCCACAGGAGGAAGAGCTGTGCATCATCACCACAAGCCGTGCTCTGGAGCAGGGCACAGCAGTCTGAAGACAGGCTGCCTTCCACAGGGATGGTTGAAGTCAAGTCCTCCAGCTCCTCCTCATCGACCCATTCTGATAACTTCCTGAGGATTGGAAGCAGCCCACTGGAAGTGCCCAGGTCCAGGTGAGATGGGACAGAGTAGAGCATTTCTCAGCAAAATGAGTCTCTGGTAAAGAAAGCTCAGGGCTGCACATGTGTGGCTCTGAGAACACTGGAGTCCCCATATCTGTACAAGCAAGCCTGAGGAGGCTGGTTCCTCTCTAGCCTGACCTTGTGTGAAGTGCTGGCCATTTAACACAGAGACCCTGCTTTGGCCCTTTTATTGCAGTGAGGAACTGTGCTGATAACTGCTGGGTGCCTGTTCTGCCTGTCCTCAGCGCATGCCTCAACTCCACAAGCTCTGGCATCTCTGCATCTTGCATGCTTTGAGCTTACAGCACTTCCTCTGTCAAATGCATCCTCAGGGGTTTGAAATGGCTGTCATGTGGGGGAGGAAGCCTTTTCAAACCAAGCAGACCTCACTCTGCATCTATCCTGTCTGCCTTCCCACCTGCTGACCTTCCTGACACTGCAGGGTATAAAAAAAAACCTCTGGGTGCTGGTGGCAAGCAGAGGTAGAATCTGCTGGGAGCAAGCTGCCAGCACCATGCCAGCACAAAGGATTTCACCCGGAAGGCTGTGTGCTCCTGCTGGGCAACCGGGGAATGGGGACCATGGATCTCTGATCTCACACTATAACAAAGGGTATTCTGGCACCCTTCTGGAGTCTGGTGCTGCAGTAGGGCCCAGCTGAGTGGTGAGCTGGGCAAGGGAAGAAAGAGCAGAGCCTGTGGAGCAAACACCATGTGTTTAGGCCAACAGGGGATAAAGAGCCTCTTAGATAAGAGGTTGCTGCTAACAGCCTCAAACACTTTTGTAGTCTCTGCAGGTTTGCTGATGAGTCTTTTTCTAACAATCCCCTTCAAAAACAGCCACTGGCCAAATTTTAATATTCTCTCATAACATGGAAAATAAAATGATAAGCAAGTGAAGTATTGAAAATTTATAAGACTTTTGTACCAAGTTTCTTATTTCCTGAGAAAAATTACTCTGTTTTTATAAATGATGCTAACTGTTGTCCCTTGGGAAAGAGATCATAGGATGGATTTGAGTTGTTGCTGAGACCCACCTCTACATTCCCTGTAAGATGAAACAGATCTCCCAAGAGAAGAAAATACTGGAGAGAAAGCAGCTTGTCATGGGGGCTGCTTTTGTTCACAACAGCAGTGCCACAATTCCCATGTGTGGCTGTTCAGCACGGGGCTGGTAGTGAGCTTGCAGCAGTGCTGCGCAAGAAGCAGTTCATAATGCTTCAAACAGAGCAAAGAGGAGTTGGCAGAAGAGCACCATGGGAAGGGGCTGAGCACACAGTCCCTGGGATTTGTGTTCCAGCTCAAGAGCTGGTAAAGCCAGCAATTTTCTTTTCTCTGGCTGTGTTTGGATGAGGTGTCTATAAGCTTTTGAATGAGTAGTGCCCAGTGGTGTCAAGCGTTGAGAACTGGCACCCCCAGGGCTTGAGGCAGCAGGTATAGGCATGTTACTTTCAGGCCAGAGTGCCTGTGGGTGGCTATTCCCTGTGCCAAATAACTGTCCCTGAGAAGGGTTTGCTGTATTCTGTTATTGTAAGAGGTAAACATTCTGTGAAATCCACTATAAACATTTTTTGGCCTTTACAGTAGCTCCTGCTGTGGCACAAAGCTTTTATAACTCTTCAAAGCAACAAGACTGCACCAGTCCACTGCCAAGCCCTGATAACTTTGGTGAACAAGGCAGTGTGAAGGGCTAGAAAAAAAGTACAGAATGGGGGAATGGGAGACAAAAGGGAAGCAAACTCCCTACCTGGGGCTGAAACCAGGGGACAGGAGAAGGGAGTCAGTTGTGAAGCTAAAGTGGTGAGGTGGCTACATGCAAAGATAGTTAGCCTGCTGCACTCAGGCTGGCTGGAGACTGTACACCTACCTATATGCTCTCCATCTCCAGTGTCACCAGGTTTGACCTGCTTCTCTCAGTGTGCAGGCTGGAGGAAATAAGCCTAAGAGACCCTGCAGGACATGGGTGGAATTCTCAAGGCAACAGCTGAACTGAGCTGCTCTTTCAAACCAAGCTTTCTGGCACATTGATGCTCCTTTACCTCCTAATCCATTGCCAGGTCAGTCAGAGTGTGCCCTGCCTGCCTTCCCAGGGGTAGCACTGCTAACAGCTCTGCTAGCTAAGGGCTTGAGCAGTGCCTTGCCTTGTCAGATGCTGACATGGCTTGCACGTTTTGGAGCCTGAACATGCTCTTTTCTCCAGAGAGAGGAGTTATGTTGCTCCACTTGGCTTCGGTCTCCCTGCTGTTAGTCTGAATTTGTCTGGTGAGGTCCAGGATAGTAATGGATAATCACAGTGCCTTCAGCCACCATTTTCCATCCTGAAGGACAGGGCAAGTCCCAGTTTGGGTAAATTCTGTACCTTCCCACCTTGACAAATAGTAGGGGTGGTGATGGAAAGGCTGGAAAACAGACTTATCGGGATGCCATGGACACCTTTGTCTCTGCAATGCTGCTGGCAGGTTAACACCCAAGGCTCTTCAGATGAAGAAAGTACTGTACTTGATTTCCTAATCCTCTGGTTGTGTGGCCATAGCAACAAAACACTTAACCACTGCAGCAGCAGCTGGGGGAAAATGGTTGCTTGTAAAATGCCAGAAGGCACCCTTCAGGTAGTTCACGTGAACAGCCCAGTCCAGGTGCTGGCAGGCAGGGGAGCTCTGGAGGGAACAGAAAGGCAACCAACAGAGAGGGAGGAGCAGAGCTTGGGCAGGACTGGGGTGCCCTAGAGGAAAGGGTCACAAATGTTGAATCAGACAGTGGGAGCCAAGCCCCACTTCTGGCTGGCCCATGTCTGCAGACTGCGGCTGACGTTGCCTCACCAGCTTGTCTCCTGAGTCCTGCTCTCATCCAGAGGTCCTGGGTACCCAGAAATGCTGGGATGGTTTCTATTAGGCAAAGCAGTGCAAGACATTCCTTTGTCTAACTCTTCCTAGCTTATCCCAACACAATGGTAAAATCACATCTGCTGAGGGCAGGCACACACAAAGATACTGCTTAGATTATTTGCAGAATAGAACAAGGTGCTGCTTGTTCTACGAAGAGAGCTCTGAGTGTGGCAGACATTGAACTCCCTGGGTGTGAGTGGGTAGCTGTTTGCAAGCTGTGTTCTGTGTTTGCATTTGACACTAATAGTCTGAGTGTCCCATGACACTGCAGAAAACCCCTGTGTCTGTGCTGGGGATTTATGTGTGTAGAGAGCACTAATGTAGATTAGTGACTGGATAATCTTTTGGTGAATGTGCTTTTGCTAAGTCAATTAAACAAAACCCAAAGTACCGGGATCTTAAGAGTCAAGATGTGCAGGAGTTAAATCATGGGCGATCTGCTTTGGTCAGCAGCCACAGAAAATTCACTTCCTCAAGAGGCTGCAGGTGATTCAGCTGAGGGACTGGAAGGAATGCAGGGAACACAGAGGGACAGAGAAGCTGCTGTCCCTTGTCTCTGGGTGGTTTGTTGATAGTGATAGGACTGAATGTGTGCTGTGTGTCTTGCTCCTTACAGCCACCTGACTTGGAAGCTGCATCTGCAGTGTGACAACTTGGGATAGTGACTGCAGCAGGACAGGAATTGTGTATAGGAATGGCTTCTGGCATTGTTGCACCACTATGCCATAAAATGGCCTTGTGGCCCGGCATGTGACTCTGCTGCAACTGAAAACATACTTGCAGAGGACTGGCTGCTCAGGCTGGTACAGCTCAAACACACCCTGTAGAGAGCTGCCTGGATCCAGCCAGGGCTCTCAGCACAGCTCTCTGCCAAGTGCTCCTTGCCAACATTTCCCACGCAAAGGTGGGAAGGGCTGCACTGTACTCCAGGTTGCCACAGTCTGTCTGCATGTACAGTACCTACCTAACGCCTCACTCTGAGGCACAGAGCATATGCTGGTAAATGAGCTGCTTCCCCACCAGCCCTGTGGCAGGTGAGTGGGGACAGCACAGGGCAGAATGAGAGCTTAGCTGTGGGCATTTGGCACTTGTCATGGTTATGTATTAGAAAGGTAAAGACCCCTGATTGCTGCTTTGCCTCCAGTATTGGCTCTCCTGTGGTAGGCAAGCATCCCTGTGCTCTGAAATACTCTGTCTTGTGCAGCATGTTGCATGGGAAGCACTGACCTAATTAAAAGGAACTGTTCCAGGCTAGGAGTTGCCAGTTACAGCCTGGTAGAGGTCCTTCCTTGTGTGAAGGAACAGATTGCAGCTCATCTCTGTTTTGCTAATCTAATTTTGTTAATCTTGCACTTTTGAGGGAGTTTCTTCCCACTCGTGGACCTGAAGAGGTGGGTGTGTGAAGCTCACTTTCATTCTCTTTCTGTCTGCCTTTAGATGTCTATGGCAGAGACAGTGACTTGAAGGCTTGCTGCATCTCATCTCCCCTAACCATGTCAGATTTGCTGTTGCTGTCCAGCTGCTTCCCAAGACCCTGTGCACTGCCCTCACAGCTAGCCAGCCTCTGGCATGGCTGTGATGTATTGCAGACCTGTTGTTCTTACAGGCATGGAGACCAACCTCTGTGTGCCAGCAGCCCAAACTTGCTCTGGGGGCCTCACTGAAGTCCTTTGTGGGCCTCTGCAGCAAGACTTTATAAGGAGTCTTGAAGAGTAAAAACAACAGGAAGGCTTTCACCTCTAGCACTGACCAGATTGCACTGAAATACCCTAAAGATCTGGTCTTGGGCTCAAGCCAAGCTCAGCTTCGAAGCAGCTCTGCTGCCCTTGCAGTGTAAATGCAAGATTTCCCATGCCATGCCTTCCCTGCCCATCTCACTCAACCTTTGACCTTGCAGTCTCTTGAGCCTGTTCAAGATACTCGTTGGTTGTGACACTTCCTCGGAAGCCTCCCTTGGGGACAGAGGGGAAGGTCTGCCATGATATGTTAGCTCTGCTGGCTAGGCTCAGACATCTAATCCAGGAGAGATATGACCTGTACTCACTGCAGAGTCAATCAGTTTATTCAATTAATTAACAAATGTTTATTCTGCTGCCTGGAGGCAAGATACAGACTTGCCTGCCTTAAACTCCTAGACTCCTATACTAAGAGGTTAGGTGTAACTTGACTAAGTGTTCATAGGTGCTTGACAGCATCAGGGTCCCCAGGAAGGGTTAAGAAGACAGCTGCTGAGAGTCCATCTTGCGGGAGGTACACAATGCTTTTATCAGCCTGTCCAAGAAAGGATTCAAGAGGTGGTATAAGACAATCTAATCTTAGCTGCCAACCATGGATGGTGACCAGCAGCCTGAAGCTGAGGCCATACACCCAAAGCAGGAAACAATTTTCTGTTCTTCTTCTCTAGCACAGACTTATCTGACCAGTGTGGTTTGTGATTCTGTGCAGAGGCACATTTTTACTGTCCCTGGGGCCCTACTCCTTTGCTTGGCACATGGGCACAGTCTTCTAAGCAGGCTCTTGATACCACTCTCCTGTTGCAACAACTGCAGAGCTCTGCTTAGTTCTTTTCACCTCCACCTGGAGGTCCTGCTCTAGCCCAAGCCCTCCCATGCCATCCAGGCTTGCTCTCTTGAAAGCCTTTGTTTCTGTCTGGTCCCAAACCCGTCCTCCGTTCAGCAGCTCATTACTTTTCTGACAGAATCATGTCCCTGTATACTTTCAGCCCAGGCCCACTGCCTGTAGTCCTCTTAGCTGCTTTAACTCAAGTTGTTGTCACTGCTTGTGCCACTCCTGTCTGGCTGTGCTATGCTCTCACGGAGGTGACATCCTCCTCTTCCCTCTGCACTGAAGCAGTGTTCCTCTGTTTCTCCCTGGCTTCCTGCACTGGGGAACCCAGTGCTTCCAGCATGGCACTGTGCTCTGGGCCTAAATGCTCTGCCTGCTCTCTCTTTCATGACAACTTCTTCAGCTTTACCTTCTGAAGGTAAAGAGGGATAGACGTCACTGAACAGCTGCTTCCTTTCCCTTATGAATTCCTTGCTTCCCGGGAAAAGTTATCCCTCTCTGATCTCCAGAAGGTCTTTCTAAGATTACGTGCTCCAGTGCCACTTTCAGTGACATGCCCTTGTTCATAGTGCAGTGCTCTGTGTCCAGGGAAGATACTTGCTGGCAAGCAGGGGTTCTCCTGGTACTCTGAACCTCACTCTTCTGTTCACCACACAGCCAGAGAACAACAGTTGTGCAAGGCCGGTGGAGCCCTGCTCTTTAAATGCTGTGGTGCCTTTCCAGAGAGTGGTGTTATCCCAAGCTGCAGCTGCAGGAGTGTCAACACTGTGATGAGAAGCTGACATGCAAGAAACTGCATGACTTCCCCTTCTCCACTCGTGCAACCAGCTCAAGACCATGCTTCAGACTTCTTAGACTTGGCCATATTGATCAGACCAGTTAAATGGCAGCCTGGGAGTTAGATCAGTATTGCAAATTCATCTACTGCTGTGCATCTCTCCCCACCCTTGCCTTCCAGTCTCACTGAGATCCTTCTTGTTGTGGGAGATCCTGTCTCTGTAACAGTTCTCCTGGTCTCTTGGGGAGCAGCTGCAGTGCGCCACTGCTATTCTTAGCTGTGAAGACAGCATGCAAGTACCTGGCCCAGCAGAGCTGTAGCTGATGCACTGCTATCTGCCCAGCAGATCTCAGATAAATTATCCAGAAGATCTCAGTAGTGTGTAATTGAGTAGCTCTGTCACAGGCTGTGCTTCCAGCAATGTACACTCTGCTGTGCAGCAGGGCACAGTAATTGCTTTTTCCCTGGAAGCCAAGAGCTCTGGGTTCATCTGAAGTGATTGTGCCTCCTTCTCTGAGATTTTGGAGGGAGTCCTCAGATTCACTTATACAATGTCATGCTTCCTTTTTTCATAGTGGGAGGTTGCATACATCAAACAATTATCATCCTTTGTCTATTTTTCCTGTCCTAAAGATATTTTGCCACCTGATTTCTGGCACAGTCCCTTCTTCTGACACAGGAATGAAAAGATCTTACGATGCTGGGAGGGGGAGTGTGTTCCACAGGAACATCTTGAGCAGTGACAAGCTTTGTTCAAACCAGGTGTTAATGCTTTGGAAGTGATCTGCTTTCTAATGGCTGCTGGACCAAGGATCTCTGAGTCTTTCTCTACACTAACCAAGTCGCAACCTTGGTTCTTCATCAGGCCTTGCTGCTGCCCTGGGATGTGCTAACAGCTACAACAAGCAACAGGGGGATGCCCCTTGTAGAGCACGATGTCTGCATCTGAGAGACTCGGGGCAGGACGTGATGCAGCATCTCACTAATGGGTTTCACAGTTCTGCATGGCCATCTGCTTCTTGCTGGCTCTGTCCTGTCCAAGTCTCAGTGCACTCCTGCTGCTTTCTTGGCCACAGCCAGCTTGGCTCTCCCCTCGCTTTCAAAGGAAAAGCTTGGCCTAGAGCCCAGCCGGAGCTGCATGTTGCACCCTGGTCCCCGCGTGTCAAAGCTGCTGGCACAGGCGCTGCTGGCAGCCAGCCCAGCGGGTCCCTGGCAGCAGTGTTGCAGAAAGGCATGTGGCAGGATGACCTGACTGATGGCGCCGTCTCCCTCTCTCTCTGCCCCAGATCGGCGGACCATTCTCTGCCCGGATCCTCCGTTTCCACAGACTTTGGCAGCTGGCAGATGGTGACAGGGTGTGGCAGTATTCGGGAGCAGGCAATCCTGAGCGCAGACACCTCTCTCCCTTGCAGCTTCCCGGATGAGTTCCCTAGCACTTGTCTGTAAGTGTCTCAAATGCAGGATCTCTCCTTGGGTCTCTTGACTGGCTGCAAGTGCTGAAATTTTTAGCACCGTGGCACTTTAGAAGAAGCCTGTGAGGCCATACAATAACAAACTCTCCTGTCTTCTCTGCCTTGATATTTTCCATCCAAAAATTCAATCATAGAGCACTCTTTGCTTATGCTGAACTCAGAAAACAAGCATTTCCTCTGCCTAATGATGGGGGACACTTTGCTTTCTGTAGGAAGAAGAGGCTTTTCTCTCTTCTCTGAAGACGCTGAATTTGGGCATAATCAAGTGTGTCTGAGGATGCATGCTTGTCAGGACAGGCTGGTAACCCAGTTTTTCTTGCTTTTGGATATTGCTTATCTCCATCTCCCTATTGGGGTCAGATCCTTGCTGCAGTGAGAGAGGGGCTTCCCTTCTATCAACCTGATTTTCTCTGACTGTGTGCAGCATCATTTGCTGTCACGGTCTGGCCAGTGCAGAGCAGCAGACTCTGCGTTCTGCTGCATCTTGTCGTGTAAAATGGCTGGGAGGCAAATGTTCCTCTCCAAATGGAAAGCCACCTTTGTGGAAGTTTGAAAGACAGGAGGTGCACTGTAATTGCTGTTAGAGGAGAATCTTGGCTTGTACCTTCAGGCTGGAGACTATCAATCAAGGAACTGAAATGGCAGATCAGGGGCTGCTGCTAGCTAGTTGTGCTGCCAGACATTTGCAGTCCATTACCAAGATCTGAGTGTGTGCTTTGGAGACAGAGAGGAAGCAACCTGAAAGCTAGTGTCTCCTGAGTGACAGGCGAGCAGCCCTGGCTTGCCTTCTCATGTGGCTGTGAGCATGCACTATGAGCAGAGTGGAGGAGTTGCCCCCAGATTGTGGTGAAATTAAAAGACCCATGAACTGGTAGACCAAACAATCAACAGAGGTGTCGGATGTGGCCTGGCTGGGATTTGCTCTCCTTTCATGAGGACACACTGAGCTGCTCCTGCATGTATTTGGAAATGGGTGAAGAAGCAGAAGGACCTGAACGATGAGCATCTGAATTAGGAACTACTTTAGTGTGCCCTGAACGTGGTTGTACTTGGTGACGGTTCACCAGCAGTGAGTTGTTGCTGCCCTTGGAGTTAGATCTAATGTCAGAACAAGGAATTCAGGAGACAAATGTGATCTGCTCTGGATCTGCCTGTGCTGAGACCATAGGCTCATGTGGTTTGGAGTCTGGCTGCTGGGGGCAGCTGGGTTCAAAAGGAGAGGAGCACCAGCAGTGCGTCTCCCTTGGGTGTGCAACAGATGCTGCAAGTGCTCTGCCCTGTTCAGCTCTTCACCAGAGCTGTGGGGTAGTCCAGGGCTGGGGACTGCTCAACTGCAGGTGCTGGGACCAGGCACACTGCAGGAGGGATGAAGAGTTCCCAAGAATGTTGTGTTGAGCTTAACTCAGGGCCTCCACTCTCTCTGCTCTGCCTCAGCTCTGTTTGCTCAGGAGCCCATTGTGGTTTTAGCCCAGTTTTTCACAGCCCATGAGTTTCTGGAAAACTAAATTCTGTTTAAGTTCCCACTTTACATCTCAGCTGGCAGCAGCTCAATTAAGGTTCGCTTTTCACAGCCTATTTCTTGTGCTTGTGTGCAGCTTGTCAGGGCTTACATTGAGCTGGGGTTTTGACAGCCTCCTCTCACCCTGCACCCCAAGCTGCAGGCTGTAGGAAGTGTAGCAGGGCAGAGCACCGAGGGTTGGCAAAGAATCACAGCCTGCCTCACTTTTTCAGCTGCTCAGAGGGAAATGGTACAGCTGCTCTGCAGGGTTTGATGTCAGGCAGTGGCCAGCAGCTTGACCCTGTGTCTCACTCCATGAAAGAAGCTTAAGAGTCTAAATACAAAACTTGCCCTGGGAAGAGGTGTGAGAGCCAGAAGACCCAGAACCTAACTGCGTCATGCCCTCACTTACCTCTGCTTGTAACATTTAAGATCACTGCAAGTAAGTCCTGCTTTCATGCAGCTTATTTTTGATGCTAGCAGGTTTGTAAGTCTCACATCCAAATTAGACTACCAAAAAGCATCTTTTAAATGTGGTTAGGTATGTTGCCTTTTTCCTTTGCCCTCGGCTTCTCTTCATTATCAGGCACCGTAAACAGCAGCCCCATTGGCTGCCTCGGCATCGCTTGCTGTTTATAGGCCTCCCACCAGATCCTCTTGCTGCTGTTTCCGGACCGAAGCTGTTGGCTGTGGGTGGTTAACACTTCCATTCAAATGAGCTGTGCCAATTTATAGCCAGCCCAGGCACTGGAGAGATTAAAGAGAATATTTTATGGGGAAGGTTTGTGCTGTGCCCTTGAGGTGACCTTTGAGGAATGTCTTATTCTCTCTGGGAACCACCAGCACATTGCAGAGGAACTGCAGCAAGGACCCTTTGAGGCCAGAGATGCCTCTGAACCCTACTCTTGATTTTCCTTGCTCCCTTGGCTGAAATACCTCCTTCCATCTTCTCTCTTATCCCCAACCCTACCCAGTTATGGATCAGCTGGAGAGGAGAGCAGGTCCTGGGGGAAGCCATGCCCTAACTGCTGCTTACAGAGAGCAGCTGAGCCAGAAGTAAAACACCTCTCTGCTCTCCTCTTTCCATGGCTGGAGCACTCCCTGGGGCTTCTGTCACCTTGTCTGCCCCCTCTCACCCCCACTCCCTCAAAGCTGTCTGTGCTGGCACAGTCACCAGAGGCTGGGCCCTGGGGAAGCACAGGGGACAATTGTAAATAGATTGGAGGCAACTGTCCAGGCATGGCACACGTGGACAGGCTTCATCTGGGAGCACTACACAAGGAGGGGAGGGAGCCAGCACAGGGGCTGCCATCAGCCAGCACCTGCCTGGCAAAAGCTGTGCTTTCTCAATGCTCCATGGCCTTGTGAGCACCGTGGGAAACACTGAGGGATTGAAGGTGGAGACAGAGGGGAGAGCAGGAGACTGGGGATTGGAGAAGGCTTCGCTGGAGACTGTTGCATTGGGCTACTGTAGTTGGAGCCTCTGGGTGCTATCGCTGCCCCTGGCACTGAAGCCCTCTAAAGCTCCACAGGCACCCTGGGGCCGTGATCATAGCCTCACCCATGCTGCCAGCCTCCTGCCCTACATCAGGGGTGGGAGCTGGGCTGAGGAGCACGATGGCTGTAGTTGCTGACCTCCCCCTTCTCTCTTCTAGGCTAGTGTCAGCAAGTGACCGTGAGTCCCGGTTGGAAGAAGTGCGTTCTGTGTTTCTGGCCAGCTACAGCCGGACCATCGGGCTGAAGGCCGTGCCCCCCAGCCCCTCGGGGGCCATTGGTGGCCTCCTTGAGCAGTTTGTGCGGGGCGTGGGACTGAGAGGCAGCAGCACGCTCTAAGCACTGTATTCCCAGACCGCTGGCTGGAGAACCCGGGCTGGTGTGTCCCATTAGCCGAGCCCTGGGACTGCCTTTTCCGGCGACGGTCCCCAGCGCCCACTGCTGCCCACCCCTGCCTGTGGCTGGAGGAGCGTGGTGGGCTCCGGCAAGTCTCTACAGTAAAGACACCTGAGTTGTGCCCTCTCCTGCCTCCTGTCTGAGCTGCGGGGCTGAACCGGGGGGCGGCGGCGGCAGCGGTAGGAGCCGCTCGCTATAAATAGCCCGGCCCACGCCCCGGGAGCGGCGGCACAGAAATAGCACCGAGCCGGGACCGGGAGCCTGGAGGGGCTAGCACCCGGAGTCAGGGTTGAGCCTTCGTCGCACCGGGGCTGAGTCCACAGCCCAAAAGGGGAGGTCCCGGTGGGGCTGAGTCTCCGCTGCCCCCCCGGAGTCGAGCCGTCCAGCGTCGGGCCGGTCCCCGATACGAAGCCTCCCCGGTGCCCGGGGCGGTGCTGCCAGCGGGGCCGCCGTGCCCGCGCCCGTGCCGCGCCCGCCCCCGGGCGCGCCCGCCTCGTCGGCGCGGGAGGAGGCGGTGCGGAGCAGCGGCGGTGCTCGGGCGGGGATGGCGTCTCCGGGAGCGCTGGAGCCGGCGGCCAGCAGCGTGCCGGGCACCAAGGTGGAGCTCACCGTGTCCTGCCGGTGAGCGGGGAGCCGGGCGGGGAAGCGGACTTTTGGCGGCGACCGGACGCCAATGGGAGTGAAACGCTGTGGGGTGCCCGCGTCCCGGAGCATCCCGCGGGGGGAAGGGTGGGCTTCGTGTTCCCTTCGTTCCTCGGGCACCGTTCGGTACCACGGCGTGTGCCCAGCGCACCTCTGCCCGGCTGTCACCTGCGGGGAGAGGTCCCATCCCCTCCGCGGCGTCCAGGGGAATGTTCGCACCGGGCACGGCTCTGTGGGTCGGAGGGACCCGCTGCCCTCACTCAGGGCTGGGGTGCGGGACGGCCCCCGCTCGGGGGGATGCTGCGGTGATGCCAGGGGGGTGCGGTGATGCTGGGGGCTGTGGGGTGCCGGTGCTAACGGCAAGTGGGCTTCCCAGCGGTACCCGACTCTGTGAGCCCCGTGCGAGGCAACAGGGGCAGAAGCCGATCAGCGCTGGTCCATGGTGGGAGCGGTACTGCTTGGTGCTTCTGGCTCTTGTCAGAATCTTGAGAGGCCAAGAAGGGGCTGCTGAGACTACTCTGTCAGTGGTTAAATCCAGCCGGGCAGAGGCACCGCTGCCCTCGTTGCCCACAGCCAGGGAGTCCCTGCTCACAGCGACCATAACCAGCAGCCCCCTGGACAGCGGCATCCCTGTGCCCAAAGGGGCAGGGAAGGCAAGCCGCTGCTCCCCCAAAACCCCCTGGCTGAGAGGGCAGGTTTGGCACATCGCTGAGCCCTGCAAACTCCGGTTTGGGCCCTGGGCTGATGAGCCCTCTCCCTGTAGCTGAGCTCTTGCTCTCCCTGATAGCCCTTTGAGCTGTGGGGCCTGGCAGCTCTAGGCAGAGTCCGGGGTTCAGTCCGAGAAAGCCCAGGCTTCAGCTTCACAGCCTCCCAAGGGCTCAGCACTGTCCAGGGCTGCTGGGGAAGCGCTGGAGGGAGGTCTCTCCCCTGCACACTGGAGCTAGGGAAGCTGGCTGAGCCCCACAGCTCCCAGCCCCTGCTTCAGCCCATCCTGTGCTGCCACCCCGGGGTGCGGGAAGGACCCCAGCGGAGCCCCCAGCACTTTCTGCTGTCACACCGTACAAAGGATGATGATCAATCACCTTGCAGTGACTATGCTGAGGTGATGGAGCAGGTCCCCCCTGCCCAGCCCCTGCTCTAAGCATCTCCTTTCTTCTCAGTCCTGTGCCCTGCCATTAGCCACACTCCCGCTGCCAGGCTGTGGTGGGCACTCGGCCGTCGCCGGCAGCATGCAGAAAGGTTCCATCCTCTAAATGGGTTCCTTGTCATGTTCAATCATCATCAGCGTTGGTGACACTGCTCCCTGCTCCTTGTGCTGTCCCACCGAACCTTGCGGTGGGAGCCAGCGTGTCCTCCCAGGCTGCTGGGACTCTTGGCCTTGGGTGCCAGCATGGCCTTCTGGCATGGGGGAGGACATGGGGACCTGTTGCAGGGTGGCACTCTGAGTGGCTCATGCTTGGTTCCATCTCCTCAGGAACCTACTGGACATGGACACCTTTTCCAAGTCTGACCCAGGTGAGTGGTGGAGCTGGGCAGGGGACACAACATAGCATGGTATGGGCACAGCATGGCACAGCACCGGAGCCTGGCTCTGCTCCTCTCTCTGCAGTGGTGGTCCTCTTCGTGCAGGGCTCAGGAAGCAGTGAGTGGAAGGAGGTGAGTGCAGTCCATCTTACCAAGTCTCTGGGGAGGCTCCCCAAGGAGGTTCCCAGCCCTGTGCCAGGGGTCCTGTTGCCTCCAGTGCCTCCACTCCTGGCTAATCCTCCTGGCTGGGTTAAATGGGCCCATATGGCCACCCACATCCACACTAATGATCCTTTTGCATCCACACTAATGATCCAGCCCCGCCAGCAGCATTAATCTCACTGGGATTAATGCCAGGGCAGCCCGTAATGGGGAAGGGGCCTGGGGAGGGGTCCTGGGGGGTTCTTATCCTTCTTCTCACAGTTTGGGCGCACTGAGGTGATTGACAACACTCTGAACCCTGATTTCGTCCGCAAGTTTGTCCTTGATTACTACTTTGAGGAGAAGCAAAACCTCCGCTTTGATGTGTGAGTAGGGCACCCAGGGAAGGGATCATCCTTACTTGGGGTGGAACAGTGTGCAGTCAGTAATAAATAGTAATATTAAATAAGAATCATAAATAAGGATACAGCAACAAAAAGCCCAGACAGCTGGGGAAGTGGGGCTGCTGGGGCACCCCTAAGGGCACCGGATGTTCAGGGCTCTGCTCTCACACCACCAGCTACAACGTGGACTCCAAGACCTGCTCCATTTTAAAGCAGGTGAGCTCAGCACATGCCCAGGGGACTCGTGGTGATGTCCCCATGTGATGCCACAGTGGGGCACCCCAAGGCAATGCCTTATGTGGGTGCTGCTGGGGTTGTGGGGTGGGGCAGGTGCTTCTTGGAAGGCTTTAACCTGCTCTCCATCTCTCTGTGCCCCATGGGGACTGACAGAAGGTAGGTACCACTAAGCACCAATTCCTGCTTTGCCCTGGGAACCCAGCCTTTGTAGGGGTGCCTGGTGGGGCAGGGTGCAGGCTGGGACTGGGACACACCATGGAGGGGTGGCTTTAAGGGTGTAGGATGGGTGCAGGATGGTTAGGGGGTGCAGGATGGGAGGAGGGTAGCCCAAGAGATGCAGGATGGGTTCAAGGCATGTGGGGTGGCTCTAAAGTGATGAGTCTGGGACTGTGGGATGGCCTAGGGGGCACAGAATGGGTGTGGAGCACATGGACTAGGCACCTGTGGTGGTCCTGGGGGGTGTAGAATGGGTCCTGGGCTTTTGGGGCACAGCGTGGTTTCAGGATACTTGGAGTGGCCCTGGGGCAGGGTTGCGGCAGAGCTCACAAGCATGAGTGTGTTGGCAGTGCAAGGGGTGTGTGTGGATGGTAGAGCACTGCAGCAAGAGCCCCTGAGGTCTCATAGTGCTGTGTTCGGGGTGCAGGACTTCCTGGGGCAAGCATTTGTGGCACTGGGGGAGGTGATTGGCTCCCAGCGAGGCCGCCTGGAGAGAGCCCTCACGTGAGTCCACACCCCGTGGTCGAGACCCCCATATCATGTCCCCAGCCACCAGCCCCATGGGCCCCCTTCCTGCACGTGCCCCTGCTGGAGACACCAGCCATGCTGCCAAGTGCCAGCTGTGGGGCATAAGACCCCATCCCAACCCCGTCTTCTGCCCCGTCTTGTCCTCCCTTGTCCTCAAGCTGACCAGGTGCCTCTGGTCCCAGGGGGGTCCCAGGGAAGCGATGTGGGACCATCTTGCTGCTGGCTGAGGAGCTGAGCAACTGCCGGGTGAGTTGTACCATGTACCAGCAGCAGCAGGGCTGGGGTTGAGTGGCCCCCAGGTGTAGGCGGCTGCTGGGGCAAGCAAGGAGGCAGCCAGCAGTGATGGTCCCCACCCCCAGGACATCGTCACCATGCAGCTGTGTGCCAACAAGCTGGACAAGAAGGACTTTTTTGGAAAATCTGACCCCTTCCTTGTCTTCTACCGCAGCAACGAGGATGGCACGTGAGCGTGGGGGCCTGGCAGGGTGGGAAGCATGCCAGCGTCACTGTCCAGCACACCCCAACCCTGCCCTATCCCTGCAGCTTCACCATCTGCCATAAGACAGAGGTGGTGAAGAACACGCTCAACCCCGTGTGGCAGCCCTTCACCATCCCCGTGCGTGCCCTCTGCAATGGCGACTATGACCGGTATGAGGACACCGACAGGAAGAAGGGCAGATGTGGGGCCAGAGCAGGGCATGAGCATTTCTTTGCTGTTTTGACCTGCAGTGTCAGGCAGTTCAGTTGCATTCTTATTGATTGGTTTGGGGTTTTTTTACTGTTCCAAGCCCAAATTACATAAAGACATCCCCCTCCTTTCCAGGGTCCCTGCCATGACCCAAATTTCCTGCTTCCCTCCCGGCAGAGGCGTGGGCCAGGCAGGCGGGTGGCTCTGCTGGAGGGCAGGGTGCTTGCTGCAGGGTGGGCTGAAGGGGCTGTGTCCCCACCCCAGGGGAGCCGGAGGCAGCCTGCCAGCCAGGCTCATCCTCTGCCCACCTTCGCTTTCAGGACAGTGAAGATAGATGTGTACGACTGGGACAGGGATGGGAGGTGAGGCTGTGCCCGTGCAGTGCTGGGGGACATTGGGGTGCCACACTCACTTCCAGGGGTGCCCCTTACCAGGGTGCCTATCCATGCCAGCCCTGTGCTCTTCCCTCAGCCACGACTTCATTGGGGAGTTTGCCACCAGCTACAGGGAGCTCTCCCGAGCACAGAGCCAGTTCACAGTGTATGAGGTAGGGCAATGGGTCAGGGCAGGGGGCCAGAATGGGGGACCAGGGACACCTCATGCTGGGGATTACCTACCCCTGTACCTACAGGTGCTGAACCCCAGGAAGAAATGTAAGAAGAAGAAATACGTGAACTCTGGCACCGTGAGTGGGGTTCTGGGCTCCTGCCTTGCGGGGAGGGCCTGGGTCTGACCCATCACTGTGCCTGCTGCAGGAGGTGGTCTGACCACCCTACCATGCCCACAGGTGACACTGCTGTCCTTCTCTGTTGAGTCTGAGTTCACCTTCGTTGACTACATCCGGGGCGGGTGAGTGGGGGGCTTGGTGCCCCCCGGCTTGCTGAGACCCCCTCATGGGCAAGGGTCTCGGGGTGAGGACAGTGGTGACAACACGGGTGCAGCCTGGGGTTAACAAGGGGCTGGTTGGGCTGGGAAGGGAATACAAGACAATGGTCTTGGGCTGTGGGGTGCTGACTGGGGAAAGGAGGGGCCAGGCGATGGGTCCCAGGTGGGGGAAGGAGACGCCATGCCGTGGGTCTGGAAGATGGCATCCCCTGCACCATGGGGCTGGCAGACTCCCTCGCTCTCCCCTCAAGGACACAGCTGAATTTCACCGTTGCCATTGACTTCACGGCCTCCAACGGTAAGTGCAGCCACTGTGTGTGAGGGGTCCCCGGCCGTGGGGCTGGCCATGGGGCAGGTGTCAATGGGCGCTGTGCTGCAGGGATGCCGTCGCAGCCCACTTCGTTGCACTACGCCAGCCCCTACCAGCTGAGTGCCTACGCCCTGGCACTGAAGGCAGTGGGGGAAATCATCCAGGACTATGACAGCGACAAGCTCTTTCCTGCCTACGGCTTTGGTGCCAAAGTCCCACCTGATGGCAAGATCTCCCACCAGTTTCCTCTGGTGCGCCTCGGAGCAGGGAGGGAAATACTGGGGTGGGAGTGCCCATGGCAGCTTGGCAAGGAAGGGAAGCACTCCAGCTGCACCTTGCCCTGGCATCCTGCAGCCTGGAGGATCACACTGGGAGCTATAGTTCCCCTCCAAGCACCCATCCCCATCCCCCAGAACAACAATGTGGACAATCCCAGCTGTGCTGGCATCGAGGGTGTGCTGGAGTCCTACCTCCAGAGCCTGCGCACCGTCCAACTCTATGGTCCCACCAACTTCGCCCCTGTCATCAACCAGGTGGCTGGGTGAGCACCAAGGCACTCTTCCACTTTGCTGTCCCCAAATGCTACTGGTCCCAGAGTGGGGCTTGCTGCCCACACCAATGGGACTGCTGGAGGGGCCCCATTCCTTGTCCCCACAGGACGGCTGCCCAGGTGACTGATGGCTCACAGTATCACGTCCTCCTCATCATCACTGACGGTGTCATCTCTGACATGCTGCAGACCAAGGAGGCCATCGTCACTGTGAGAACACCCTCATTGCCGTGAGTTCACCCCATGCTGGGTGCTGCCCCAGCTGCTACCTTGCTTCTTCTCCACAGGCTTCTGCCTTGCCCATGTCCATCATCATTGTGGGAGTCGGTCCAGCTGAGTTTGAGGGTGAGCTGGGGCTTTGGGACACCAGGGAAGTGGGAAGGAAACACCACCCCTTCCTCTGGTACCTCAGACGAAGGGGTGGTATTTCCATCCCATATGGCCACCTTTCACGGGTGACAAGCCACTGAGGCTTGGTGACACCAGCTGTTATCCCTCAGCCATGGAGGAGCTGGACGGTGATGATGTACGGGTGTCTTCCCGCGGCCGCTACGCTGAGAGGGACATTGTACAGGTAACACTCACATTGAGCCCAGTCCCATTGCGGGCAAGGCATGCTCAGCACCTCCTTGACACTCACAGATGCAGGATTGCTTCTGACTGTGCTGCACCTTCTTTCCCTTGAAGTTTGTGCCATTTCGGGATTATGTGGATGACTCGGGAAACCAGGTGCTGAGCATGGCCCGCCTGGCCAAGGACGTGCTGGCTGAGATCCCTGAGCAGCTGCTCTCCTATATGAAGACCCGTGACATCAAGCCTCGCCGGGCAGACCCTCAGTAGTGGACCTCCAGTAGCTCCTCCATGGGCCCTGGGGCGAGCTGGTGGAGCGAGGACATGTCACCTTTCTTCTGGCAGTGGCCAGGGCTTAGCCACGGAGATGTGGTCCCTCCAACGGCAATAACTGCAGCTGATGAATGGGGCTGGGACTCTCCTCTTCTAGCAGTGACACCACGGGGCCGGACGCCCCTGGACACAAAGCCCCGGCACAATGGAGCCGACCCGGACTGTACTGTCCCCGAGCCGCGGCAGTTCGGGCAGGGCCAGTGCCTGGGTACGGGCTGTCGGGATGCCACGCTGTGTCCCGCGCGGGAGGGCAGCCTGGCTCCCTGCCTTGGCGAGGAGGAGGATGACCCTAGGGCTGGGTGCATGCTGGGGGTCCCAGCCCTTGGCGCAGGGGGCTTCACCCCGCTCCTGCCTGCACCATATTCCTACTTGCACCCTGCTCCTGCTTGCATCCCGCGTGCCAGCACCCCGGTCCTCTGGTTCTGGCGCCCCGCAGCCTGCCCCACAGCTTGTCCCGCTCTGCAAGACCCTGGCCCCATAGCCCAGGGGTGCCACAATCCGGGGGGGACACAGGTCTGAGCCCCACAGCTATGGGGTCCCACAGCCGGGAAATGCCAGGGGTCGGGCTCTGCATCGCATTACCGATTGTAAATAAATTGCTCCAACCGCGTCTGCTACCGTGCCGGGTCCCAGCGGGGGGAAGGAGGCGGGGGGGAGAGGAGGGGGACGGGAAGGACTTGGGCGGGTCTCCCGAGCGGTGCGGCGGTATCTGTGATTCGAAGCGGCAGATTCGCATCAGCCGGTGCGGCGCGGTCCGGCCCCTGCCGCCCTCCCCAGGTCCTTCCTGCTCCCGCCGCCCTTCTTTCTGTCGTCTCCGCCGCAGCATTTCCCCCGCCCTGTCCTCGCTCCGCCAACCGGTTGGGCCGTGCCGAAAGTGCGGTTGCTAAGGGCGGCGCGGCGCTTTACCCAGCGGCCGCTCCGCGCCAGCCGCCGCCGCAGCCGCCTCCATTGTTGCGGCCCGGCCCGGGTCCGCCGCCGCTGCCGCTGCCGCCCATGGAGCCACCGCCCACACCCGCCCGCTGAGCGCGGCACCGGGGCCGGTGAGCGCGGCCAAAGGGAGGGGAGGGTGGGCCGCCCGCCACCAGCGGAAACCGGGAAGGGGGCGGCGGGGCGGGGGGCCCGGCCCGGCCTGGCCTCACTTCAGCTTCTCGGTCCCCCTCAACCCCTCAGCTCCCCTCAACCCCTCGTCCCCTCAGCTCCCCGGCGCTTCTCGGCCCCTCGGCCTCCCTTACCCCCTCACATCCTCCCACGCCCTCCCTGAACCCTTCAGCCCTCTTCCCCCACCCCTCAGCCTTCCTCAGCTCTTCGACTCCCACTCAGCCCTCACCCTCCTTCATCCACTCTCGATTCCCTTCCCTGCCCCTCAGCCCACATCGGCCCCTTAGCCCCTCTCAGCCTCCCATAGCTCCCCTCAGCACCTCTCAGCCCTATTCAGGTGGGTGACGCCATGGGTGTAGACTTTGATGTGAAGACCTTCTGCCACAACCTGCGGGCCACCAAACCCCCCTACGAGTGTCCAGTGGGCACCTGCCGCAAGATCTACAAGAGCTACAGCGGGATCGAGTATCACCTCTACCACTATGACCACGACAACCCGCCCCCACCCCAGCACACACCGCTGCGCAAGCACAAGAAGAAAGGGCGGCAGGCCCGTGCTGCCAACAAGCAGTCACCCAGCCCCTCTGAGACCTCTCAGTCACCAGGCCGTGAGGTGATGACCTATGCTCAGGCCCAACGCATGGTAGAGGTGGACTTGCATGGTCGTGTCCATCGTATCAGCATCTTCGATAACCTCGATGTGGTGTCTGAGGATGAGGAGGTTCCCGAGGAGATGCCCGAGAATGGGAGCAATAAAGAGAACACAGAGACCCAGAGCGTCCCACCGAAATCTGGCAAGCACAAGAACAAGGAGAAGCGCAAGGACTCCAACCACCATCACCACAACGCCTCGGTTGGCACCACCCCCAAGCTCCCTGAGGTGGTGTACCGGGAGCTGGAGCAGGACACCCCAGATGCCCCACCTCGCCCAACCTCCTATTACAGGTATTGTCTGTGGCCAGGGCACAGGGAGGCTCCTGAGCATCTCTAGTTCATGCCCTGGGTCTGGAGGTGGCATTGGCTCCGCTCTGTACATGCGGCTTGTCTGTAGCTGGTGGAAGTGGCCTCTGTCTGCCTCTTCCAGGTCCCACAGAGCTGGACAGCCTGTGGCTTCAGGCTCTCCAAGCTCTCTCTGGCATCACGTTCCAGCTTTGATGGGTCCATGTGCCTACAGAGTTCTCAGCTGCTGCTTAGGTCATTGCTGACAGTTGGATTGCTGTACTTTTTCCTTGCTGAAACAGCATGCATAATCGTAACAAAAAACTAATGTGTCCCCCTGCCTTCCATACCGCCTTTGGGAGGTGTGCAGAGACAGCCCTAGAGCTCCCCAGGACCGCAGTGTATCCATAAGATGTGCCAGTTTGTGGGCTCGATTCTTTTTGTTTTCCTACAGTTTTCCGTAAGTGGTTTGGTGGTGCAGTTATCCAAAATAATACCTTAATCAAGGAGTTAATGCTGAACCAAAGTAATGCTTGTGCAGCTACGCCAGCTGTCCCAGTCACCATGCACCCTGAGAAACTAGCACTGTGTCTCAGGGATGGGATAATGACATAATTTTGTGGCAGGGTGTTAGAAAAGAAACCTCCCTCCGAGGTGTCTATGGTGCTGCTACCTACATTAGTAGGGGGTGGTTACTGTTAGTTGCTGGGGCAGCTGCCTTGGATTTTCAGCTCTTTCCTCTAAATAACATCTCCTCACCCACTGCTTAGAGTGAAAGAGAGCAGGGTGCAGCCAGCGTTAACAGTGGCAGTGCCACCATGCCTAGTTACTGTTATGTATTGGGCTTGAGGCCACTGTCTCCAGAGCATCTAGCACCTGCTCGGTGCTCCTGCAGTGATGTGTCTCTGAGGCCCCTTAGATGAGTGCTTTGTTTGTGTCATGCTCAACATGCTGTTGTGCTGCTGTGCTGTTCAGGGTACAGCAACACCTGCTTCTGCACCTTCCTGCCTTATGCCATAGCACTGTCTGTAACCATCATGCTATGGCCTGCAGGAGCTGGGGTTCATCAGCTCCGAGCTCTCACCAGCTGTGCCCTCACCTTCCCTTACTGTCCTTCCTTCCAGGTATATTGAGAAGTCAGCAGAGGAGCTGGATGAGGAAGTGGAGTACGACATGGACGAGGAAGATTACATCTGGCTGGACATCATGAATGAGCGGCGGAAGACCGAAGGCGTGAGTCCCATTCCCCAGGAGATCTTCGAGTACCTGATGGACCGGCTGGAGAAGGAGTCTTACTTCGAGAGCCACAACAAGGGGGATCCCAATGCCTTGGTGGATGAGGATGCTGTCTGCTGCATCTGCAACGACGGGGAGTGTCAGAACAGCAATGTCATCCTCTTCTGTGACATGTGCAACCTGGCTGTGCACCAAGAGTGCTACGGCGTGCCCTACATCCCAGAGGGACAGTGGCTCTGCCGACGGTGCCTGCAGTCACCCTCACGAGCTGTGGACTGTGCTCTCTGCCCGAACAAGGGGGGGGCCTTCAAGCAGACAGACGATGGACGCTGGGCACATGTGGTCTGCGCCCTCTGGATCCCAGAGGTGTGCTTTGCCAACACTGTCTTCCTTGAGCCCATTGACAGCATTGAGCACATTCCACCAGCACGCTGGAAGCTGACCTGTTACATCTGCAAGCAGCGTGGCTCTGGGGCTTGCATCCAGTGTCACAAAGCCAACTGCTACACCGCCTTCCATGTCACCTGTGCCCAGCAGGCCGGGCTCTACATGAAGATGGAACCCGTCCGGGAGACAGGGGCCAACGGTACCTCCTTCAGTGTGCGCAAAACCGCCTACTGCGACATCCACACTCCACCAGGCTCTGTGCGTAGGCTTCCTGCCCTCTCCCACAGTGAGGGGGAAGAGGAGGAGGAAGAGGAGGAGGAGGATGGCAAGGGCTGGAGCTCTGAGAAAGTCAAAAAAGCAAAGGCCAAGTCTAGGATCAAAATGAAGAAGGCACGGAAGATCCTGGCCGAGAAACGAGCTGCAGCACCTGTGGTTTCTGTGCCCTGCATTCCCCCGCACAGGTACAACCCACTGCCTTCCTTTGGCTGTGGAGAAATTTCTCCCTTACTCTCCGCCTCGTGTCCCACTTTCCATGTGAGTGTTACCTTGTTCCTCACTGTAGCTTTTTGCACAGGTACATTCTGCTTTGTTCTCACTGAGGACTGTGGTTTCCTCTGGGAGCCCTGCAGAGAGGCAGGGTGATGTGCTGCCCACAGAGGTGTCCAGGCCCTTGGTGGGGCAGGAAGTAGCTGCTGTTAGTTTAGTGACAGAGAACAAACTTGGCCAGGCATGTCAGGAAGCAGATGGGGGTTCCCAGTACTCATTTCCTGTTGTGCTGACCTCACGTGCTGGAGTAAACTGGGGTGGGAGGAGGGGGCTTCTCTCCTTTCTGCCAAGGTTTGCTCTCTCCCAGGAAGATGGAAATTTGGGAATGATTCAAGCCTGAGAAATGGGCAAACCCTAGCAGTTGTAATGGCTCTGAAGCAGAGAAGTCTCATATCAGGATCCCTGTGCTCTGCTGAACTCAGCTCTTCTGTCCTAACAGCTGCTTAGCCCTTGCTGGGCTTCCTTGTTTTTTCCATGCCAAGCATAGGCAGCATCTCTGCCCAGTGCCGCCTGTGGGAGTGAAGCTGGGCAGCAATGGGGCTTAGGAAGCCTTGGCACAGCTGCCTGCCAGGGGAGGCTGGAGAGAGCCAGGACTCCTGCCTGCCCGGGGGCTCAGCTGTCTTCACAGCATGAGGGCAGCATGGTGCTATCAGGACGGTACTCAAGGTGTTGCCAGGGTTGTGATTCTGTTGCATCTGGACCCCTCAGGCTTATGGGACTACACATGTAACCTCTGCCTATCTCTGGGCTGGTTATTGGGCTGATGTGCAAATCCTGAAACAAGCATGGAAGAGCCTCACTCATCAACATAGTTTATAATTCTGGGTGTCCACAGCAGCATGCAAAACCACAAAGAAGAATCTTAGGATGGCTTTAGATCTTGCCATCCCCCTGCAGCAGGCATGACTCGGTTGGAATGCAGGTTGGGGAGCGTTTGCACCCCCTGGAGCTGCTGAGCTCTCCCTGCAGCAGGAGCTGTGCTGGGGCGTAACCCTGTGGTGCAATGCTGTCCTACTGACCGTGACTGTGACAGAGCAGGGAATGGGACTGCCACTTCTCTGCAGATCCTCACAGCTATGTCCTGTGTGGGAAGAGAGGAGCACATGGAAGACATGGGCTTTGCTCTGTGGGCAGTGTTCTGGTGATTTGGGGAGGCAGAACTCTGCTAGAGGCTGCTGGCTTTTTGCCATGGTCCGTGTCCTCACCATATGTTGTTGTTCACTCAGTGGCTGGAGTCTCTTTCCTTACACTTGGATGCAATGGCAGGCAGTTCGTAAGGTCTTGCTGCTATCGCTGCCCTCACAGTGACACCCATACTGAGCTAGAAGCTGTTAACCTCTCCCCAGGCCTTCCTATTGGAATTAATTATTCTTCAAGGGCTGTTGCCAGAATGCCAAATGCCTTCCTGTGGGAGCTGTGCTTGCCTGGTGGTGGCACATGGGGCTGCTCTCAGGCTCTCCAGCCGAGTCTGATGCAGGTTGGGCCATCCCCTGTGGAGACCTGTCCCAGCAAGACATGGAGCTGCCAAGGGTTCATCCCTTCTGCCCTCTGCTAGCAAGGCATCTTTCTTCAGCTTTGTTGAGCAAGGCTATCCCAGCCTCTCTAGGCTTTCTGCTGTTGTGAAGAGTAGGAAAATCCCTTTCGTGGTTTTTAGGTTAGTTCTTCATTAGCTAGGAGAAGAATTCTCCTGTGCTCGTGTCTCCAGGTTTTGTCGAGTTAAGGGCTTTCTGGGGCTCCAGCTTGTCTGGTAACATTTGGCCAGGGCCTTTGTCCCCATGAGTGTCCC
Organism: Indicator indicator; assembly: GCF_027791375.1. NCBI lineage: Eukaryota > Metazoa > Chordata > Aves > Piciformes > Indicatoridae > Indicator > Indicator indicator. The sequence goes on along the minus strand of NC_072024.1, from coordinate 10,985,000 downwards.
TCAAGTAAATAATGATTTGGGATAGCAGCACTGTAGGGCAAGCAGTTTCAGGGACCATGAGAGCTGTTAAAGGCCCAGCACCCGATGCAGCTGTGTTGAACCATGACCTGGTGCAGCCTGCCCAGGCTTTTGCCCAAAAGTTGGCAAAAGGTGGAAATGAAAAATGTGTTTTAGAGAGGCAAAGCTGGATGTTTCCTGGCGCCCTCCATTGTAGCTGGCTCACTGAGGTGGTTGCCCTGCATGACTTGCTGTTACAGAAATTCCTGCCACAGGAAAGGGTGTTCTTTGCCTGAGGAGTTTCTCAGCTGCTCTCAATTGGCCTTGCAGACATGTCCCCCACATCCAGAGTTTCTCCTGCCATGACCACGCTCCTTTTGTTGATGCAGTCTGTGATTCTTTTCCATTCTTCAGGCTCAGTAAGATTACAAACCGTTTAACCATCCAGAGGAAGAGCCAGTTCATGCAGAGGCTGCACAGCTACTGGACCCTGAAGAGGCAGTCCCGCAACGGTGTCCCTCTGCTCCGCCGCCTTCAGACACACCTGCAGTCCCAGCGGAACTGTGACCAGGTGATGGCAGCTCGCTGGGGTGCTGGGGGCAATCCTGGCTGCATGTGGGTGCTTCCTGCGCCTTCGGAGTGCTGGGCTCAGAGCCTTTGCTGCATGCGGTGCCTGCAGGTGCAGAAGGCAGGCTGCAAAGTCTTGGGTGAAGAAGGGACAGCCCCAGCTGCTTTTGCTGCTTCACCTTCTCTGCTCTTGGCATTCAGAGATTTGCCAGGCAGCAGCACCGCTGGCAGCTTGCCACTTGAAGGGAATCCTGCTGTCTTCTGCTGCTGTGCAGACATTAGCTGCTCCTTCGTGCTTGCCTTTAGCTGTTGGCAATGGCAGATCTGTCAGAAATGGCTCTAGTCTATAGAGGCTGCTCTGTCAGCTAGCTATGAGAGGGAAGGCTGGAGATCTCCAGAAAGTCTGGAAGGAAAGAAGGCCTTGCTTCCATTTTCTCAAACCGATCCAGGAGCACTCCTTGTGGATGCTGCTTCCAGCCCACTGTCTGACTCAATCTTCAGCCAGTGCTTCACAGATGTGAGGTCTCTTGTGCCAGAGACCTTTTCTTCTGACTCCCTATCTCAGCCTTAAATCATTCTTTCTGAGCCCTTTGAAAGCTGTGACCAGGGAAGGGTTTCTCCTGCCTTTGGCCCCTCTCGTTTTTATTTGCCGTAGAAAAGCTGAGACTGCTTCTGCACATCTTTGGCTATGGCAGAGTAAAAGTCAGCATTTTTATGTGCTCTAGAGGTGAAAGCAACCAGAGCTGGGTTCTCTTTTTGCACTATTGCCCTTTGCCAGAGCTCTGAGGAGTAGCACAGACCCTGATATTGTTGATCTGTGCTCTTGGACAACTGCTGGTGGTCAGTCATGTTAGGAGGAGTATTTCCAGAGACAAGGGATGTCTGCCTCCTGGCATTTTGAGGGCTTGGTGACCAAGGAGTATTCAGCTCTGGTCAGAGGTCAGACTGTTTCTGAGTTACCCACCTAGGTCACAACAAAGGAACCAGGACCCTTGCTGAAGCAGTGGGTCAAACATGTTGGTTCCCTTGCCGGAGGAGAGCCCCAGCACATGGTCAGGAAGGTGGAGATGGGAATACATCTCCTGTCAGCTCATGATCTCTGATGTTCCTGCAGAGAGACACTGAGGATAAGAACTGGGCCCTGAAGGAGCAGCTGAAATCATGGCAGCGCCTCCGCCATGACCTAGAGCGTGCACGCTTGCTGGTGGAGCTGATACGCAAGCGGGAGAAGCTCAAGAGAGAGACGGTAACATTTGGGGTGCTGCTGGGGTGGGCATGAGCATGAGCTCTTTGGAGTGCTGCTGGGCATGTGCCAGGGTCTCTGCGCTATGCTGTGCCCTGCCCTGGTGGTTCTGAGCGAAGGGGCTGTGCTGTGAGGCTGAGTGGAACATGCAAGTGCTGGAGTGTTGTTAGACCTGTGCTCCCCTGAGGCAGCGGGAGTGAGCTGTGGCCCCTACCCTTTGCATGAGGAGAGGTGTCAGCACTGCTGCTTTCTAGGGACTGTCCTGGGGGCTGGGCAGTGGCTCAGCCCCACTCCATTTCTGCATTTTAGATCAAAGTGCAGCAGGTGGCACTGGAAATGCAGCTGACGCCCTTCCTCATCCTCCTCCGCAAGACTCTTGAGCAGCTGCAGGAGAAAGATACAGGCAACATCTTCAGCGAGCCAGTCCCTCTGTCTGAGGTAACAGAAATCTACGAAGTAAGAACCCCTTCCCCCAGATTTCTACTTCACTCAGATTTGTCCCTTGCTGGTGCCAAGGACTGCCCAGGGTGCTGTCTGGTCTGGAGGCTCCCCCGGGCAACATGGTGCTGGCTCCTGCATCCCAGCAGCACTCACCCACAGGGGGTTGTGCAGTAATGCCCTTCCTGTGTGAGCTGAATGCAGAACAGCTGAGTTGGGAGTGCAGCACTCAGCAGTTCCTCTGTGCGTATTGCTGGTGACTTCCCTGTGTCTGTGAGCAGCTGGGGAGTCCTGCAGGGAAAGGCAGAATGCTGGCCCTTGACTGGTGGCACACTCCTACCTGTCCTCTGCAGAAGGCCTCTGCTAGATAACAGACTAAGCAAACCACAGAAATGGTTTTGATCCCTAGACTGTCACTGCAGGGGACAAGAGAAACAATTCCTGCAACCGTGGTCAAGTCCCTGCCTGGGGAAGTGGGGAAAGGCTGTGCTGACTATTTCTGGCTCTGGCAGCAGCTTGGCATAGAGGTGCTCTGGCAGAGCTGGGGAGGAAGCTACTTGGTCCCATCTGCAGCCACTGCTGGTGCCTGGATGCTTTTGTTCTACCTGTCTGCACTCACCCTCACCCCCAGGATGCACTCATGGTTTCCTTCCTTGGGAAATGCCATGCAGCATACTGGATCCCAGCTGACCACAGACAGGAGGAGAGGATGTGTGCGCGGGAGCCATAAAAACTCTTCCGAGCGTGTATCTGCTCTGACAGGTGGAGCACAGCACATGGGCTCTCTAGTCTGGAGGCGTTACTGTTCCTCAAGCTGCAGAAGCAGACGGCATTCCCCGATGTGCATTTGGGCAGAACACAGGGAGCAATACGTGCTTCCTCTAACAACTTTTCTTGGAGCAGATGATGCTAACTGATGGCTCTCAGGGTCTTAGCTCTGGCTCTCTCCTCATGTAGGTCCCGGACTATCTGGATCACATCAAGAAGCCAATGGATTTTCAGACAATGAAACAAAATCTGGAAGCATATCGCTATCTGAATTTCGATGACTTTGAGGAGGATTTCAACCTGATTATCAACAACTGTTTGAAATACAATGCCAAAGACACAATCTTCTACCGGGCAGCCATCCGCCTGCGGGAGCAGGGAGGCGCCGTTCTCCGGCAGGCTCGGCGGCAGGCAGAGAAGATGGGCATCGACTTTGAAACAGGCATGCACTTCCCCCACTGTGTGACGGTGGAAGAGGCTCCAGTCCAAGACATCGAGGATGGTGGGTACTCATCTCTTGTCCCAGGTATGAGGGCTGCTCAGAGGTAAAGCCCTGGCAGAGTTGGGGTTTTGGGCTGCTACACAGCTTCCAGTACTCCTCAGCCAAGTCTCACTGGGTCTGTGGTTGTAGTTCTTCTTGTCTCTGGCCAGTGGGGAGCACGGCCAGGAACAGTTTGTCAGAGAAGGATGCTTTTAGGTTTTCCCTCCCCCTGCTCCAGCACAGGACAGGCTCAGAGGAACTTCCCTGCTATGTAATGTTTCAGGATCCCTCTGACTCTTGTTTTTCCTGTTAATGTTCTCTTCCTCTTTTTCCTGTGGCGTCTGTGCCCTAGATGATGGGAGCCCTGGTATTCTCGAAGCTGTTGATCAGCCTACTTTCTCCAGCAGTCCCAACTAGCTTGCTTCCCCCAGAGCTCTTTCTCCAGGTGTTTTAGGGTAACTTCCCATGTTCACAGGTGTTCAATACCATGTCAGCTGCTTCCCTCATGCAGGGAACCTGGATTGCCTCATGCCCTTTCAGGCAGTGGAGCTCCAAGAAGTTCCCAATTTCTTTCATCCACCTGCTCCTCTTTGTTCCCTCAGAAGACGTACGGCTACTGCTCTCGGAGAATCAGAAGCACCTGCCCTTGGAGGAGCAGCTGAAGATCCTGCTGGAGCGGCTGGATGAGGTTAATGCGGGCAAACAAAGCATAGGACGGTCCCGCCGGGCCAAGATGATCAAGAAGGAGATCACAGTCTTGCGTCGGAAACTGGCTCACCCGCGGGACCTGGGCCGCGATGGGCTGGAGCGGCACTGCTCCTCTGCCAGGGGAGTCCTGCAGTCACACAACCCCTGCGAGAAGGACCTGCAGACAGACAGTGCTGCAGAAGAGAGCAGCAGCCAGGAAACTGGTAAAGGTACTGGCCTCTCCAGAAAACTGCTAGTTTTTCACTCCAGAATACTGCTGGTTTGGGGGACCAGTGGGAAACCATCTCTGGACAGGCTTGGCCAAAGAAGAAGCCACCCTGCCAGGTGTTCCTGTGGCAGGAGGGCAGTTCTCTGCACATGCCTCACTCCTTCTCGGGAGGAGGGCGTGCAGGCTCTTGGGGGTAGTCCCTTGTCTCCTGCTCCCTGGCAGGGATCTCCTGTTTCTCATAGTGCCTCCAATAGGGGTAGGTGTGGGGTACAAATCCTGCACCTCCCTAGTGTCCCTCCCAGTGTACCCATCTGAGGACAGCACCCAATGGTTTGCAGTGAGCCATGCCAGCCAAGCCAGTGGGGATTGGCAGCAGAAGGGGGATACCTGTAGGAACAGCTACAGCCTGATGTGTGTTTGCCTCAAGGGAGGGTCAGCAGGTCACTGGCATTCACAACTGTGGTCAGTGTTCACCCAGTCAGCTCACTTCCTGTGGTCAAGGAGCTGGATGTCATTCCAGAGACTGAGAATTGCAGCTGTGTGATGTGGGGCATGAGATGGATTGTTTCCTCCTGCCAGGCCCTGCCAGCTCTGCCACACTGCCTGGTTTCTCTAGGAACATTATGGAGCAGGATGCTTTCAATGTCCCTGTGTGGGAACACAGGAGGGAGTTGCATCAGCACTGACTGCCAAGCTCCAAATGCCCTCCTGGGCTAACCACCAGCTCCCTGGCCTGGACAGAGATGCTAAGGTGGGCTCTGTGGGGAGTACACCAAAAGCTCCAGACAGAGCTGCCAGGTGTCACTGAAGGTTTGCCACTTCTACCTCACCTTAGACACCAGGAAAAGCCAGCTCTTTTTGGTGCCTTTGCCTCTCAAGGGTGCAGTGGAGCTTCTCAACTGCTGCATGTCAGGGGGGTTTATTCCTGCTTGCTTCCTGTTCTTCTATGTCTGTGAGGCTGCTGCCAGGGAGAAAGGAGGGCATCCCTGACTGGTTGAGGGTTCTCTGGTGTCCCCATCTAGCTTTTACTGTCATCAGACTGGATAATTTGACCCTGAGAGCTGAGAGCCTAGGCATGGCAAACCTCAGGATGGAGCATCTTCTGAGATAATGTTCCTGAGAACTAAAGCTGTTCATTGATGCTGCTGCC